>NC_092824.1:76017506-76317506 GCF_023375885.2 Dermacentor andersoni | reverse complement strand
AACAGCGCATGTTCCCGCAAATACCTCGTCCACTTCTTACTTTACTGTTGCTTGTACTCCTCTTTTTGGAAACGAACCTCGCTGGAGTGAGTATTAATTGTCGGGACATTTTTTTTTGCATATACCACCGACAGCTTGAGCCACACTCGGAGTGAAAAAAACTCAATTGTGGGGTTTTACGCGCTAAAACGACTATATGATTATGAGGGACGTCAAAGTGGGGCACTCCGGATTAATTTTGACCACTTGGAGGTTCTTTACCGTGCACCGAACACACTATACACGGGCGTTTCTTTTTCTTTCTTTTTTTTCCATTTCGTCCCCATCCGAAACGCGGTCGCCGTGGCCAGGATTCGATCCCGAGAATTCAGGCTTAGCACGTGGACACCACGGTCGGTCATTTGATAAGAAGTAAGCTGTTTCCTCCAAGACTACGTTTTTACGACCGAGAGGCCTCCGCGTTTGCAGTTCACTTGTGCGCAGCATTTCTGACAATTTCGCCCCACCTCTGTCCTGTTTTACTTATTTTGTTATACTAGGCTTCCGGTCTGTTGACGTTACATTTTACTTGAAAATCCCACCACTTAGCCCCCCCCCCCCAACCGTATACCTACATACGTGCCATTTTGTTTTTGTTTTCATACATCAAATTACATCACCAACACCAACTACAACGCCGCACGCACCTTCAGCCACTCGTTGCAACGTCGCACTGTCTCTCCTATTTGGAATCTTGAGGTTTCCTGCCGTGCACGAAGCCAGACGACCATCAGCGTCATTCGGCTACTTTGTACCACTGTCTTCATCATGCTGTTAGTGAAAATGTCTGCAAAAACAACAAATGCGTATTAGCTTCTCGTTCATCGCTGAATCCATTACGCCCTCACTTTCACAGCTTCATCAAAATGGTGGCGCCGCTACAGATTGACACAGTCTTCTACAGTAGTGTGCATCTACGTGCACGCATTGCGTTTCCTTACCTTCCATCCATCGAAATTGAGAAAAGCTTGAGTGGTGCCTTTTTCTGATCATTTGGTGTAATGGAGATAGCAGTGTTGACGTTCGAGTGCGAGATACGGTGCGTTAGAGAGCCCCTAATGCCTCACCAACGGAAAAGTAGCCTTTCTTGACGCCGTTGCTGAAAGTGAGAGAGGAAAAAAAAAAAAACCTGCCGTGGGCACAGCGCACACTTAGCTGCCGCCGCCGCCGTGGGTCGCACGAGATGCTGTGTGATGGCGGTGGCAGATTACCCACTATCTATCTCTGCTCGAGAGAACAGACGCTGCGTCATCGTAACACGGTAACGGTAGATGAGCACATGGGCCGTATACACAGCCAGACGCTGCGTCATTGTAACGTGGCAAAGGAGTACAGGAGCTTTATACAGAAGAATCGTTACCCTCGCACAAAGGTTTAGAGTAAGATCACTTAGCATCGACCACCGCCGCCAATTGTAGACGCTGTTCCCGCTTAATGGCGAGTTTTATGACGGGGCAGCTGACGACAAAACCATGACTAGCGGGTGTTGGCGGCAATCAGGCATCAAGAACAGCCATTGTCGTGATCTTTCGTTCTTTTTTCCCATTGCCGCAGCTACCGGTAACAGATGGCGGTTCCCTGAGGGTTTCCCGCGGTGAGCTCTTTGTCTATTTCACAGTTATTCTCGAAATTGACCGTGACTCCTTCAACGCGGAAATCTCATCCATCCTGCAAATTTATACTGACTGTCTACGGTCACTGGTAGTGACACATGAGGTACTAGAGAACAATTACCTGAGATTTCTCCGCATCATCAGGATGAGCTTTTTTATAAAAACATGCTCTTCGAACGCAGAAATAACTAGCCGCTATTGCCAGATTGCTGTGCTCATTTGATATTAGTCTGCTCATTCGAAATTAACGTCCCGTCCTTGTCCCAGCCATCGACCTTATGCCGACCACCCTGGGCTCGAAAGAGCTGCGTTATCATGGCGTCGAACCTCGGGCAGCGCGGCTGTATAACCGTCGCATGAGGACAAGGCAGCCTGCTTCTGTACGCCATCGCGTTCAGCTTGAGCAGGTACTCGCGACACAAGGACGAATGGCTCTCACGGTCGCGGTTACAATGCTAATTCGCGACAGGCTCGATAAAGATTGTGGTGCTTTCTGCTCACATTTCTTGCCGTTACATTCAATACACATCAACTTTTGCGTATTCCGTCTGCTGCTCACTTCGCATTTAGTATGCCAGCCCTGCTTCGTGCATACAGCGCGCTGTGCTTCAACCAAGTATGAAAGATAGGAATCCCACAAGGAGGTAAGTTCGAATATTAGATGCGCGCGCACGCATGTTTGTGGGAGTGCGTGTTGTAAACAGTTGATTTAAACAACGCCACACAGGACACCGCTAAACAACCCCAGGATGGGGCGATGCGTGTATGTGCACGTGAAACGCATTATTGTACATGCAACTTATGAAACGTGAAGAGTAAGTACGAAGCTGGTCATGGTAGTACGCTCTAAGATGGGTGGTCGCTTTCCTTGTGCGCTTCCATGTCTTTTCTTCCCATAATGTTCTGGAGTGTTCTAAACATCCATAATATCTCGTCATCGCGAGTAGAGAGCGCCGCAAATTCCAAGCAGTAATCATTCAACTGCTACATTTTGTGCATGATATATATGGGATCAAGAGAGCAAGCCCGTCATAAAGAAAAATCGGACATCCCACTTGAATAGAAGAAAAGTGCCTACTATTTAAAATAAATGCGCAAGTTAACAAATAACGAACAACGTCCTAGAATGAAGGCAGAAAACGAAATGAACGAGAGAGAAAATATTTTGTCTCTCTACCTATGAAATCGAGATATTAAAACTTTTCATCCTTTCTGCCTCTATCATATATACAGAGGGGTGGGTGGCAGTTGGAGTAAAGAGGTTGAAAACCTCAATAAGTTTTGTGATTTCCATAAGAACTGTAATATAGAAGTGCAATATCTTGCCCAATTCCTTAGCGTGATGACGGCTGCATGAATGGAATCGTTGTCTGACAGGAACTTACCACGAATGTTAGTTTTTATTTTCTCCGACGTTGCTGAAAGCTCGTTACAAGCCTGAAAGAGAAAAAGAAACGGTTTAGGGGAGTTTTAAATCAAATCTTCAGCAATATGAGAAGCTTTGCAGAGGGGGTAACCTTGCGTCAAGTCTCCAGAGTGAAGTCAACCGCGTGGTGGTGGTGGTGGTGGTGGTGAATTGTAGCAACAGGCGGGTTTAGCCTGGCGAACAAGGCCGGCAATTGCTCCGCCCGAGCGTCTCGCACAATACCGCTGAAGGGTTTCACCATATGTCCATCAAACCAGTCTCTTCGATGAGGAGACGTGAAGTTTCAACCGCGTTCTGCAACTTAGCAGCAAAACCTAACGTGTATTTGACCACAGAAGTGGTTTTTTCTCGACATCTCTCACGGAGTTGCCCTTCACGGAAACTAGGTTATAAGCCTACATGGCTCGACGCGAGGCACCAAACATATTAGTCCGAGTCTACGTACTGCCGTTACAGGTGCGCCGCTTACTGATTCTGCTTACTACACAGTGTCGCAACGAAACGACGTACGCCACCTAAACGTACTCACTGCAACAATTACCGTGCCCCTTCTGGCCGCGCCCCCACCGTAACATTCCCCTAATAAACCAAATCCAATTATGTAGTTTATTTTGTCTTGTTTCAAAGCGCAAAGGCGAAGAAAGCGGCAAAGAAAGCTTCGCTTTAAAAAAGGAGCACGGTGGGATTTACGGTTTATTTTCATCTTTGAAAGCACAATACGGAGTACCGTCCCTCTCCTGTCGTCGGCGCATGGATAGCCTGGCCCTTTTTTACAAGTTTTTTTTTTATTCTTCTCTCAATCAGGCACCGCATATTATTACAGCCCCAGCATGCATATCCTACCGCACCAGTCATCCATTTCAACTTGCCCATCTGCCATCGCACACTACTACGTTTTCTGCTTCGTTATTTTTTAAAGCAGCTACAGACTGGAACGGCCTACCCTATGACATTGTCTCTATCACTACATCACCTGCTTTCCAAGAAGGTGTAACTCATCATCTTCGATATTAAATAATCTTCGCTATTTTGTTTTTTCTTCTTCGAAATATAATCCCACCCCTTATGTAACACGCCCTGAAATGAGGGCCCTCAGGAAATAAACCGAACTGAACTGAGCCGAACGCCACGAGTGGCCGCATGTCAAAAGGTGGACCTTCACATTTAGGTGACACAAGTTATCACATCAAGGTCTTTTTTTAAAAGTCCTTTGGAGAAGATCCCAAAACAAGATGGCACCCACGCAGTCAATAAAGCAGTGTTCCATAGTTTCCAGTACATTGCAGAACAACAGTTAATCGAAGGCACAAAAGTGCCTTTCCTACTTAGCCAGGCTTTAACGGGTAGCGTTTCAGTATGCAGTTCCTAGCACGTATACTTCAATCCTGCCAACGCCGACTATAGCTCGTTCGGGCTTATTTGGATGTTGCCGTTGCCTGAGGGAAATGGCCGAATTTGAGGAGGACTTGGAAAAATGAAGCTTAATTTACATTATGTACAGGACTAGAAAAATACAAAATAATAGTAAAAAAGGTCATCGTTACGGCTGGCATCACATAATACGCTGCGGCCCACGGCAAAACAAACGTCTCTCTTTTCTCGATGCTTCTCTGGCTCATAAGCCCTTCAGTACGTCGCGGTTACGCCATTTTCAGCCAATCGTCGAGACCATGCAGGTGTCGTCACGTCCACACAATCGTCGGCCCCGTGCAAGTGGCCTCGTGTTCGGCCAATGGTGACACTCCCTGGGCTCTATTCTCCTTATGGATGCCTCCTACCGGTGGATCCTGCCCGCCGGGAAGGCGCTCAGCTGAAAGGGACGGGGCATCCTTTAACCATATTCCAGGGCTGCGGGGGTCAACGACCTCGAACCGTGCCGGCTTGCATTTGCCATTTCGGAAAACGCCACGCAGTGGGCTGAGACAAAAGCTCGGAGTACGACTCACGAGGGCGGGACAGCCAACCTGTCTGACGGTTGCGATAGCATGTTCGACGCGCACCTGCGCACGATAATGGCCGTGCGACGCCGAGCGATGCCGCTGGAACAACTTGAGCGATGCTAATTAACGGCCCGCACCTAGCAATCTAAACGCCGCGCGTGTTGCTTTGCGCAGCACGGGTTTGCGAAAACGCATACGAGCGCGCCAGTCTCCTTAACGCCAAGGACGCGGGAATGAAAAAGGGCAAATTTATAGCATTTGATCAGCTGTTTTACGAAAGCCGCCCTTCATTTAGAATTGCAGGACGCGAGCTGTATCTGCATAATTTGTTTCCAGTTTCGTTTCTCGGACACGCTCCAACTTGCCGTAATATGTGCTGCGTGAATTGCACAGCGTCTTGCAGCGTGTAGTCACTGGCAAGCGACGAGCATACAAGTTTTTGAAGTTTAACTCCTCTGTAGGAGATGTACTTCTTAGGTCCAGACGCCTAAAATAATTGAGAAAAAAATCACACACACATACAAACCATGTGGGCATATAAGCCCTTGTAACCATTCTTTTTTATTTCACATTGTTTTTTCTTATTGAACTGTTCGACAGCGCGCCGCTTTTACCGCAGGGCTCAATTTATTGGCTTAATAAATCATGGTAAATAAATCGAATAGGAGGAGAACTGTTGCAAAACATCACGGCAACATATCCGTGTGTTGAACCCGTGTTTCGTTTAGCCTTAACATGCCAGCGGTAGAGCTCTTATCTCGTGCCGTAATCTTCTCGATCAATTTAGTATAAACAGTTATCGACGCATTTAGGATGCCCCATATTGTCATCAGTGTATTGTTTATTTATTTATTTATTTATTTATTTTATTTGGTTTAGTTATTTATGTTATAAGTTAAATATTATCGATTCGAAATATTCGCAACACGGTATATCCCCCGGTTTATCCGTATGTCTCAATGACTTGATTGCCACAATTTATAAAATTTGCAAGAGGAGTTAATATAGCAGTGCTCTGCCCTTTTCCTACTAACCTGAAACCTTTTTACTTCGTTTCTTTTTCCATATCGGGTTGTCATCCTTGCCAGGCAGTTTAGTGCATTAGGCTTTTGCGCCGTTGTAGACCGATTGTCTTTTTTTCCGCTGCTGGACGCTGCTGCTTCCTTCATAATGCTTGAACATCAAGCTGACCGAGGCCTCGTATAATGTTCGCAGTCGAACCGCAGTGGAAGACGTGGCCGGGAACATGCCGACCACGTGACGCAAATGCGGGCTGTGAATAACGTTGAAGTGCTGAATAACGTTGAATTCCACGGGAAAAAAAAAGAATGTTTGGTAATCGTACCCACACGCATTAGTTCTGCCGCAATTTAGCGCTCGTGTTCAGTAGTAAGAAACGTCCACACTAGTGACTAAAAAAGAAAAAAGCGTGTGACATGCGACAGGTGGCAGAACGCGCCAGCACTGGCAAGGCCGCACTTTCGGGTGTCTCTGCTACCACGGAAAGGGGGCGATTCGGTCTCAGCTGCGATCACTGTGACTGAGATAAGCAATGTTGATGGAGGCGAGTGTACTTTGTCGCGGTGCTTTGCCGCGGTGCTTTGCCGCGTTAATGCTGAAGGCCGAAGGCCATACTGAAGGCGTGAATGCTGAATGATGAATGCGTGAAGGCCGGTTACGCTTCGTCTCTTCGGTCGGTGGCTAGCGACATGGCGCCAGAAATAGCTCCGAGACCCATTGTCTACTCGGCAGGAAAGTGTTGCCGCCCGCCTGTTTTCGCGGCACCTTTTCTGCCACCTGTGGCATGCCGCTCGCGTTTGCGCCGCTAGTGGAGACATACCACTCAGCTGTTTTAGCTCATAAAGGCTTAATCTGCGGTTTGAATTGATAAAGAAAAAATTACCCGGAGCCTAAAGAACTATTCGGCATGTGCAGGCGAATTGCCTGAAGAATCGCTCATCACGTGCGCGACGAATAGCAACGAAAAGATAGCTGATTAAGATGATGAAGTTGTAATTTACCGATTTGTTGCAGAACTCACGTTCAAATTCCGAAATCGAAGGTGTGGACTATACTGAAGTCATGTGTGCTTAGCGGGAACCCTAAGAGTTATACGAATTTTTGAGATATACGCGTATGTTTATGAAATTTACAGTTTTTTATTCCAATAGTAAGCAAACAGATTACGACGTAAAACGTTCTTATTCTGGATCGCAACTTGAACATGTCTCAAGCCATTCGTTTCTGGCTGTTACATTTCACAAAAACCTAAGCTGGAGAGAGCACATAAATAAGGTACGCACTCAGGTTTCACGATCTGTCGGCTTGCTACAACGGATCCGATGAATTGTGCCTATCAGGCTTCTCATACAATTGTACTTTTCGTTTGTGCACTCGCATCTTAGCTACTGCCTCTTAGTATGGGGAAACGGTAATAAAACAGATATAGAAAAACTGGCAGTACTGCAACGGCGAGCTGTTCAGTTGCTGAACTTCTCGAAACAATACATAGGATCTTCTACACTAATGATGCGCTACAACATTCCTAAGATTAGAGACTCATACAAAACAAGGATCTGCATACGGCTATTTAAAGAGATCTCCAGCAACAGAGAACTATTTTCAACACGTTACCTGAGTAGAGACACAGGATACAACCTACGTCAAACATCAATAGTAATAAAGAAACCAAGGACAAAATATGGCACGCAAATGGTCGAATATGAAACCATGTCTTTATGTAATACGTACCCTAACATTGTTGACGAAGCTATAAATTCTAGAACAATTCACAAATTTAAACATGCAATACAAAACATAATATTTTCTGATCACAGTGTGTTTAACGAATGTTAATAAAGTTTCTTTGTTTAATGTCAATAGTAATGTTATTAATGTTCTATTCTGAATGCCTAACTTTTGTTAAGCACAGAATATTCTTATTTTTGCTGTGCTGTATTTATTTAGTTACTTGCTATTTGGCAAACGGTTGATACTTTTCAATGTGTTTAAAATTTAGCTGTAAATAGTTTTGAAGTTTTGTGTCTTATTAGTTGTATTTTGTTTTATCAGTTGACTGCTACTTCTGCTGCTCCAGCGAGGTAAAGGCCTTAGTCAGGAGGATTACGCTCTCCTTTTGCCTTACCTTGCGGGCAAACCTTGTATTTGTGTTGCCCAAATAATATTTAAAAAAAAATGAAAAGAAAGTGTGTTACAAAGTACATTACATAAAATTATCACCATCACCATCATTCAGATTTTCATCATGATCATCCTCTTTTACGCCCACTGCAGGAAGAAGGCCGCTCCCATCGACCTTTAGTAGTCACTGTCTTGCGCCAACTGATACCAAGATAGGCCTCCCCGATCTCCTAATTTCATCAGTTAACCTAGTTCGCTTATGTAATCGACTGCACCTTCTTTCTCTTGACAACCATTCAGCAACTATAACGGACCGCCGGTTATCTGTTCAACACTATCATTTGGCCAAGCATACTCCCTTCTTTCTTCTCTTATACTTAGCTAGAATATCGGCTACCGTTGTTCCTTTCTAATCAACACCGTTATATTCTCTTAACGTTACAATATCATCTTTCGTATAATCGCTGATTGTGTGATCTTCAGCTTTGTTTACGAACTCATTGGAGTGCAACTTGCATGTGACTTTTATACTGTTATGTTCATGGGCGTATAGGACTGTGCTGTGGATTTCCGACCGTATGAAGTGATTTCATTTTACTACATATTTCTTATATTGTTCTTTCCGGTATGAGAAAAGGAGTAGACGTCACCATTATAAGGTGACTACGTCTCTTTCCTTCATTTTCATTTCAATAAAAAAATACCTCCAATAGTTTGCCCCATTTGTAAGTACCAGTAAAATGCAGTGATTGCACACTTTCCTTTCATTATTATCTGTAATATGAGTGCGCATCACTAAATGATCAGTACGCAACTATCAGTCCGTCACAGCACCTATGCTTCTGACCTCCAATATCCAGCGCAGAGGATGCCAGAGGCCACGGCTTCGCTTCCGTTGGGAAGTGTTTCGACCGAGATTACGCTGTTGTCCCCTTCCTAGTAAATGAAGAAAAACTAGCGAGGCGGCTGGCACGCTGCGGTATACAAGGTCAAAGTAACGGTAAACAGACGCCCTTTCCGGCCCGTCGACGTCAGAAAACACACCACCCTCAGCATGGCCGCGGGAAACAACCAAAAGCAAGCAGAGTGGTTGCTTGTCAGCACTGGAGCACGGGAACGCTGCACGACAGCCTATCTTAAACCCGCGCCTATATTGGATATTAGCCGCCCCAAGCGTGGCGACGGAGGCCCCGGCAAGGGTGGTTCGACGTCGCATGTGGCTGGCGAATATTAGTGGCTTTGGCATGACCTTTCCTGAACCTTTATTCGGGTGGGGGCCACTCATTTTTCAGAGTCAATTGCATTCCGGCGTGGCGCTGCTCCATAGTTTCCAGGAAATCAACATTAGCTCAACAGTACATCTTGATCGGAAGCAAAGTGGCCGAAACAGCGTAGGTTTTTCTTGCCTGATGGAACTATCCAAGTGGATATGCGGCGGTGTTCAGAGGTCGCAGTTGTAAAATGACATAAACACAACGGGGAAGCTAACATATATTGTTAGTTTGGGTATAAGCGATATTGCCGCCTATAATCTAACAGAAGAATGACTGGAGATGTGAAGTGATAATGTTTGAGTACGCCACTTCGCCTTCAACTTGAGTGCACGAACAATATCGAGGATATCATTCTGACCGTGATCTAAATCCATGTCAGATCGAAATCACGCCAAAGCCGAAATAAAGTAATTGATGAAGTCTTCAAGTTTGATACTGCCATTTCGCTGCTGCAGATGGCAGACGCTGGCTTTTTCGCTCAATGAGCCATTTGATGGTTTCGCATCAAAATTATTACTACAGTTCTTAACGTATCTTAGGTTCAAGTCGCAGGTATAATGCGTAGTAGCAAGTGAGCTCTTTGTTTTTGACACACTGCTACACAATATCCTTATATTAGAGGAGTAACTGGAGCACAAATATATTCTGTTATATGTTACTTACCTCACACGAAGAAATCAACACCGTTCACGACGTTAACCTTGACCACTTGTGCGGACACTTAGGGTTTGGGTATGTTCGCAGTCGACAACTCTTGCACCTCTTGTGAGGTGAGCTGCTTGCTTGGATAAACATAACCAGTACATAAATATGTGAACTGGGAGGTGCGTCTGCGCCTAATTCTTGAAAAAGTAAGGAAAAATCAAGACAATATTTGATGGAAACGTAGGAAAGACTATAAGGGATCGTCAGCTTCCGCTGAGTTGTAGAAAACAGTTTTAAAGAAAAATGGTGTCCTCTTTCTACACGTGCTTTTTTTCGTAACTCAAATTTTTCGTGAAATAATGAGATCGTAGAGATGTGTACGCTTCCTGCACTTTATCATATGCAGGAGTAAAACAAGGTAACTTTTGGTAGTTGCGGGAAGAGTTCGGGTACGTAAAATTGCAAATTGAAGATGACGGTGGCAGAGTTACCTATTCAATGTGCAGATCTGTCCTTGATTAAGGTTGAAAAAAGGCGGAGTATTAGGTTCACACTTAAGCAAACAAGAATAAGGGTTAGACAAACTCTATACATCATATTTTGTTATATATTGAATGTTAACGTATAACATAAAATGGGCGAGCGTCATACTTCCGCCCCGAAAGTCGCATTACTGCTGAAACTTCAATAACATGACGTTGCTAGAGTGATGATAAATGGAAAGCGGTGTGCCATTCCTTTCAAAAGGAACAGACGCTTCTATACGCAGGTTTAACAGCAAGCAAGCGCGGCCCACTAAAGTGTACCGCTGGGAACACCATACTCAGCATCTTGCCGGTTAAAAACTTGTAAGAGACAGCAGAGAAAGGCACTGAGTAAATGAGTCGAGTTTCTTTGCACTGCTAAAGAAACAAAACTGCATCAGCCGGCATGGGTCAAGAATCATTGGTTATGAGAGACGTTGAAAAATATGTTACCAAAGTGAGATTTATGTTACACAGCTACAAATATAATGTGGTGCAAAGTGTGCAGTAGTAGCGAGACATGAACTGCACAAGCGAGCACATGCGGAAACCTTTTTAGTCCTGGAGATCGCTGTGCTAAGCGAACTAGTGCAATTGTTATATCCACCGCTCCCAACAAATGATGCATCTCAAGAAAGGTTACCACAAAACATCGCATAAATGATGGAGGTAAGTAGTCATTTTCTTCTACATACACTTTGCCGAATTGCTCGTTTAGGTACTCAAATAATAGTGAAGCATAGATCAGTCGTCTTACATTGCGATAATGGAGGGCTTTTGGCGCAGACTGTAGTGCTTAGGGATCGTTGCAAAAAATTCCTGCGTAAAAGGGAATATGCTAGCGCCATTATTCACAATAACACGGACGCGTAACAACCACGGCTCTGAACTCGTATTAGCAACGCTCTACAAAGAAACATGGCCACCACTGCGAGAAAGCAAGTGGCGTCGTAGAAGCGGAGATTTATTGAAGTCTGACAGGTACTCACCTCTCAATCATGGCTGCTTTTACAGCAAGCTGTTTATGGCTAGTCTGCCGTGATAGTTTCATGTGCGCGAGAAAAAACTCAGCGCCCTACCTATGTTACCGTTCCAAGACCGTGCGGGCCTATACTAGCGGGCAACTTTTTTTGGCTATGAAGCGAAAGCTACGGGGCGGAGCTTCTGCACATGACTGTATTCGTACGCAATATAGTCCGGGCGCGCACGGCACCGGTTTCGGTTTCGCCTACCTCGCACAACCTCTCTAGTGAAGGCAGATACAATAACTCGCCGTGAATCAATGTTTATTCATATACGATATGTACTAAGTTCTGAACAGCCAGCATTGCAGCCTGCGTCGGAACTCGGAAGCAGCCGTATCACGACGCGCGACCCACGCTGCGGTCGGTAGAGCCAGCGCAGCAATCAGCCCGCTCACTCGTTTGTACGTGCCGATGGTTGCCATTTCCAGAGGGGCTCGCTTGGTTTCCGCGCAGACGCTGGAAAACTTTCTTTTGTGCGCGTCAACAGTCTTTAGTTGCTAAGTTGATTGCCGGGGCAACAAGCGACGAACACTTACCAGAGGACACGGGCGTCATCTTGCGTTTGATGAATGTGTGAAATGGTGCGATGGTCACGGGTGTGCGAAAACTGGAAAGAGCGAACTAAAAGTACAATAAAATACCAATATTTGACTGGTGAATGTTAGGTATCGTTTCAAATTAGGTGCTGTAAAAGAGAAAAAGTATTGTTTCCGATTTCACACGGAAGAAAACGTGAACAAAACTGCGGGACTACTTCCAGCAGCGGTGAAAAAGGCGCGCTTAGTTTCCGTAGACTTCGCTTCATAGCCAAGAAAAGTTGTCCGGGAATATATTTTCCTTCCGCACTCCTGGGGTGTCGTATACGTCGCGCGTGTCTACCTAGAGCCGATGGGCGGTGCCGCCGAAACGTCACGCGTGCACCCTTTCCGCCGGCTGCTTGGAGCAGCAGCACTCCTATCACGTGCGCGGCTAGTTTCCTTCGGTTACCCCAGGTGGTGGCAGTCGTCCAGGTTTGATCACAATAATAAAACCAGCAGCTGCCGAGCAGCGAGTTTCATTGAGCATGAGCCATTGGGGGTGCATAGACTTGAATTCTGGCTAGGTACGTGTCCAACGTTGTACCCGAGCCGATCAGTGTGTACCATAGCGTCGACAAGGCCAACGCCACCACCCTAATAAAGACCCACCGATGAACACAATAAATGTGATGTGTGCGCGTACCTTTCGTTACGATGAGCACCCATAAAGACAATGAATGAGTTCGTACCTTTATTCAAAATTCTGTGACTCTTCTGTGTCGTTTGCTCAACAGCTTCGCTAGTCGTCCACCTGCACAGAGTGGAATGGCTGATAATTTTTGTTTGCTTTAAATTATGCTGATATGATTTAGAATAACTGAGTCTGGAAAAGAGCCACTAAAATTACATGTGATGCAGTGGCGAGGACATGAAGTATCATGAATAGTTATCTCAAGTATGCGGACGGTTTTTGAACAGGCGACAGACACCTAGGAAAACCAGAGACATTTTGAAACACGGCTGTTTAAATCCTTTGCTAAATAGTTAAGAAATTCAAAGAAAACGTGGACGGATATAGACAAAAGAGAAGTCTGACGCAGTTTTTAATGACATTCTCCTGTCCCAGCTAGCCAGCTTGTTTTTTGAGCGCCTGTTGTTTCGTGGGTGTCTCTACGCAGGATGCAATCACGTGAAATAGTTGTGTGCCTAAAGAGCGAAGTTAAATTCTTCACGTGTCGTTTCTTTTTCGCTGTTGCTTTGCGAAATTAAACATTCAGGCCCAGACCCTATACTAACATTGGGTGAAAACAGGCCCGAACTAGCAGCGTGCATGTAATCTATTCGTGTTAACGCTGGCCTAGTTCCCCGACATGCCAACATAGCATTCCTGCCCATTTATCTCGTGTCCAATATTAGCAGTAGAGGCATTTGTTGAAGAACAAAGGCTCTAAAAAAGCATGAACCCACACATGCGCGCAAAGCTAGAGAATAACAACACACTGACACACGTCCTGTGTAGGTAGGTGCTCACGAATGCATAATGCCTGAGTAGATCCAAGAGAGTTAACGTGCTTCAGGAGGCATTCACACCGCATCACACGCTCAAGTGGCACTTGTAATTTTCGTCTGTCTTATTGCTCTTGCGCGCGGGTGCTAAAAGCTTCGAGCTAACCCAACAAGACATCGTCCGGCCCCACACAACAAACCCGTCACGGATACGTACACCTAAGCTTCTCCGGAAAGGCATTTTACTTATTTTTCACTAGTGAGCCGCATGCTTTCCCCATTGTTACACTGTTTCGGCTTGGCGATTCTCCATTTGGCTGAATCTTCTAGCAAGGAGGCTGACGCCGCGAGGTTTGGAAAACGGTCCCGGGTTTTCGAATCTAAATCCACCTGTGGGAGGGAAGCTGTTTCGACACGAACGTAAGTGCTTCACTGCTTTGCAGTTCCTCCAGAGACTAGCATTGAAGCGAACAAAAAGCAAATAACAAGTCACAAGAAACAGAAGCGGCCTCAAATAAAGCTAACCCCTCAGCGTCCTCTCCAGTATGCGATGCGTTTGGCAATCACACCAACATAAAGAAAGCGCGAACGCGTGCACAAACAAGACTGCCATGGAGACTGCCACCGGAAATGTGAATCTTTCGGGGTCGGCATTGCACGCACGTTTCAGAGTCAAGAAGTTAAAAAAACAAGGGCATACATATTCTGCCCATGAGGTTTCATCGGAGGTTGAAAAATGCACAAGGGGATCGACGTTGGGCTAGTTGACGTTGCATTCGGATGGGGACACAGCGCGTAGGACAAGAACAGTGAAAGCTTGAGAAGAAGACATGCGCTGACGCGCAGGTGTTGTTGATCCTGCATTGTCCTGGTCTCACGCGCTGGTTCCCCGTTCAGTTTTCGTAACGCGCAGAGGCTTTCCCCGTGAGGTTTCGTAAGGCTCAGAAGCTGATATCTTCTACGTCCGCCGTACTTTTTATGCACATACCCACGCAGGGTATTGTAGCTTCCTTTACCATACTAATAAAGACGGGCTGGGGAACTGCGCAGACGCCACTAAATGTGCTTTTTAGCAACAATCTGGCGAAGCTTCTTGTGCTTCCAGATTGGCTTCTATTTATTTTATTTAAGTTTTAGAAAATTTCCGCTTTGTCACGTACAACAATCTAAAGCACTGGGCAGAACAGTGTCGCAATTTTCGTATGATCAAAAACAAAATGGAGATAGAAAGACGCGGAAACTCGAATAACTCAAACCAATACTTGCAACCTATGAAGCTGGAAGATTGCCAAATATTCGGACACAGTTTGGTACTATGAATACCTGCGCTCTGTAGCTGGAAGACTGGTAGAACGCTTTAAACGTGCAAGAGGCGCATTTCTCTTCAGGCTTGAAAGTCGCGCGGCAAGTATTTTTCAATAACATTTACTTCACCAGCTCAGTATGCAGATATATAAGGTAACTCATAAATAAACTTTGCAAATTAGCAGAGTCACTCATTTGTCTTTTTTCATTTGTATTACAAATAAAGAACTTTGGACGAGTTCTACTCGTGTCTATACTTACACAAAAGGAATTGTGACGTCGTAATCAATGGAGAAAGGGGGTCCGACTTCGTTTGTCACAACATGCTGGCGATCATTTGCTGTTGGCTTTGTATAGTTGCGGCATGGAACGTGGTAATCCCTTAAAAAATAACGCCTCAGACTTAGCCCCAAAGTGTGCTGACTTATGTGGATCAATGGGCAGTGCGAATGTAACCCCCCCCTCCCCCCCCAAAAAAAAATTTAAATAAACAAGACTGGGATGAATGAATTTATAAGACAGGAGCAAAACTGTCACATTTCATCTATTATATATGTCTGCAAGAAAGGTTCATTAAGTGTTTATAAGTTGCCATTGCACATTTCTATACTGAGTGGGCTGCTCTGTAGTGTACAACCTCCACGTGATTGTTTCGTATCTATTTGCCCAAGTTTACCCTGGCATTTCTCTCTGTTGCTGTGCCCCAACATGTCAACAGCGCATAAAAAGAGGACAATGGTGCAAATGTAGCACGAATTTCTGTTCTCAGTGGGCTTCGCATTTGATGGTACCTGTTTCACCAGCAGGAGAGAACTCGCAAGGCTAACGCGGGGAGAAGTGAATCACGAAGAAGGAAATGAATTAAGCCTCACGAAATGCTGCGGTGATGTGTGAAAGAAAGGAATAGTTGTGCATTCTGCTGGAGCTTTTTTACCGTCCGTGGCAAACGCAGAAAAATAAAAGTGTTGCTTTTCTCAATCTGCTATGTTTTTGTATTTTTTTAAATATATGATGTGCCTTGTTAAGACGACTACTCGCCAAATCACAGTGAAACAAATTTTACTTCTCGATGTAAATTCTATTGGCGACAATCTTAACTTAAAATAATTACAGGTTCCTTTAAGTTCTTTAATTTTCCTTTAAGTTTTGTAAGTTTGTCCTACAAGTTTTTAAGATTCCTTTAAGTTTAAGTTTAAGTTCTCTTGGAAGTGACGAAATGTGTCGACAACATTATTTCCTTGTACAGCAGGCGTTTGAAGACAGCAATATGCGGAGTATACCTGGTAATTTAAAAAGTCCTCCTGCAAGTAGCCACTGAGAAAAGTTGCATTGAAATCTTAGACTATATCTAAGGAGTGACGGATTATTATATAAAATATTAAAGGTTGCGCGGCAAAGAAATCTGTTGTATGTTAACCTAAAGGGTATCGCCATTCAGCACACAATATTTCAGAACAAATTGCAGCATTCTTTACATATACGACGCTAAAAGTAAGGTAACTTATTTACCCTATCACCATTCCTTTAAGGCAAACATTAAGGCAAATGTTAAAGTGGATGAATCGTGAACAGCTCACAACCATGTAAGTCTTTCACGCCGAAACTGAAAACAAACTGCCATCATTTCTCGTCGCAATGGACCCGTCACTCAGAACATTAAAATTAAATTATGGGGTTTTACGTGCCAAAACCACTTTCTGATTATGAGGCACGCCGTAGTGGAGGACTCCGGAAATTTCGACCACCTGGGGTTTTTTAACGTGCACCTGAATCTAAGTACATGGTTGTTTTCGCATTTCGCCCCCATCGAAATGCGGCCGCCGTGGCCGGGATTAGATCCCGCGACCTCGTACTCAGCAGCCTAACACCATAGCCACTGAGCAACCACGGCGGGTACTCAGAACATGTGTCTCTCTGACATGGCCTCAACAGCTTCCCGAAGCAGCAACAAAAATTTCGGTAGCACCATACTTGGACTTACGTCCTTTCCTCTAACCACCACACACACAAGGAGCATGGGTGGTCTGCTGAAGGGCAATTGAAAAGCTGCTGATAACAAACTTAGTCAATTCGCAGCCCTATAGCAGCCGTTGCTTCGGTAGTATTACTAGTCGTGTATAGAGCAATTATGCGAAGAGGAATTTCCGTACAATTTGCCCTTCACTCATGTGTACGAATACTTCGTGGAACCATTTACAAAATGCGAAGGCATTTTGGCGACGGCACGAGTTTGGTTCGGCGTGCAGACGGGTGAAGTAATCGTTTTCCGCCGCTTGATTGATTTTTTCACTTGATTGGTTCAGTTCATTCGTTTATCTACTTTTCTTTTTATTTCCAGCGACTACCATGCTCACTTGTCAGTTCGACTATTAAGTACGTTCCCTTGATAGTGTTTTCACTATCCTAATTACCTGGCGAAGAATGAAATTGCACACGGCACGGGTAATAAGGTCAGACGGTGACCATATGCAGTGTTGAGATCTACACTGATGAAAGTGTCAAGACCTAGATAAGACTAAGAGCTGAGAAGGATCAACAGCTTGACCAGTCTTCTTAGTTACGTGGTCCATGTATTAGGGTCAACTGCCCATTATGTGTTCTGGGCTTGAGTACACGTACACTCGTTTTGTCAGTATCCATTCATTCTGTCAGTGTAGCAAACCTACTCTGAGAGCGACGCGCTGCTGCAATCACGCATTATTTTTAGCCGCTAATGCATCACAAGTTTTTTTGCTCATATTTCTTAACTCGTGCTAATGAAGTCACTGAACATTTCCATATCTTGATTTGTGAATAGAAAAAGAATGACAGACATACGCCTTCATTCAAGCCACTTTTGAACGCCTATTGGTGGCGATGGAAAACGCCCTGCTGCCTTGTACAACTCCACGACCTCTATCCCACGACCCTGTACTCAGCAGCCCAACACCATAGTCACTGAGCAACCACGGCGGATATTAGGGAGAACCGTAATCGCAGGCGAATTTTTCAAGCTTAAATAAGATAAAATGTTTATTCTAGGTGTACAACTGCATTGCGCCACACAAGCTTCATTCAAGCTATTAGGATTTTAGGCAATCACTGTAAAATAATTTACGTAGATACCTTGAGAAACTGCGTAGGTTATACAAAGTGGTATTTCGTGTCCCTGTTATAAGGATTGGCTCCGAATGATAGGAAGTCGCGTGGTGGACACCCCTTTAACGCTTTGTAGTTCATATATGTTCTCCGAAAGCCTTGTGTACGGCCTTTTGGCTAAGATCAAAGGGTAGTGCCATGTATGGCACTACCCTTCGTAGTTGCTATGTTTTCGTCTTGGTGGAATCGTACCGTCATTGTGACCCGGTATTCATATCGTCTTTTGTTGAAATAATCGTTTTCTGAAAGGCAGACAAACGGAATAAAAGAAGAACAAATCTCCTGACGTTGGATAAAGATACAACAGTTCTGCGTACTAAACTTCAACAGAGACCCTTGCGTGTGTCTGCTTACGTGTCGGAGCGCGAAAGCATAGTGCTTTTGGTAAAATATTCAAGCGAAGCTTGTATTGGCTCACAAGTATGGCTGGCGTTGCCGCAGTCGCGCAAAAAAAAACAGTTGCTCCTGGAGTAGAGCAGCTGCAGGAAAGGGCGCTTTGATGAGTCGAAAGCCGCGTCGGCGAAGGAGCGTGAGTCATTTGCAAGGATTCCAGCTGCATAGGCGCGCGCTCAGGCTAGGCGCGCAACCAATCACAGACGTTTCGCTTCCACCGGAAAGGGAAAGGGCAGAAAGGGGTCTCGCGTGGGCTGCGCCAGTCTCGATAGGCGGATGGGACGGCCACGCATTGTGCGTTCCCCCAAGGAAAGGGCAGCGTTCGACGAGCGGCGGCGAGAACTCGTCAGTGAAAGCGATCGCCGTCGGCGCGCCGGTCCAGCCGTTAAAGTCACCCGAGCCTTGGCAACGAGAGGAAGATCCCGTGCTGAAGTAGTGGGATCACGAAACAATCCGGCACCGTTACCTGTGGATTATTTAACCATGACAAACAATAGGTGTACTCTAAAACATATGTACACCCTTTGGGTCGTCTTTTGCAACAGAACAACAATCGTCATCTGTCTTGTCCGCATTTCCTTTATTTAACACTGCTAGCCCGGTACTTCCAAGCAACGAACGGCATGCGTGTTATCGGCATGACAGAGCACTCTCGAAAGGAAAGTAGCGAGCGCAGCGCTTTCAACAAAGGGACGCAAACAATTAAGGCAGCTGACGTTTATCATTGTGCGGCAAACATACAGCTCATAGGGTGTACATTTGTCTAAGAATGCGCACGCAGGAGAAGCGTCGCTTACCCCCATTTTCCGGTAAAAAAGGGTTGGTCATTTTTAGTACGTAGCGCATAGGCACCCATTAGCGTCCGCGTAACTGAGCGAACGAGCACAGCCATGGCTGCAACAGCGAACGAGAAGCGCGAGAAGCGAAGCGGAGGAGAAGGGTGCAGCGGAACCATGACGTGGAAAGCGGAGGAGGAGGGTATAGCGAAAATTGGAGAAGAGAGAGAGAGAGAATGAAGAGGAAAGGCAGGGAGGTTAACCAGATATGAGTCTCCGGTTTGCTACCCTACACTGGGGATGGGGGAAATGGGTTAGAAAGATGACAGAGAGGAAAACGCTAAAAAAAGGAAAAAAAAACACGCACACATGGAGGCACACACACAAGAAAACCATAGTGCGGCGACGGTCGCTACGAAATGGCACCAGAGTAGCGCGTGTCGTCTGGGAGGTCTGTCTGCGGCGTCTGCTGTAAATCGCGCCCACGCGTCACCCACGCACTGCCTCTCGCGATCTCCAGATTAGCGAAGGAGTCGCGCCACACTTCGATGCGTTAAAAACGCGGCACTAGACAGAGTGTCCGCGCCAGCACATATATCGGGGAATGAAAACGCGTGTAGAAGAGCTGCGCTCATATTTCGAATTGGGGAGTATCGCAATCACCGGGCAATTTTTTCTCCTAACGTCGACTAGAATATCGGCTACTCCCGTTTTCTCCCTGATTCACAATGCCCTCTCCCTGTCTCTTAATGTCACGCCTGGCATTTTTCGTTCCATCTCTCTTTGCGCGGCCATTGTTCTCGAATTCTATGTTCGCGCTTTTTCTTCTCCGCTATACTACAATACGACATAGGCGCACGCTGTAACCTAGTTATTGGTGGTGAGTGGATTGTGTATTCGCATCCGCATCAAATTTCGAAAGTGCGCGATATTTCAATGCAATTGGCATTGGTTTATCCAATACGTCACCAACTTTGGCTCTGTCTATGTAACTAGCTTCCTTAAGTCCATGTTCCCAGTGATCCTAGTTGCCTGCTCCTAAGGTCAGGGATCACCTGCGGTTGAAAAAAAAAATGCTTCACGCCTTCTTTCGTGACCACGTGTGGCACTGCTTACCAGTCCCACGACTAGATCTTGATCCCGTGCACAAATATGAAAGAAGGTTGATGGGAAGGCGGCCGCCGCAATAGCTTAGTAGTAAATCACAGCACGCGTAATGCGGAAGACGTGGGGTCGACTGCCTGTTGTGGAAGTTGCCGTATTTCCCCTTTCATTTGTGTAATTTTCAATTTTTCTTGAAATGAAATGAAAGAAAGAGTCATTTTGTGAATGCCTTCTCCTGCTTTATTACGTCCTTCTTTCATGGTTGTAACCAACAAAAATTCTGGCTTTTTGGTTTCCCATTTGGTACTCTCGAAACTAAATGATATATCGCGATATTTTTGCACCACAAGAAATGGTGACTGAAAGCTGAACAGCATATAGTCTGTTTCGAATGAGTCGCATTGGTCAAAATTCTAAAGTCTACTGGTCGCAATGTTCAGTTGTAAGCGTGATGGACAACCACACGTGTGCACAGTGCTTGCTACTCAGTCCCTTTGCCTTCTTTACGTTTGAGCCCGTACACCCTGACCCTAGTAGATGGAAGCAAACCGGACGTGCGTTTTATTGACCCGGTCGCTAAGCGTCTTTCTCTCTGGCCTCACTCCTTCTCTTGCGAGGCTCAACGGAGTTATTATTGCGAGCAGCATTCCTGTATAGTACTTCACGCACTTTTCGGAAGCTATCTGTCTATTTGTTGGTTGGTCTACCCATCCGTCTAAGTCTCTGACCACTTTCCCGCCAACTTGAGTTATTGTTAATGGTCAGTTCACCGTCTAATGGGTGACGCGTCAAGCTGCTGTGCTGAGAGAACGGAATTTGAAATTGGCTTACAGGCCAACTTGGGTCGCTGGGTACGTGGCACTGGGAATGTGTCGCTGTTCAACAAACCTCTTTGATGTCAACTTGGAGCACTGGGTTTGTTCCACTTCGTCTGTGCCGTTGTTGAATGAACCTGACGCTAACTTGGTTCACTGGGCACTTTCCACTAGGTATGTGCCGCTCCCCAATAAACCTCCTTGACGTCAACTTGGGCGACTGAGCATGCGCCCCTGCATATGCGCAGTTCTTGAATGAAAAAAGAAATAGATCCTCTGATATTTCGCCGGTGGTCGGCTAAATAGAGTCCGCACTTTGCGTGGACTTCCCGCCGGGGCCGATAGATGGCGGAGCGTCTGCAGAGCGACGTGCGAGAGAGGAGCCCGGCTGAATTCGAGTTTCGCCGTTAGCGATAAAGTGTGTCGCAACATTGCCTCAATGCTGATCGCATTAACCTCGAACATTCATCGTGAGATGGGTTCTGCCATGATTTCTTTCTCTTTTATGAACATAACGAACAATGACAGCGGAAACAAGTCGATGCTGCGAAACAGACCCCTCTTCCCTTCCCCTACACTTACCCCTCTCCCGGGCCTCAAACTCTAGGCTGTTACAAAGGAGAAAGTTGCAAGGGAATTCGTTAAGCACAAAGGATTTATTCATTCGTGAATAAGGTGCAAAATTGTAATCACAACAATGACCGCTTTATTTTGTACGCCTACCGCAAGAAGCAGTTAGTTTGACTTTGACACGAAGCACCTCCCCATGTTATGGGTTACTCCCCCAGTCGTTTTGATGCCCGCCGTTGGAATCCTGAAGGAGCATTGCTTCAGCTTACACAGGGAAAAAAATAAAAAAAGAAAGTCGTGGTACCACAAGCACTCTAATCCCGGACTGAGAGAATGACAGTCGAAGATTCTACCTCCCAGACACTCGGCTAATGCGGAGTACTTCGCCTGGGCGATATTATGCCCGATGTCTTGCGAACTCTTTAAACGTGGCTCGCTAATGCTTTTCGTGACTTGCTGTTGCTAAACTTGGCTTGCTAAGCTTTTCGGTAAACCAGCGCCGATGTGTAAATATAAACGAAGACAGCGGCTAGAAGATAAAAGTAAGGATAGCAAGAAGAAAAAAGTGCCAGATGATTAGGATACTCCTAATATGAAATTTGAGCGCTGCTGTACACGTGTTTTTAATACGCGATATATTTAGGCTCACTCCCTCCCTGTTTCCTTTGTGCGCTTGTATGTTTTCATATCTCATAATAATAATAATAATAATAATAATAATAATAATAATAATAATAATAATAATAATAATAATAATAATAATAATAATAATAATAATATTAATTGAGACAAAAAAAGAAATTCGCAGTTTCACCCGAAAGGCGAAGCACCGATTGCGATAGCAAATTAGTGGATAGCTGTGCGAAGTAGGGATAGTAGTTTTAGGAGCCGCATAAACTTGTAAACGCTCGCTTACTAACTAAATTAGGAACAATGGAATGCGTAAGCGGGACTGAACAAGGACGTAGAAAGAAACAGACCCATAGAGACAGCGCTGTCTTTGTGAGTCTGCTTGTTTCTACGTCTTTGTTCAGTCGCGCTTACACATTCTATCATAGATTCAAACAAACTAGCCCGCCAACGTGTTTTAACTAAATTGACAGGCACGGTGTCACGCGCGCACGGGTAAACATGAACACATCTCACTCGATGAGCGCTGAAACTCGCTGTCAAAATGCTGGAGTGAGGAATACCGCCAGCAGCAAGGCGAATTGACTTTCGTGCATCACTCGCTTCAAAGCGAACGAAAGGTCGAAAGCACAGCGCATACGAAGCTACCGGCACTACGCGCACGCTGAAAACATATCGCATATCGCTTTGAAGATGAGGCCCGTGCGGACGCGTCGCAGATCGCTTTCAAGACACACGAGCGCCAGCAATGCGTCCCTACGGCGTCCGCCAAAGGCGTCTATTACGGCGTACGCCAGTCACGTGTCCAACGCTGTAGTAGACGCCGCGGTTGTCTCCACTATGAACGGAGCGGTGGGTGAGGAAGACAACGAGGCACCCTAGCAGCCGCCTGAGAAGAACGCCCCTCCTCCCTCGCCATACCCCCGTGCCTCGTGCGCGACAAGACAGGGCACGCTTCCGGCCCATATTTTTCGCTCGCACACGCGAGATTGAACCGCATTCGCCAGCTCATCCTCGCAAGCTTTACTCACACATACAGCATACGGCGCGCGCCGACGATTTTATCGCCCTCGGACTTTATACGGAACCTCACGGCGACGGCGACCCCGACGGCAGAAATGCCGCCTGGAGTGTCTATGTAGTTGCTATCGCAATAATAATTTGAGGTCGAAATCACCGCACTTAATGGCAGTGGGCCAGTGCCGTTAGCGCCTTCGCAGAGGGAGGGGCATTAAGGGAATGCTGGCACGTTGAGCGGCATCGGAGCCAGCTGTGGAAGAAGGCGACGACGAACGCGTGAGGTGTGGCACGAGCGTGTTCGCAAAGCTACGCCGAGAGACGCCGACGCTCAACCCAGGAACGGGTGCCCAGGAGCTGCGCTCTAAAAAATGCATCGTGTCGTTTCGCTTATCCGACATTGGAAACCACTACCCATACACAAATGCCCCTTCGGGACCCTTTAAGGATTTCGTTGGGCCCCGGAAAGTGACTAAAGTGCATTGCATGTTTTAAGTAGTGTGCAGTAAACTTCGCCCTTCAACACGTCAAATGAGGAAGGCTCGCAACAGAAACATCAGTGTCAACTTTTCTTCGTCTGTGAGTATAGTGGGCCTATATATATATACATACATATATATATATTATAGTACAGTACACCTATACTGTATGAAGGTCTGCAAGGCTTACCGCTCGAAATATTGCGCCAGGTATCGTGCCACGTTTTCGCAGTATGCGGGAAACTCCAACTCTGTTCTCTGTTTCTCCATATCATGGCGTTATTTCCTTGCGGACTGGCCTGCTAGTGTGACGGCGACGTGCGATAGGCGCATGTACAGTTGATCTCACAAACTTACGGTCCGCGGAATCTGAAAACGCGCTGTATTTAAGAGCAGCGTATGACCCTACAAAATAAATGCTTTCAACGCTACCTGTGGCTGGCACATGCTGCGGTGCAGGCTAGAAATACGAACACCACGCGGCGCGCGCATACTGCAGAATTTTTTTTTTCTCAGTTTCCGTGCTCAGTGATCATTTGACTCCCACTGCGCATGTACTGTAAATGAGTGTGAGCATTCAAAAAGAAAAAAATAAACGAACCTCTGCGATGCTTAATCTTTGTTCATTCAGCTATTCCTCTTGTCGTAGATTCTCATTTCCCTATTAATGCTGATACGCGCCAGAAGCTCTTATGGTAAAAGGGAAGGAAGACGCCCACAATGTGGATAAGGAGCAGGGCAAGGTTTCTTGCCCTATTCGGCCAGAGGCTCACATAGCTTTTATTTATTTATTTATTTATTTATTTATTTATTTATTTATTCAGCCGGTCAGATTAAGGTGATGAAAGACTAATGCGCCAAGGAGCATTCTAGTGTCGACTTTGAGGAGAGCACCCTATACGCCATTTTCGCACGGCTTTCCCTGTCAGCGCAGAGCTTTCGCTCTTGGTCAACAACCGCCCACGCTTTTGTTCGAATGTGAAAGGCTTCGGCATAAAGTTGCTCCATGGCGGGAAAACGTGACTCGCGTGCGAGGCCCGGGATATCGCCGAATGTCGAGGCCAACACGTGCGCCGATTTTTCCCGGGAACGCGCGGCATAGTCCGGTCAGCGCGTCTCCCGATCGACGGATGCAGCATGAGGGTCACGCTGAATTCTGCTTCCAGTACGGGGACTCGGAGTGCGCGACTGTTCAAGGTTTCGGAATAGGAATCGTATATTCCCA
Source organism: Dermacentor andersoni (assembly GCF_023375885.2). Classification (NCBI taxonomy): domain Eukaryota; kingdom Metazoa; phylum Arthropoda; class Arachnida; order Ixodida; family Ixodidae; genus Dermacentor; species Dermacentor andersoni. The sequence continues at coordinate 76,292,403 of NC_092824.1, read as the reverse complement.
CGCATTCGATTTGCAGTCAGTTCTAGAAGTCACTATTTTGGAAGTTGTCCTTCGATTATGTAAGGCGGCAATGAGTCCGTTTATTGGACTCTCGAGGGACGGGCAACCGTGGAAAGGAGGTGCGTTCCGAATGATTTTACCTCCAGAGGGATGTGGCTGTTGCGCGATGACAACTGTTCTTGTGGGAGCCTACGGACGGGCAAAAAACTTCGGCTCAATAATTCCCAGTGATTCAATGTTTATTTCCTTCTTTATTTATTTATTCATTAATTCATTTATTTATTTATTACAGTACCCTCAGGGCCAGAACGGCATTAGATAGGAAGGGGGTACATTGTGTTCATACAATCGCAATAACGTAAACAACATTGTTATGCATGGTGAACCGAACTATCATGCACCAAGATTTAAGAGCATGCAAATGACACGTAGCTGAGCAGAACCAATGTAATGTTGTTTGTCGTCTCTTCGAGATACTCAGATGATTTCTTTTTGCATTCTACCTAATTACATAATTAGTCCTAATTAATTAACCAACATCTAAAATATTATAATTAGATGAAAAATTTCAGTGAGAAAACTGTAGAGCAACATGAAAAGATCCCGATACTGCTTTCTGCAGCTCAGTACGTGTTAGATAAAAGTGATTTTCCGAACGTGAAACAAGCCCGCGAACATCGGCAAAATTGCAGCGCGACTGCCCGCTTGAAGCACTTTGCGTCTGTTCGCGGGCTTATTTCACTTATATGCAGCACATATATTGAGTAACATCATCATCAGCCTATCTATGTCCACTACAGAACGAAGGCCTCTCCCTGCGATATTAAATTACCCCTGTCCTGCGCCAACCGATTCCAACTAGCACCAGCAAATTTCCTAATTTCGTCGCACCACCTAGTCTTCTGCCGTCCTCTACTGCGCTTCCCTTCTTCTGGTACCCATTCTGTCACCCTAATGGTCCAACGGTTATGTAATCTACGCATCACATCACCTGCCCAGCGCCATTTTTTTCTCGTGATGTCTATTAGAATATCCTCTATACCCGTTTGCTCTCTGATCCAAACGGCTCTCTTTCAGTCTCTTAAAGTTATGCCTAACTTATTGACGATTTTCGTCTAATTAAAATATCTGAGAAGTTGAATCATTAATTAAGACTAATTATGTAGTTAGGCGGAGTGGAAAAATAGCGTGAATATCTCCAAGCGACGGCAAACAACGTGAACTTGGTTCTGTCCAGCTACGTGGCATTTGCATGCTCTTAAATCTTGGTGCATGATAGTTGGGACACCATGTATAACAATGTTGTTTACTTTATTGCGATTGTATGAACACAATGTACCCACTAACTATCTAATGCTCTTCGGGCCCTGAGGGTATTGCAATAAATAAACAAATAAACAAGTAAATAAATAAGTAAATAACTAACTAAATAGGTAAATAAATAAGTTATCTGGCTTTACGTGGCAAAACAACGATATACGATTATAAGGCCCCTCGAGAGGTTTGACATTTCACCACCTAGGGCTTTTTAACATGCACCTAAATATAAGTACACGAGCGTTTTTCCATTTCGTCGCAACCAGATTGCGCGGCCTGGATTGAGCCCGTGAGCTCCAACTCAGGAGCCTAATGCTATGCTCACTACTGCCACTAATTAAGCTACTGTGACGACTTTTTTCTTATTTTAAAGCATGGACTGGCAAAATAAATTGAACGCGGCTTACGGGCAAAAGATTAGTATACAGAATAGTTAAATAAATCCACTTTCGGCGCCTGAGGTACGACCCAATAAAAGACCCCGTATCAAGTGCTTCACATTCAGTTAGTGAAAGAGGCGCAAAAATGAACGGAATGTTGCAATGGCTTCTTTTTTTCCTCTCTTACTATACTTCACGTAAATCTCAGAGCAGGGCAACGGTGCTGGTTGGCTGGGTGGTTGAGGCAGACATCTTTTATTCGTTAAAGGGAGCAGCTACACGCTTATAGTTTTTTTTTAGGTCTGCGTTTCGCAAAAAGTACTGGCGGAAAACTATATGCGCAAGAATACACGCGGGAGACGGATGCTGCTTGTAGAAGAAGCAAAGTAAAGGTCCTCCTAGGCAACTCCAATTATATAGCAGAATGATAGCAAACACTGCGCCCACAATGCGCGCGAAATCACGGCGCCGCACAAAGCCACAGAAAGCAATTTATTTTCAAGACATAAATACGCAGCATATGTAATTGGGAACATAATTTGAGCGATTTGATTACAAACATAAGCGCGCGAAGCAATACGAACGACCCCTGCCGAGCACAACCGCCAGCAGTTTCCAACGGCGCGAGCTTGAAGCGGGCTAGTCCACATCGATTGCAGCGCTGCCGCAGTTATTTTCGTCGTCGGGCGCTTCAGTGCAAAGCGCGCGTTGCTCCTGTCACTGGCTCACTCAATTGTATTTTACACTACGTGGTCAAAGTGCCACGCGTGTATCCCTTCCGCCGGCTACTCGGGGCAGCAGCGCTCAATTCACGCGCATCCGCATATTAGACAACGTGTATATAGTACCTCATTGTACCATAACATAATCACCCGCCACCTACATTTCCCCGTATTTCCGACTTCCCCTTTCCCCAGTGAGGAGTAGCAGGCTAGAGGCACGCTCTCCAGGCCCACCTCTCCTCCTTTCTCTTCATTAAAATCTACTCCTCCTATTCAGGCGCGTGCCTAGTTTTTTCAGGCTCCCCGAGGTGGCGGTAGTCGTCCACGCTGTTCTTTCCTTTTCCTACCTGTGCCTGCTTTGCTCGATGGGTAGGCAATAGAGCGTCATTCTGGCTTGAGCGTGGTTGTCACGTTCACCCGATACAAAGGGTCGGCCACAACATCATCATCATCATCATCATCATCATCATCATCATGGGGCACAATAGTAAAACCAGCACTTGCCGAGCAGCGCGTTTCATTGAGCACTGGTCGCGGCATAGCTTTGACTCTGCTTAAGACGCGTCCAACGTTGTGCCCGAGCGGATCAGCTTGTACCATAGCGACCACAAGGCCATCATCACCACCTACATGACCAAAAGTTAATGACCCACTGATCGAGGCAAATATTGACCGCCGACCAAGGCAATAAATGTGTGTGCGTACCTTCCGTTACGATATCCACCCATCGAGATAATAAATGACATCGTACCTTTGTTCAAAATTGTGTCAGCTCTGTGTCGTGTGCTAAACAGCTTCGCAGGTCGTCCACTTTCACAGAGCGGAATGGCTCATGATTATTTATTTATTTATTTATTTATTTATTTATTTATTTATTTATTTATTTATTTATTTATTTATTAACAGGTTGTGCCCATATGAGCTCGTACAAGACATCACCCCTACGCGGTTCTTCGACATGCACGCGTACACACAGGCATTCACACATCCTGCGCACATCCTGCACAATATAGTTATATATATTAAGAGTAAATGCACGCATTGCTTGTCCATGCTCCTATAATAATAATAATAATAATAATAAATAATAATAATAATAATAATAATAAATAATAATAATAATAATAATAATAATAATAATAATAATAATAATAATAATAAAACTCCTATCATTATGTGCACTTAAGGACGAACGCCTCTCCCAGCAATGTTTCTTCTCTTGTGATAGCTAATTCCAACTTGCGCCTCCAAATTTCCCAATTTCATTAATCCACCTATTTTCTGCCATCCTCGACTGTGCTTCCCTCACCTTGGCACCCATTCTGTATCTCTAAAGGTCCACCGTTTATCTTCCTTGCACATTACATGGCCCTCTCCAGCTCTATTTTTTCAAATTTTTTTTCTCCTAATGTCAACTAGCATATACGTTATTGCCGTTTGCTATCTGATCTACAGCGCTCTCCTCCTCTATTCCGTGGTCGCATGTTCTACGCCAGCTCGTAGAAAGTTCCCGTAGAAAGTTCGCTGTGCTTTGCTTGCGCTAGTCCCACTCGAAATGAGCATCCCGGATTTTTTTATTATTATTATTATTTCACGCCACTCTCTGAAAGGAAGCGGTTAATTGGAAACAACACTGACGCCCCCCGGGGACATCTATGTCTAAAAGCTCACCTGCCAAAACACTACGCTGAGGCGGCAGCTGAGGTACTTCGCCTACAGGCATGAGAACCGGCGCTAATAAATTGAAGATAAGTTTTCTATAAAAATAATCGATGAAACGAAGGCTGCGTACTCTACTCTGCTTCTTGCAGAGTGTTCGCGCCTAATCTGCGCATCATATTTAGTTATAGGGCCTTGTGGCGGCGCGAGCGCCTCATACGAGCAGCCAAAGTTTTAATGGGCGCTGGAAAAAAAAATTTACTTTCCTTCTACATTACTTTGCTGGACAAGCTTTTCCTCGAGCGGGTTACCTCACCACTATTTTTTTCTTTTTGCTGCCGTACGAAAGGAGAAAACATGGTTAGGCAAATTCTGTAAGGAAGAAAGAGAGAGCGGCCTAGCAAGTGCATCGTTAGTAATGGCAAGATAAGGAGAAAGTGCCGCGCCTATGCATTAGTTGTCTAATACAGCTGGCAACATATAGTGCATACGGGAGAAGACTTGGCTTTAGGCAAAGTTCTTATGCTGTCCTGTGTAAGGCTATAGATCGACCCGTAGCTAGCACCGTCATCCTCCTCTTCCTTATAGTACCGAACAAAAAAAAAAAAACATACGCTAGCAAAAAAAAAAAAAAAAAATTGAAGTCTTCTTGAAAGGTGCTTCGATCGGGTTTTAGAGCCCTGCTTTAGATATCAAGGTTACACAAAGAAATGGTGTCGTAACCACTGTGGCTCCGGCAGGGTTTCCTGCACCTGTACACAGGATCACTAATATATTTATTTACGGCCAGGCCTGACTTGATGTCAACTGAGCTGTAAATTTTTGTTGACAATCAGGCAGCCAAGATACAGTAAATTTGCTATTTCGTACACACAACACAATGCCCGTTAACAATGTGGACTGATTTTTGCGTTGTGTGCGTAAAGGATGTGATTTCTAAAAGATATTCATATCAATGGCACAAATATTTCAGAGAAAGGTTGCAATTCTACATCAACGTTCTTCACTGGTCATACTACTTTCAATGAGTGTTAATTCAAGGCCCTGTAAAGACCGTAGCGGAATACTTAATTAAGCATTTGCTCCGAAGTGCAGTGAGATGTCTGCGTTATTAAAAAGTTTAAGCACTTTCAAAATAATTGGTTACTGACTTTTGCTTCGAAATGAACCCCTTTCTATTACACGCAAGGCCTTGAATGGCGTTGTAGTCGTCGTCACAGCAACTTAACGTGATTATCGCCAGTAGTGATGCAGAATAGTGTTGCGCAGAATTTAGGAAAATAATATTAAGAAATGTCAGTACTTTGCAGAATTTGACTACGTTTTGACCTAGATGTAGTGGAACGTAACAAGAATAAGCCTGAATTACCATCCAATCACAAGTTCATCCCATTAATCACTAATTTCATCAAAGAAACTTCGGCATTACGTGTGCTTATTACAAGCGGGACTCATGCGAAATCAGGTTCAGTTATGTTACGTTCCCTATCATACAGCGAATGATAACGTTGGTTTTATATCATAAGAAAGGTTCGCCAAAATTAAGCGACGTAGAAACCCTGACGGCCATCTTCAAGACCTTCCAAACTATTCACGTTTTCTTTTTTGTTTCGTTTACGAAAATAAGAATACAGCAATTTCTTTGTTTGGGAGCAGAGGTGTCATCAAAGAATATTTCTGGTTTTTCTCTGTAATACTCGCAACCGCATTTTTATTCCGTGGCACTAGCCGAAAAGAAAAATTTAATTATGGGGTTTTACGTGCCAAAACCACTTTCTGATTATGAGGCACGCCGTAGTGTAGGACTCCGGAAATTTCGACCACCTGGGGTTCTTTAACGTGCACCTAAATCTAAGTACACGGGTGTTTTCGCATTTCGCCCCCATCGAAATTTGGCCGCCGTGGCCGGGATTCGATTCCGCGACCTTGTGTTCAGCAGCCTAACACCATAGCCACTGAGCAACCACGGCGGGTCACTAGTCGGAAGTGCGTGCCGCATTTGTCACGAAGGAGAACGCGTTGCGGCGGCAAGCAATGCAGGAATATAATGCCGCCAGAGTGAAGTGGTTGAAGCTTTATCACGGCCGCTGTCCGGTCTGCATGGTCGTGGGTTCACGCGCACTTAGCACCGAGCCACTCAAACCCAGCCGTGCCGAGCCTCAGCTACTTATCATCCTTTGCTACAGATGGCGGTAGTTGTCTGGTCGGTCGACCAGTCCGGCGTTTCCAGCGTGCCAGGCAGCGGCTGGTGAAGTCGGATCCGTCACGCCGGAGACGTGAAGACGGCAAAAATTTTACGCTGCGCTTTAAGCGTGACGCGCAGGAGCGCGGCGATCAGTTGTTGCCGCCGCGCAAGTGCGCGGAGAGTGAGCGCTTATTTGTTTGTCGAAGGCGCAAACGCAACACGCTCGCTTCAATGAACCCGGACTGTATGTATACTGTCCAGCGTGGTGCTGGTCAGCCGAGCTAGCGCGCGATGCACCCTGTTCGATCTGCTACGGCGCGCGATAGGACATGCTTTATTACCGCGCCAGCCACACTAGACTGTAAAGGGTACAATCGCAGGGAGAGGCCTTCATCCTGCATCATCATCATCAGCAGCCTGGTTACGCCCACTGCAGGGCAAAGGCCTCTCCCATACATCTCCAACAACCCCGGTCATGTACTAATTGTAGCCATGTCGTCCCTGCAAACTTCTTAATCTCATCCGCCCACCTAACTTTCTGCCGCCCCCTGCTACGCTTCCCTTCCCTTGGAATCCAGTCCGTAACCCTTAATGACCATCGGTTATCTTCCCTCCTCATTACATGTCCTGCCCATGCCCATTTCTTTTTCTTGATTTCAACTACGACGTCATTAACTCGCGTTTGTTCCCTCACCCAATCTGCTCTTTTCTTATCCCTTAACGTTACACCCATCATTCTTCTTTCCATAGCTCGTTGCGTCGTCCGCAATGGACATAAAATAAGATGATGATGATTATGATGATGATGATGATGATGATGTAGCCTAACTGCGCCACGCGTCTATCGCGTCCGCGTTAAGCCGGACTGTATCCGCACCTTTGGCTTGGCCACCCTCCTGCGCTCTTCTTCCTAGAACGCATCGAGGCTCTGCTGTTGAACGTAGACAACCAGATAGAGGAAAGCGGCTGGACTCCGAGAATACTTTGCACTGAATGAACATCGCGGGCGCGCAACGGCGTTGGCACGGCGTACGAAGCAGTTAGCAAAGTATAGTAACTCTGCGGCTAGCAGACAAGCGGGACCTGTACGCCGATACACGGAAACTCGCACATAAGCAAGAGAAGCAGAAGACGCGGGCGCTTGTCCTCTACATTCTGCCTTAGTACGTCACTTCCGACAACTGGCAGTGGCAGCGTTTCTTTTTTTTAACTTTCGGTATGAAAAACATCGATTTTTGCGAGCGTGTTGTGAAGCGTCCACTTGCATTTCAGGCGTAAAATTTTCCACAAAGGATACTATACATCTAAATTTTCTGAAACGTGGCTTTCTACATGGTCCAAAGTTTCGTTGCAATTGGCTTTTAAGCTATTTTCAGTGGTGGCAGATATCAGAAGCTCAATGATCATCGGCAACTATAATGTCTGGCATCCTTTCTACACGTTATTTAAATATCAAACAGAATATAGGTGCCAATTGCCTTCGTAACTGCGTATACAGTTAGATAGGATTCAGAAATACGCCAAGTCCTGTAGGGCAACAAGTTAGCGTTGTATGTTCTCTACATGTCTTCATCAGCCTGCAGCGCTGCTTGATTAAAGCGCTGGGCCAACAAATATTAACATTACCTTCCCTCATTTGCCTGCTTTTTTTTATGACATCGCTGATATTATCGTAACTCTGTGGAAATTATCACTGAGCCACCTTTCAACCTCTTCCTTTTCCTTACCTTTTTTTTTTTTTTTTGCTGTGACGAGTAGAAACACGTTCTTTTTCTTTTCAAAGATGATTGTCTTTGTAATGCCGACCTGCTATGCTCTTAACTGAAAGTGGCAGTATGGAAAATAAATAATTAAATAAATAATGCCTGGAGCACATCATCTTCGAGGGTGCTTTTCTCTTTCTTCCTTTCATCGTAGCCTGCTGCGAACACGTGGCTAAATATAGTAACCACCGTGACCACGGCTTAGAACCATCGCGCTCAATACAAAGACAGAACGTGAGAAAAAAATATGGACCTACACAAAGGGGCAAACTATGGGCGAACCTAATTAGCGCCAGGCCTCCAGCACAACAGAAAGACTGCGTCCGCTATTAACCGCGCCGCCTAGCGTTCTAAGAACGCTCGAACCCTCTCCAAGAGAGGCCCGTCGATGCGCGCCGTCCATGCTATACTGGATAATATTTCATAATATTTTTGTATACCTTGAGCAGGAAATGGTATTATATGATGGCATTAACGTTTCAAGTTGGCCGAACAGGTGGCCGTGTCCAAAATCAAGCAGCTTAGCTATGAAGCTGCCACTAAACTTCTGCAATGAACCATGATAATCAAAAACTAGTTTCGAATGTTCTATTAGTGTTTCCATTGGCAGAAACAGCTCCCGTTTTAATCACTATATCATTCCTCTTCTGCACTGCAATAGGTAACAAATGTATATATCATCCGTGATTTTATTACCTTTGCGCTGTATAATAGATGCGTCGTTTTTGGGGGATGAGGAAGAATACAATTAACAGTAACTTATTTACTTTTATCAAAACAGAATGCTTATGCAAGGTCCATAGACAACATCGAGGAAAATTGTTTTTACGAGATTTTAATATGTTCGCAAAAGATATCAGCATTCACTTTTAAGGAAAGGAGGAAAATAAATGTATACTCTAACAGCTGTTCGAACGAGGCATTCATTCATTCAGTAGTTCGGGGGCTTTACTGCTCAGCAGCTTCGAAAAGCAACCCTCTCGGCTACGTTCGGTGCACCATACGAAAGGGAAATTAGTGGAACAAAAAGAGAAAAAAAACTGCGCTTGTCAAAAAACATCGCCACGTGTGGTATTTCTTAATGAGCATTCCTAGGAATTGCGAACTTGAGTTTGTGCGTGTTGAGAAGCTAATTAGTTTCTCTAAAACGTCCAGTAATAATGACCCAGTAATGAGCACGATGCCCGACGCGAGATATTGTCGATTGTCCTGCGTGTTATACATTGTTATTTAGCAGTCAGACAATTGCGGTGTTTCTGCGGGCAATAAAGGAAAATCTCTTATTTATTCGTCTTGAGGACAACGAAATACTAGCTGCACGCTTACGCTTGCGGCTTGTGACAGTGCAAGTTGGTGTAAAAATGAGCACTACTGCGAAATGGCTAGCGCTTCAGCACAAATTGCTCTAAATTTATTTCGAGCTGCAGCAGCTCCTTATCGCATAGTATAGCTTGCGCATTTAAAAGAAAGGAACTCCTTCCTTGAACGAGCTTATTTATTGAAATAGTTAGTTATTCGTTCAAACTGAGCCCCTTTGGTCTTGTCGTTATTACGTTTTTGTTTGCGAAAACCATATAACGATAATTTGGAATGAGAAGAATCATTTTTCATTTTACTATAAACGATAAATCGTACTAAATATTGGCTTCAAGATTATCTTGAGTGAGCGGCTTTTTCGTGCAGAGCTTCAGAGACTATTTATAAATGCATAAGCATTTCTGTGCCTACCCAACGAGAAATTTGTCCGTCCGTCACCAAAGACGAATGCAATGGATCATACCCGCGTAGGCAATGGCTCATACTCATTAAGTCAGTTAAAATGCAATAGTTCATATCCACGTAAGGCAGAGGCTGCAATCGGTCAACAAAGTGAAGCGAACAGTGCATACATTCATTGAAATAACCCATACAACACACAGACAGCGCACGTTTCAATAAAGAACCAGCTCAAAACATGCATCGGAACCAACACTAAAGCATTGTATGGCCTCTTCCGCGATTGTAATGGTGGTTTTGCAACAGCTTCGCTGGACATCCAGGTTGATAAGGGCCGACAAGAGTTGATAACGGTCGCAGCATGTTCGATAAGGTTGATAGCGACCGATGAGGGTTGACAAGGGTTTATGCTGGTCGAATAAAGTTTCATAACATTTATAATGTCGCCGCTCAAAAGAAGCATCTGAACCATTAATAAAGCATTACATTCCCTCCTCAGTAATTGCAGTGGTGGTTTCGCAACAGCTTTGTTGGACATCCACGTTGATAAGGACAAACAAAAGTGGAGAAGGGTCGGATAATGTTCGATAAGGTTGATACAGAACGATCAGGGTAGATAAGAAGTTGTCCTGGTTGAATCAAGTTTCGTAACATTGATAATGACACCGGGCCGCGTGGAGTTGAGCAAGTGGCACAACGCTTACGAATACTTACACAACTGCCAGGGGAGTTTTGCGCGATGTTTTTTGTAATGCAGCGTAGACTGTATTACTCACATATCGAAAAATTCTGTTCATGCTATTTGAAAGCGACTTTTTCAGCAAGCTCAGTCAGCGCTACGGTGTTGCGTGGCAACTTTTCTGAACGGCCAACAGATGGAAAATAAGAAAAAACTGATCTGAATAATATCAACAAGACATCGCTTATGCGCTGTCGTCAGTTTAAAATGAAATTAAGCGATGACTAATTTTAGCATTGATTTCTTTTGCTGTCCCAGCGAAGGGCCCACAACACTTGCGAATTAGAATTGAAGCTAGCAGCTTGGGTCCTGCCATTTTGGTGCACAGTTAGGACAATCGCTGCGAGCCATTCCAGAAAACTTACCGGAGCCCAGCAGATGGTGTGCACGTGCAATCGTTCCGATGGGTATCGATAAGGATAACGGTAATAAGGCAACGTTACGGTAATTTTTTTTGTTAGCACCCTTCCGGACGTCCTTACATGGCTTGGTCGCGTGCTGGGCATTGCGAGTAAGTGATCCGAAACTTCCATTCATGTTGTGAGGCGAATTAAAGGAAGCTGAAAACAAAGCACATTCATTACCTCGCCTTTCTCACTTGAATCCGCTCACATCATTCTAGCAGCATAATTATCGCACAAACGTGTCAGCTAATATAAAAAAATATGTTGAACAATAATCTGGACAAAAATGTTTTTTTCGACACTGATGTGCGTGCGTCGATGCCAGTAAAACAAGGGATGCAGTTTTTTGCCTCGGAAGTGTTCCGCAAGGCTTCTTTTGGAAGGGGGAGCAAGAGTGTTGTGTATTGTTGCCACCGTTACGACCGCTTTCACCAGCGGTCTCTCCGGAAAGCTCCGGAATGTTGAAAACTTCATAAACCTAAACATAGTCAAAGATAACAATACTTGTACAAATACGAGCAGTTAACACATGTAGAATGTGCGCGGTTATGAAAGATGACACTGTTCTTGAGTGTTAGCACTGCTCACATATACGAGGGCGACTAAGAAAGTCTTTGGAGGAGGAGGAGGATGAACGTTTATTTTGGAAACGGTATCACGGGTTAAGCCCCGGTTAGGTTAGGTCTCCTCATTCCTTCGCTTCCTCCTTGGCCTTCGCTGCCTCCTTGGCCCTGGCGACGAGGCGTCGCTGTTGTTTCAAAGTCTTTGCCACAATTTCTTTTAGTCAAATTACGGCTACAAATGCGAAGTCAACATATTCATTCCCCGCGGCGGACGTTTCTCGGATCGGCCCGGCCTCATCTGCCCGTTGGTCTGCGACACGGCGCTGCTCTCAGTTGTTGAAGATGGAGGTTGTGCTTCACACCTCCACGGCGTACGACCAACAAAGTGTGATTCCTTTTCTATGAAGCAAATAACAGCTACATAGAAGTGGACGTAAGTGCCTCACCTTACACTCTGTACTATCTGACATATCTCCAGTTCTGTGCAAAATATTGCGTACAGTAAGCAGTACGCCGACATATTCTAGGAACAGTAAATCCACCTTGTAGAATTTGCCTTATGGCTTTCCACATCTAGTAATATGAGAGGTCGGTATATGAAGAAATGGCAATACGTGCCGTAATGTTATTGATTACGATGTTAATTGGTGAATTTTCGTTAACCAGTTGTATACGTGTTTTGATTTCTCGTGCTATAGTTACGTCCGCCACTTTGAATAATTTAGCTCAAGTACAAGAATTATGCCACGTGCCACAGACGACTTTTATATATAGTCCAGAAAATTGAAGAAAAATGCCGTATATTACCCAAGAATAAGTTATCAGCGGCCAGCGTGCGAAACCATGAGGCTTCTTCGAAAGAGAAGCTGCCGTTAGCCTAGATACCGAAAATGTAAAACGCAGGAACCAATCACTGCAGGAACACTAGAAGCAGAGGGAAAAGCGAGACACTGCTTGTTTTGCGTTGTCTGTGACCCACTTCAGACGCAATCTTCTCTGGCAGGGCGTAAATCTTGCCCTTGCTTTAACTCCTTCTTGGGACGGTCCCACACACACTTTTCATGAAATGCTTGAACAAAAGCGCTCACGGCCTCGAATGACCGTTCTTCTGTCACTGGGTGAGAGACAACGTTTTTGCACTTGCGTGTTTTTCTTTTGTGTCCTTTCTGAGAAGCCCGTCTTTACAGAACGCGCAAAGCCTCGTGAGATTGGTTCCCTCCATCGTGCCTCTCGCCGGGAAAAAAAATGAGTTCCTCGGCTTCCAACGCAGATAAAGTTTCTTTTTCGTTGTTGTTGTAGCAGTTGCTATGATGAAGCGCTTCACCCGGCTGTGTTTACGTACGAGAACCACAATATTTGAGTTAGCTTTTTTTTTCAGCGTCTGTTGCGTCGCTTCTAAATTGATATATGGAGCAGTGGTCCACATCTCAGTGCACACCATGACCTGCTCATTTCACCCAAGCAATTGTTTTTCTTTCAGAAAAGTCCGTATGGCGCGTTGGTAGAATAAAGCCATCTGGTCAAAGCACATTCCTTTGCTGTTCTAGCAAGACGTCTTACTTTCTTTACCAAATTTTTTTTTAAATTCAACCGGACGTGTGGGCCTGTAGATTCGTTCGCTACAGTGCGACCACCAATGTTTTTAGCATTTTTCACTTGAACTTTAACACGTGCCGCAAGAAATATCCAGTTCTATGCAAGCTATTGCGTACGGTATGCACTACTCCGATATATTACAGAAAGAATAAATGCAGCAGGTAGAATTTGCCTTCGGACTTTCGATATCTAGTAATATGGGAGGTCGGTATATGAAGAAATGTAAAAACGAGGAGCTAACTTTAAAAAAAAGTATAACGTACTGTCCCTCAGCGGCAATAGTAGGTATATATGCAGGGAAATCGTTGTGGAGAAAATACTGCTTTCATATTCTCCCAGATACACTGATATTGCTGAGATTCCTTGTCACACAAGCTACAGAAGAAATGTTATTTCACAGGAGCTGCAGCAATTGAAATAAGGATATGACTAAATGCTAGATATAAAGAAACAATTTGAGCAAGTGTGCACGCAAGCTATAACTTAGCATCTCCGCGAACAAGTGTAACGTGAAAAATTTTGCGCAGTTCATTTTCAAGGTTTGTCGTGTTGATTTGCGTAGAGTTTCAAATCTGACAATTTATACTTTCCATGCATTGTCGCAACGGTTCTCTTGCATTATCCTTACATGTGACTTAGCACTGCAAGTAGATGTTCTTGCATTTTTGTGCAGTTTCATCATTTAACACATCCAGCATTATTAGTTATGTTTATATACTTGTTGCATAACAACTATAGCTGTGGGTCGTGCCTTCTCAAAACGTACCTCTTTTTTTTCAAATATATATTCCATGATGCGATGACATCATGTAAGATCAACTCCATTCCTGATATTTGTCGGTTACTATAGTACACAAGGCATTCTATCCAATTGGTGGTCCGACGACAAAGCCGCTACGTTTGCCCAAATCTCGAACTGAAATTGAATTTTCTTTCCGTTGAAGTCTAGACTGGCCTCTCCTTAGTGCCTAACAAAACTGTTTTTTAAGTACCTGGTAGTAATCTACAACAAACCTCAGGTTGATTGCCTAATCCATTTACTATAGTATATGAGCCCGCAATCTACAATAAGCGGGGGATGTAAGATGGAATTCTTAAGCGGAAGCTTAGCTCGGGGACTCCTACGTAGACAGGGGAAACGAGAAATCGTTTTCCTTTTTTTCGTCAACGCTGCACCACAGTTGATGCGTTTTGTTGCGTTTAGAAGAAAGATCCGAAATGTAGTGACTGTTGAAAGTGGAGTTCGTACTTACGCCGTCAATTCTTTATTAAAGATTGTTGAAAATTGCGAGTTTTCAGAAAACGAAACTATCAAGTTTCCAAATATGCAACTCAGTAATAAGAAATGATACCTCATTTTCAGAAATTAAATCCAATAGTAAATCTCAAACGGACGAAATTGTTGTATTGTATTGCACGGTCAAATATGTTGCTAATATGTGTGTAAGACTTTCGCAGAACCCTCGTAAACATTGTAACATATACACGTAAGCTTCAAAGTAATATATGAAATTTGTCCGTTTTCGTTGATCTAACAAATTCAGTCGACAGAACTGCACAATCATTTCCTGGTGCCAGGTTAAGGACTCGTAAAATTCGTGCTTCTATTTTTATAAATACAATTTCGGAAAATGTTTACTAAAACATTCAGGCCACAAATTTAAATTCCGCTTGCTACAACCACCAGAATCTAAGGTTTTTCCTGAAATGATTCAGGGTGATACGATGGTTTAGTGTTCAGCTGAAGGCGCTTCAGAAACCTTTCACGATGAGGAGTCAGTTAGGTAATAAACTTTATATCACGGGCGTGGGCAGTATATCCTTGCCTGGAACGTGGAGCCCCAGTCCGAAGCCCCATAGGTTGCAGCCACCGCCTCGGCATGGTACATCTACCATTCATTATCCAAAAAAGAAGTGAGGCGTGCAGACAGGACAGAAGAGTATATAAGTGGACAAGACAGGACTCTTCTGTCTGTCTGCACGCCTCACCTCTTTTTTGCATAATGAATCCTTACCAACTAGCTCAGCTTTCTGTCGTTCTAAACATCAACCATTGGTGGCCAGTCGCCGTTGTGTCGGTCAGCTGCCGCTCCCTGGAGGTGAGGGTAGGGTTCGGAACGGGGAGGGAGGTTGGTAATGGGCTGGCGTTGCCAGGTAGTACAAAGTAAGGTGGGGTCGTCACCGAAGTGCGGTCATTCCGCTGTATACCACGGGGTGGGGCACAGGTACGAATAGAAACGTGTGACGGGAAAGTATTCGTCTGCGTTTGTCAGCAACAGATGGCCTCTCAGCGAGTAAGGGAAAGGAGGACGTGAGGGGTGTACTGTTGCCGAGCGAGGCATAGCTCGACAAGTTGGAACGCGTGCGAGAAAGGTTGTCGTCGTATGAGCGCGCGGCGATTCCCAGTGGCTCAGTGTGCGAGAGTTATCGGGCGAGAACGCGAGCGTCCTCATTAGGTGGAATAGCCGTGTGCCGAGCCATCCAGGCAAACCGAAAGGTACGCGAGGTGGGTGACAGGCAGGATTAGAGTGTGAACGCGGTAGTGGCATGCAAATTGTTTAAAAGAAAACCCCGTCAAGCCGTCCGAGAGTTAGTGATAGTATGCGTAGGAGTAAAGAGAGAGAGAGAGAGAGAGAGAACAGGTAGAAAAGTTTATGCTGCCAATCGCAGGCTCTTGCAAGAGGAAACAATGGCTAATCCGCGTTCCGATGCTACTAATGCAGGCATTGGATTACAGTCCACTACTACACACACACGTTCGGATTCATTCTTTGAGCTGGCATCCATGTAGAGGACAAAACTTGCGTTACTGTCCACGAGATATCTTCCGGCGCAGGCAGCGCGAGCGATGGTCTCAGCTGGCCGTGTTTACGAGTAGTGCGCATAAGGTGAGGAATGAAAGAGACCATTACTATGGCACCCGCCGCAGGGGAAAAGGCCACAACTGCAAGAGCAGCCGGTGCGGCGAGTGTGTAATTAAGTCAACCAAGAAGTATTCTGCAGAAGGACTTGCTGTTGGGCAATAGTTGGCGTTTCGAGAACACGTCACAGCACCCGTCACGTGTTCTGCGTCTCTTCGTAGTTGTGCCTTCGCGCTACATTATGTCGTTACGGTGAACTAAGAAACTATTGGCCCTGGGTTGTGGAGCGCAAACCGTGTGAACTGGGTGGCCTGTTGGGTTTCTAAAAGTTCTTCTAGACTCTTAGTCGGCCCTGGTCCCTCCGGTAAAACGTTCCCTGTGTGCATGGGATGGCCAAGTGCAAGTTCTTGCGCCTTCCTTAACGGACCTTCGGCGAAAACTGCTGCCACCTATAGGCAGCGTTGTGCTAAGTCGCCATGTCTAAGGGGAGCCACCAGAAATGTGGCAGCGGTAACAGTGGGTGAAGCGCATCCTGGCGCGCCGACTCGGTATTTAAATCAAGCTCAAAGTAAATTTACAGACGAGTGCGCGTGCTCCACTAGAAAGGACCCAGGAGAGCATGTGAATAAATTCTTCACATATCGTGAGCTGCAACTGGAGACGGTAGCCGACGCTGCTTTCGACACTCGGTTCTACACGCGTAACATCATCGCTGGGTTATGTTTTATTTTTCCTGGCGATTGCCCCAAGATGGTGTTTCTCATTGTATTGATTCTGCAGAGCTGTATGCTTGCGCGGCTATGCGTTTTAATTTGCAGGCCTATATATTATGCAATATTGCAGTCATCGTTCATGATTGCAATATTACTTTTTTGTCGGTCGCACATGGAGACTGACTAGCTGCCTTTCGTCATGTTTTATGTGGGTGTGCCCGTATCCTGCCGTTGGCATTCGTGCTTCGTTCAGCGCCGCCGTCAGCGTCAGTTTTCTTTTGAGATGGTCAAAATAGACCGATTCCCCTAGCACGTTGGTGTCACTGGGGTAGCTGAGTTTAGCTGCTTTACATGCAGTAGAGACCATAAAACGGCGGCAGACTTTGCTTCAGTTAGCTGTAGGAAAAGGATTCGACATCACCAAATAATTTTAGTCTTTCCAGCCGCAACGGAAAACATTTTCAGACGAATGTATCGTTCTGATAATACACAGAAAAATCCGTCATTCGTCGCCTATGCGTATAGGCAATCCGACTGGCCTAGAGAAATTACATGGACATCGCTTTTTTTCCATGGTTTGATTATGTTATGATGGGAATCGGTGCATGATAGCACTAGCTCTACACGCAAAGATATCATGAGGGCACGGCCAGTAATGCGAGTCGCGTGTACACTTGAAGCACGTCGTTTATATGCATACTTTCCAATTCTCCACTCGAGCGTGGAATTTGTTTTGCTTTAACATACTGCCAATTTTCTCGCCGGTGCACAAAACCAGCTTTCTTGTTTCTGCTTTTTGTTAGAGAGGAATGGAGATGCATTCTTTTTCATAAGCATTGTGGATTTAATTTATATTTAATCTACGGCGCTCGACCTGCTCTACTGCAAGACTGAACGAAAGCGACACTTGTTTTAAACAAAATTCCTGTCATTGAAAACAAAGGGAATGGCAAGTTGTTTTCAGTGCTGAAAAACCAGTAATAGGGTCCTGTTCGTCACATTATATTTACCGGCAGTTGAAATAATTTTTCCTATATGGGGGGCGGCTGCACTGAAATAGCTGCGATTACTCGACCGCATATTATGCGAAGCATTTTATGATGTGTGGTCACAACGTTATCTTGAAGACTACTAGAATTTTGTCTCTATAGTGCTACTAAATGCCAATTCGCAAGTTTAAATTCAATTGCTGAGACATAGTTACTAGCGCTAACAAGTCTAACGGAAAAACGTTTTGACAGGACAGGGAAAACAAAGGCTACATGTCTTTGTAAGCGTGCAAGTTTATATTTATTTTGATGCACCTTTTTTCCGCGTATTTTTATGCCCTTTCAGTATACATACATGTGTAAACCTCACCCCTTATGTAATACTCCTCTAGTCAGGGGTCTTCAATAAAAATAAAGAAGAAGAAGAAGATGGCTGAGTGACAATAAAACAAAAGTAACACTTAAGAAGCAGAAGCTTTAACAAAATCGACATAATGATACAAGTTATGAAAGGCTGAACATAATAGACGGATTAAGATGACCGAAGGAAAATTTTCAGAATTTTTGTAAATGTATAACCGTTAGACAACAAGTTTAGGTAGGGTGGCAGAGAGTTCCAGAATGAGACAGTGTAAATGACAAGACTTTTATTTTTTAATTACTGCGAACTCGTGGTAATAATAAACTACCTTCCGACGAAAGACGTTTGCGGTTAGTATTTTCTAGTAAGTCGCTGTCTATAAGTTTTAAAGGTAGTTCACTATTTATTATTAAAGAAAAACAAGCAGGTACAAATAACTTGGCATGACTTCCGAGGACATAAAAAGTTGCGTTGCCTAAGTAATGGAAGAGCATTAAAAAAGCGAGGACTACATGTTATGATACGAGTTGCCTGGTTCTGGATTTGTTGGGCTGATTAAGTTTTCCCCTTGGTAACTAGCTATACCGCAGTTTAAATGACAGGGGGATGAAAGAAATATAGAGAGATAACACTGGATTACACGAAAAATATGGTCTAGCTTGAATTAATGCACGAATACCAAGAGCAGTTTCTTCATATATAAATCAAAATTAAGAGTTACGTCAAAACGCACTCCAAGAAATGAGACGTAATAGAAATGAGACGTTCGCCTGCTAGTTGCCCCACGACACCGGCAGATAGCGACACTTTAGCATGAAGTCTATAGGGTAGAATAATAGGCAGCGGTGGCCTAGCATGTTGGAGACACTGAGTTCAAATCATGGTGCGGCCGGAAACCGACCGGTTTTTTTCTAATGGGTAGAGGTATTCCTTAGCCTGCTGTTCGGCTCCCATGGCGGTTAAATTCTCGAAACGGGGCCTGATAGAGATTTCTCCGAGTTGTCTCTTAGCGCCTCTTGTCCAACGACAAACGGCCTTGTTGAAGAGAATCTGTCGCAGCTGTGGGAAGCAGCCGCTGCCGCAGGGTACCTACTGGTAAAACATAGGTAGCGCAATCCTGGCGAGGTGCTCGGCCATTATGGGACCAGACTTCAAAAGGGGTGTTTGTGTCCAACCCGAAGGCGTCCCCACCTCTATAGGTGCACTTGGGGCGCCCCATGGCAAATCGTCGCCATGGGAGCGGCCCAAACCTCGAGTTAGGTTCTGATGATGTAGGTTGGACGGTATAGTTAGCGTGCCTGTGTCGAAGCCCGCACAAGGTTTGAGGCATCAACATCGTGAAAGCGACGTTAGTGTTTGGAGACTCGTCGAAGGATCTGCATCACTTGGTTACATTGGGGGAGTGAGCTTCGTTTCTCTGGCGCTCACTCGCAACGTGAAACCAAGCATCTGTAGAGATGGTGTACGCGGAACCTGTTTGCCATCTAATGAAATATTAAGACATGCGTGTTTTATGGTAGAGTGCCTTTCGCGACGACTAAGAGTTCAAACTTGGTAGGGAAACATGTTTAACTTTCCCGCCAGACGTAACGTAACGATCTACGGCAAGGAGCACCGCGAACGGCAGTGCATCGTGATCGTGAATAGGAAGTCATCATACGCAAGCCTATAGGCCCAGTGTTAGGATGGCGTAACAGTTTAGAGGGCACGTGCCAACACCCGCTAAATGCTTCGATGAATCAATTCCAACTAGACCGGCTCGCGGTGACACTGCATGCTATCCCAAACAAGCGCTAAATTGGCCGATTTCGAAAACTAAGATGGCGGTCCGCCAACAAGCCATAACCCAGATATGCCACAATTATTATTATTATTTGTTTTGGATACATATACACAGTTAACAGGAAAGGGAAAGCGAGGAGCAGGCTGGCAACTGCCACCCGAAGGGGCACAACGCCTGCCTACTCTTCTGAAGGGAGGCGACAGCAACACAGAAATGGAAGATGGGAAGGAGGGTAGGAAAGAGGGCCAAAATGTCGGTGATGGTTGCAACCATGCAATCAGTCGAATTTCTTGACTAACTTTCACACAATTCTGCTAAAAAATGTAGCGCGTTCAAGCTATACATAGGACGCGTTTATCGTATAGGCACACATAATATTATGGACATTCTTCATTACGGAACACTTCCGAAACCATTGAGTTAAAAACTCATATAGAAGATGACAATGCAGTTCACTTGCTTCCCGAGTGATATGTTTTTCTTGGTACTTTTTTTTTTTTTTGCAGACAAACAGTTCATTTTGTCCTCTGCACCTAAGCTCAAGAGAGAGAGAGAGAGAGAAGAATACAGGAAGGCAGGGATGTTAACCAGTCAATAGTCTGGTTGGCTACCCTACACTGGGGGATGGGAGAAGGGGAAGAGAAAGAAGGGAGAGAGAAGGTGTAGGTACGTGTACGGACAGCACTTCAGTTAAAGACGCTCGAGCAAACCAGAAGTTCTGAGAAAACACAAAAGTGCCTTCACTGCCTTCTGAGCCGATGATCGGTCGGGACGGTGTTCTAATATTGTCTGTTCACTCAGAGGACGATCATCTAGTTTCCTCAACGTGTCGGACAAATACTGTCTTTGTGCTTGAAATTGAGGACAATGGCACAATAAGTGGTCAGTGTTCTCCTCGCATCCGCAAACATCACATGCAGGACTATCAGCCATACCAATTAGTGCTGAGTAGGCATTGGTGAAGGCCACTCCAAGCCATAACCGACACAGAAGAGACGCTTCACGCCGGTGCACACCGGCTGGAGGTCTGAGTTGAAGTGACGGGTTTAGTCTGTGCAGTCTTGTGCGCCTTGTATGTACGGTATTCCACTCTGCTAAGGAGATCGTGCGTGCCAGAATGCCAAGTTGTCTCGCGGCGTCGGTCCTTGAGAGCGGAATGGGGACGCAGCGGTCTTCTTGGTTTGACGTCCGAGCTGCCTTATCGGCGTCATCATTTCCAATGATACCGCAATGACCTGGTATCCACTGAAAAGAGATATCATTGCCTTTTTCTCTTAAGTGATGGACAAGTTCCGCGATCTCGCACGTGAGCTGATCGTGAGTTCCATGTCGGAGAAATGACTGCACACATTGCAAGGCCGGCCTTGAATCGCAGAAGACTGCCCATTTTCTAGGACTTTCAGTATTTATCACTTGAAGCGCGTCGCAAAGAGCCGCGAGCTCTGCAGCTGTAGACGTAGTGACTTGGGAAGTCTTGAACCGCTTGGTTATTCTCATTGCTGGTATAACTACAGCGCCGCCGGAACTGGTTGATGTAGTTGATCCATCAGTGTAGACGTGTGTGCAGTCGCTGTATTTCTCGTACAAGAGAAGTAAAGTTAGTTGCTTGAGCGGTGATGATGGCAAGTCCGACTTTTTCTGAAGTCCTGGGATTGTAAGGTTCAGTTGAGTACGGCGCATACACCATGGAGGAATAGAAGGCCTTGCCGCAGGTGCGTAACCTGACCTGAAAGAGGCACGGTGCGCGATGACAGTCGCACTGAATGTCGTGTGGGGCCTATCTACTGGGAGACTTGCTAGGTTGCTAAGCTAGGTTGCTTGCTAGGTTGCTAAGCTCAAAGATACGAGATACTCAATCGGGGAAGATTCTTCGCTGCGTACGCGGCAAGCACGGAAGAAGCTGTTAGACTTCGCGCGACCGCTCAAAAAGCCATTCAAACTTTCTGTCGATAAGCTGCACATAGGGAAAACAAGCGATATTTGTGACCATGTTACGGATTCTGTCGTAGAGTATAAAAGATGGCCACAAATTAAGTATCTGCAAGATCACGCTCAACCCTCCCCCACTACATCAGTTTCACGCCTCTCAATAACCCTATCTAACATCCGCAGTTTGATGCCAAAATGGGAATATCTTTGTTCTTTTCTTGAAGACAATGACTCAGATGTTGTCATTCTGACAGAAACCTGGCTACACCCCGACACACTCGATAGGGAAATTTTTACAGAGCACAGCAACTTCAACGTCTATCGGCAAGATCGTGTGGCACGACAGGGAGGCCGTGTGCTGATAGGCATTAAGAAATCTCTTATTTCGTTTTGCATCGCTACAAACTCATCTCTTGAGATAGTCTGGCCAGCATGCTTGAGCCCAACAAAGAAAATATTGATTGGTGCTTGCTACCGCCCACCGGTGACCGATCAAAATTTTTTAGACAACCTTCGGGACAGCATTCAGAAAGCTATGCACATCTTCGCTTCAGATCACGTGTACCTTCTCGATGATTTCAACTTTCCGCAAATAGACTGGTTTTCCTTGTCTTCATTATGCCGCCACTAAACAGAGTTTCTCAACCTTACTTTAGATTTCAATTTGTTCCAGGTTGTAAGCGAGCCCACTCGAGAATCAAACTTACTTGATATTGTATTAACCAGTACCCTCGAAACCGTAGAAACAATATCCCACCTAAATAGATTCAGTGATCACAAATTGTTTCAGATAACACTTATCGTCCCACTAGCCCATGCAGGATCAATCACCAAAAAAAAATCGTGACTTCAGCAGGGCAAATTGCGTTGATATGAATTCTGATCTGGAACACTTTTTTAATGAGACACTTTTACCTAACTTTACTGATCGCACAACCGAAGAAAACTGGGCACTGTACAGGAACCAAATGTGAGCTATGATTGATCTCTCATCATCATCATCATCAGCCTAGTTACGCCCACTGCAGGGCAAAGGCCTCTCCCATACTTCTCCAACTACCCTGGTCATGTACTAACCGGGGTAGTTGGAGAAGTATGGGAGAGGCCTTTGCCCTGCAGTGGGCGTAACTAGGCTGATGATGATGATTATGATGAGAGATCAATCATAGCTCACATTTGGTTCCTGTACAGTGCCCAGTTTTCTTCGGTTGTGCGATCAGTAAAGTTAGGTAAAAGTGTCTCATTAAAAAAGTGTTCCAGATCAGAATTCAGATCTCTACGTTCCATTAATAACGATTACTAACGACAGGACAAATCCTTGGTTCGATCGATCGCTACGTAGACCACGAAACACAAAAAAGCGCTTGTACCGTGCCACAAAACATGGGTGCGATCCTTCGGCGTTCAAAAAATACAAAGAATTCTTTAAAACATATAATAAAGCAATATGCGATGCCAAGAGAGAGAGAGAGGAAAGGGGAAAGGCAGGGAGGTTAACCAGAGAAAAAGATACGGTTGGCTACCCTACGCTGGGGAGAGAGGGGAGGGGGAGGTAAAGTGGTAAAAAAGTAGAGATAAGAAAAGGAAGGAGAATAGACATACAATCACAGTCGGTCACTGTCACTGAATACTGTCATCGCACAGCACAGTGACACTTGAAGCACTGTCAACACCTGTTCAGGCTACAGCCGCCTGTCCAATTCTGTCGCCCTCAAGAACCGCAACAGTGCACTCGTCGCCCTCTGCTGCGAAGGCTTATGATGGCGGTATTTTAAAATAAGTTCCTCTGTGAGAGGTCTTTGGTCAAAGCGCGCTATCGCGGTTGCGAGTGATTGTCTCTGTAAATTATATCGAGGACAGTCGCAAAGAAGGTGTTGAAAAGTCTCCTCGTCACCACAGTCCTCACACGAGGCGTCGTCGGCCCATCCAATTCGGTAAGCGAAAGACTTGGTGAAAGCCACCCCTAGCCACAGTCGACAAAGCAGGGTAGCTTCGCGACGGCAGAGTCCAGGTGGAATACAAAGGCGTAGAGAGGAGTCAAGATTGTGGAGTCGGTAGTCGTGAAAACTTCCAGCGTTCCACAAGGAGAACGTGATGTCACGGCTGATCAATCGAAGTTTTCGAGCGGCATCTGTTCTTGATAACGGTATCGGCTCCTCTTCGTCCCCTTGAAGAGCCGACCGAGCAGCGTTATCAGCGTGTTCGTTCCCTATGACTCCGCAGTGACTTGGAAGCCACTGAAATGTCACGTGGTGTCCTTTATCAGTTAACGTATGAATGAGTTCTCTAATCTCAAATACCAGTTGTTCGTGTGGTCCGCGCCGCAGGGCCGATAGCAGAGATTGCAGTGCAGCCTTCGAGTCACTGAATATTGACCATCTTCGAGGTTGTTCTTGGCTGACGAGACGAAGTGCAGCGCGAAGGGCTGCAAGTTCCGCGGCCATCGGTGTCGTTGGGTGACATGTCTTGAAACTGATGGTGGTGGCTTTCGCTGGGAAGACCACGGCTCCAGAGGAACACTGGAGAGTTGCCGATCCATCAGTATAAATATGTACGTGTTCGGCGTACCTCTCGTGCAAAAGGAGCAGAGTTAGTTGTTTAAGAGCAGGTGATGACAGCTCAGATTTTTTCCTGATTCCTGGTGCGGTGAGGTGTACTGCGGGTCGAGCCAAACACCATGGAGGAATCGATGGCTTAGTTGCGGGGGTGAAGCCTGATGGGAGGTAGGTATAATACTTCGAAATCGTTGTACAAAATGCTGCCTGCGGCCTTTCTGACGGTAGTGTTGCCAGATGGTGGGAACAGGCACGGGCAACGTGCCTAATGTGCACTCTCAACACCTCTACCGCAATGTGTGTTTGTATAGGTTGGTCCCGAGCAATCGTAATAGTCGCTGCTGTCGATGTGCATTTTGGCAAACCAAGACAAACCCTGAGAGCCCGAGCTTGAATAGCCTGTAGAGCACGAAGATTTGTCTGGCAGGTGTTGGTCAGTAAGGGCAAACTGTATCTCAAGAAGCCCAGAAAAAGAGCTCTGTACAATTCCAACATTGCATACACTGACATTTCCCAAGTCTTTCCTCCCAGAAACTTGAACAGTTGGGAGATTGCTGTCAGACGCTTTTTCAAGTAGGTCACGTGCGGGCTCCATGATAGATCTCTATCAATGATTATGCCAAGAAATTTGTGAGTCTTCTCATAAGAAATTATCTGGCCATTTATTGATATGGCGTAGGGTGTCATTGGTTTGCGAGTGAACGCCAGCAGTGCACATTTGTCTGACGAGATTTCAAGACCTTGGTTGCGGAGGTATATAGCTGTTAGAGTAGCAGCTTTTTGAAGTCTTGCACGTATCTGAGGACGTGTCACACCTGAGGTCCATATACATATGTCGTCGGCGTACATTTATATCTTGATCGCTGCTGGCAGATGATCAACGAGACCAATGAGTGTGAGGTTGAATAGGGTAGGGCTTAGTACACCGCCTTGAGGAACACCTCGGTACGTGTAGTGTAGTGCCGTTTTGCCATCACCGGTACAGACAAAGAACGATCTCATAAAAAGGTATTGAGAGATCCATTGGAAAACTCGACCACCTAGGCCAACCATCTCAAGAGCATCGAGGATAGCCTCGTGAGATACGTTATCGTATGCTCCCTTGACATCCAAGAACAAAGCTGCAGATAGTCTTTTGCGTGACTTTTGAAGCTGGACGTACGTAGCGAGATCAACAACACTGTCTACTGAAGAGCGATCTCGTCGAAAACCAGCCATGCAATTCGGTAACATGTTGTAGTGCTCCAGGTACCATTCCAAGCGGGCAAGGATCATCTTTTCCATTATCTTTCCCACACAGCTGGCCAGCGCTATTGGGCGGTATGAGGTGGGTTCAAGTGGGGACTTGCCTTGCTTCAGGAGAGGGACCAAGCGGCTTATCTTCCATTCTTCGGGAACCATGCCATCCTGCCAAGATAAGTTGTAGAGATGTAACAGTTCTCTCCGTGCGCTATCACTCAGGTTGTTCAAGGCGCGGTAGGATATTCCATCCGGTCCCGCGGATGAAGAACGCCTGCATATAGCAAGAGCCGCTTCTAGTTCCTCCATTATGAAGGGAAGATCCATGCGGCCGTCCCGTGAAACAGGGATGCGACTGGGGGCTGGAAAGCCTGGACCGGTTGCTTGGCCAGCGATCCTTGCACAAAAGTCCTCTGCAACATCAGCCTCTAGCCGCCCCTGGAAGAGCGCCAGCGCTTTGAATGGGAAGCGTTGTTCAGGGAGGGAACGTAGACCACGTATGGTTCTCCAGATGTGGGAAAGTGGCTTTCGGGGGTCTAGTGACTGGCAGAATCTTGTCCAACGTCGAGATGCCAATCTATCCATGCGACGTTGAATTTTCTTTTGTAGTCGTCTGGCTGTCCTAAGGTCTTCGATGGATTTTGTACGCCGGTAACGCCGCTCCACACGACGACGGAGTGCACGAAGTCGCTCCAACTCTATATCCAATTCCGTGCGCTTCGACGAAACCGTGACCGTACGCGCGACGTGTAGCATTGCAGACTTGATTGCTTCCTCTAATCCAGAGGACAAGCCCTCTCGACAAGCATCCTCCATGGTGGAAGTAAAAGTGGTCCAATCAATTAATCGAATGGTGTTCCGTGGGGTGGGACTGGACATTCCTTTGATGACAAGGTATGTGGGAATATGATCACTCCCATGTGTCTCGATATCCGAAAACCATTTAACATATCTTGTGAAAGTGCTGGAGACGAAAGCTAGGTCAAGACAGCTGCCATAATTCACGCCTTGTATAAACGTTGGGCTGCCGTCATTCAGGAGTGAAAGGCCGTGGTTACAGGCGAAGTTTGCAAGTCTTTGCCCTCTTGCATTTGTTCTTGCGCTTCCCCATGCTATATGGTGCGCATTAAAATCTCCGATGATGATATATGGGGCAGGGCACACCGACAAGATGTTCGTTAATCGTTTGGGATCAAAAATACTTGAAGGCGATATATAAACGCCTACAAGTGTAAACATGAGTTTGCCCTTTTTAATTGTTAGGCAAACGTACTGATTTTTATCAGGAGGCGGAATCGGCTGGCAAACATAGGTCAGTTCTCGACGAATCAAAACGATGACTTTGCTGCATGCATTAGTTGTTGCAGATATAACAGCTTCGTATCCCGATAATCTGACTGGTTTTGATACATTAGGCTCACATATGACAATGACTGGGAACAAATTAGTATATATATACTGACGAAAGTCCGAAAGGCGTGATTTTAGTCCTCTTGCGTTCCACTGTATGATTGACGCTGCCTTGACTTCCTCTCGAAACGATGGGGGATGGCTGGCCATGTCTCTATTCGAGGGACTCAAGCACTGGGCTTAAGGCGTCCAGTACTTTTAGTGCATTTTGAGCAGACGTAGTTCCAAGGTTCGACAGAATCGCTCGAATGGCATCTATGAGGGGACGCAGCATTGAAAGGACTTGACGATCTGCTTTGGGCGTGGCATCAGCGGCAGGAGTAGGCTCCCAAGCGGGCTTGACAATCTGTAGTTTTGTGGGAGATTGCTGGCTCAAAAGCGCAGGCCATTCTTCTTGCTGCCAAAAAAAGTATTACGGCAACGACCTGCACTCTCTCCTTCAACACAATCCTAAAAAGTTCTGGCGAACTGTGTCCCCTGACCACGACTCTGATGATATTTTATTGTGCAATGCTAACCAAACACCAGTATCGGACAGCGAATGCCCTCTCCTATTTGACCATTCTTTCTCTTCAGTGTTTACACGGGAAGATCATTCCAACATGTCATTTGTACCTGAATATGACTGGCGCTTTATGGAACCCATTACCATTACTGCTGATTGCATTTCACGCCTCATTGCTAACCTAAAGGTATCTACATCCGCCGGTATAGATAATATAAATTCTAATATACTACAAAATACCTCGTCAATTTCTAGCCAAATATTATCCTATTTATTCAACCAATCTACCAGCTACCAGCTGACTGAAAGGTTTCGAAAATCGTCCCTGTGTTCAAAAGCACTAGCAGCCATTCACCCGATAATTATCGTCCGATCGTGCTCACATGCATTTATTGCAAGCTACTGGAACATATTATCTCGTCTCCTGTTTTCAGTCACCTAGAAACAAACAACGCTTTCTTCTCTAATCAACACGGATCCAGAAAATGATTTTCTTGCGACACGCAATTATTGGAATTTAACACCGACTTACACTTCAGCATGGATGCCAATAAACAAACTGATTGCATGTTCCTTGATTTTTCTAAAGCTTTTGATCGTGAAGCTCATGGTCGACTAATGTCCAAATTATCAGCCCTTAGACTAGACTCACCTACATTAACTTGTACCCAGAATTTCCTTTTTCGCCGTCAAGAGTTCACAGTGGTTAATAATTTCTACTCCCCCCGTTGCCATGTATATTCCGGTGTTCCTCAGGGAAGTGTTCTAGGGCCTCTTTTATTTCTGATCTATATTAATGACCTACCGCTTAACATATAATCATGCATACGCTTATTTGCGGATGATTGTATCATATATCGTACAATTACGGATGTCGAAGACCACGTCGCTCTGCAAAATGACCTCAACATTATTTCCCATTGGTGCAAGATCTGGCTTATGTCCCTTCACCTATCCAAAAGGAGGCTCATAACCTTCAGTCGCAAACTCAATAATTCTAACTTTGCATATGTCTTGGATACTATACCTGTATCCCAAGTTCCATCATAGAATTACCTAGGCGTGCATCTAACACATGATCTTTCTTGGGCCTTGCACATCACCACCATTTGCGCCAAGGCTTCCAGAACTTTGGGTTACTTACGTCGTAATTTACGAAACTACCCGACCAATGTCCGTAAACTTGCCTACCTAACATGCGTCCGTCCTCAGCTAGAGTTCGCCTCATCAATCAAAAATATTAGCTCCTCATCAAAAATATCTAATTTCCAATGATCGAAGCGATACAAAACCGTGCTGCTCGTTTCATCTCTCAAAAATACAGCCGTCATCTCAGCATAACTCATGTAACAACTGATAATACTCTCGAATCCTTAGACACCCGTCGTTCTGTCGCTATCGTTTGTTTGCTATACAAGTATATAAACTGAGTTTATCTGGAATCCCTAGAATCCCTAGAATCCCCCATGCGCATGTCCAATCGATTAAACAACCATCGCTCCTTCAAACGCATCTACGGCCACACGCAAGTATTCAACTCATCGACACTGCCCAGAGCAATACCACTATGGAATGATCTTCCTAACGAAGTCGTTTCAGTAACCGATCACGCATCGTTCCACAAGCAAGTGTATCATCTTTATACATCTTAAATAATGTAACTATGTTTTGTTGTGATTACGTGGGGGTGTATTGTCGGCATTTCTTTAGCGTACCAGTTGTTGCCGTGCGCTTATTGCCCGCCCATTGAACAGGCTGTCTCCACCCCTCGTGTATCTTACATTCTTGCGTTATTGCGCCTTTGCAAACAATAACCTTTGTGTAACTATAGTGTACTTGCGTCATGTTAACCTTGTTTTTATTTATTTGCACTATGTAACCTCATTGAATTGTTTGATACTGCGTTGCTTCTGTCAAACTTGTGTTTGATTCAATCGCCCCCCTTATTCAATGTTCCTGACGGAACCTGTACGGAATCCTGAATAAAAAAGTAAAGAAACCAAGCAAACACAAGAAACGTTTTTGAGCGCTATAGTACACGTCACAGTCATATCTAAAAATAGACGCGCAAACATTGATATAAACGACAAAGCGCAAATGTATGCAACTTGTTTTTTCTTCCGAGATGAAGAGCTGTTCTTCTATTTTAATATTTGAATGCACTGCGACACTCAAATGCGAATAACGAGTAACGCTGTACACAAGTGGCCGCTCCAGGGAACTAACGCTTCAACTTATCGATATCTTTATTACTTCATCTGGCATATGCACCTCCCTTTTAATTCGCTCAGCATAACAAGCCATTGAGACTTCTCATCTAGAGGTCGCTTTGATGTCCCTCGCGTCCTGTGTATACTAATCTTCACATGCACACCTTTCAGAAAGCCACCTGTTGGTGCACAAAGCTCACTTTAATATAAGTAATACCACTGTCATGCAAAGAAGCCCTTTGAAGCAGGGAGGAGATATTGTAAAAGATGAAGATTCTGCTCTTCTACAACGGCGCTCTCCGAATAAGGTATTTGTTTGTTTTCATATGGAACTGCGTGTTTTTTGCACATACGGCCACGCGATTCCTTTCTTTCTTTTTTCTTTTTTGCAATCAATTACCTTAGTTATCTTTACCGAGCAAACAATAAAAATTTGTTGCTGTTGGTTGTGAATAACTGAATACTTATACAGCGACTGTAATAATAACTGAACGAGATGAACGAAGAAGACCAAGCACCAAGCACAAAATAGTTTATCGAAGATGGTTCAACATCAACATCAGCAAAAATTTAATAAAGTGAACGTTCGGACTTCCACAAAGGAGCTTTCTCCACAATAAACATCATTGTGAGGTCTCACACTGAGGGCTCATGTGAGCAAGGCCCCTTTGCAAAAGCAGAAATATTAGAATAATTCGTTTTTTTTTTTTCTGTCGGTGTTTTGTATTCATTGTTCATCAAGTTCCGTCTTAAACCGACGGAATTCCGTCATGCTCGCGATTTCAGCAGCGCTAGCGACTATCTTTATTATAGTCGCACCAGTAAACTTCCGCAAATACGAAAGAACTAATCTTTTTCTCGAAAAGAAAAGGACTACATGCGTAAACAACATCGGGGGTGAATATCGAAGCTGATTTCGTCCCTTGTTAGGATGTTCTGTGCACTCTAAATTTTGGTGCGCCTGGTTTTTGCAAAAAAATACCCTCACAGCGCTTGCTTGTTTACTACAGTGGGCATAAGATACATAAGGAGTGCACAACAGTGTAAGTTTTGAAAATCTCCAAATAATGAGACTACTTTAACAC
Organism: Dermacentor andersoni; assembly: GCF_023375885.2. Classification (NCBI taxonomy): domain Eukaryota; kingdom Metazoa; phylum Arthropoda; class Arachnida; order Ixodida; family Ixodidae; genus Dermacentor; species Dermacentor andersoni. The sequence goes on along the minus strand of NC_092824.1, from coordinate 76,261,719 downwards.
AAGTTCCTTTTCAGTGCCCTAAGTAAGGATTACCTCTCGTCGTTACTTTATGCTTGAAATATTTGGTGCCGCAACGACCTTTTCAAGCCCCCGCTTTGCGGCAGGATCTGACGTTTCCTGTAAATGTTTTATAAATAAAAATATTATTCTCAGTCTGTTCGCCTTACTTAATTGGGGATCCGCCGCGGAAACTATAATTATGTTGCGGGAAGCAAGATCAAAGCGGACTCCGGTTCCGAAAACGTGCCTTGTAGAGGCAGAATCGAAAGAAGCATTTTTTACTGCATCCGACACGTGAAAGATAGGAACAAAAATAAATAGAAAACAAAGATGAGGTTCATTCACGAGTGACATACGCCCGGTCCACTTGTAGGGCAGCTCACTAAAGCGTCTGGCTGCTCTATTCGAGGAACCTGTTTGACGAGGGCTCAGTTACACGCACCGCGGAATAAGTGCAATTCTTTCTTAATTATATATATCGGGAAAACGGCTAGATAGCCAGACAGTCACAAATCAAGAACCACATGTAGTACTAGGAAAATGCTTGCCCCAATAAAAGCCACTCGCTTTTAGCGAAACCCGTAGTGGCGTTAGTCGAGAAGGAATCACCTGTAGAAGCTGTTTGCACATTAGCAACCTACGTGTTTGGTGCGGTGATCAGCCGGATGTGGTTGCAGATGGACGCGTGTTTGGAAAATAAATTATCACTGAACTCACCTAACCATGACCGTCTTCCAAGGCCCTTCTGACTTTATCGCTATGCAGGGAGCCTCTGTACACTGTTCGTCAATACTTCAAGTGAATGTTGCGTGGCTGCCGCGAGCTCCCTATAGCTTAGTACAGAATTATTCTGGTGATTTTACTAGATCACGAAATTGCTGCTGACATTACCCTGTTTTACTTCGCTGCATACATTTTGACCTGGTCCTATGCCAAATTTTCTTCTCGATTATCTCATGCTTCGACCCTTTTTACTTCTTCCTCAATCTTTTGGACGCTATAATTTCGAATATCGCTTGTTCTGTTCTTGTTTATTGGCTTTGACAGCTCAGTTAATTCTATTCGATCTTTTCACTTAGACACTTTCATGCTTTGTCGTTTCTTTTTAGGTCCCATGTTACTTGCGAAAACTTACTTCGGTTGCCTTGGTGCCTTACCTTCTACTTTAACAGCTGCTTGTGGAATAAGCGTAGTTACTGTTTAATTCATTACCACTATGTTAATCAGCTCTATGTTATCTTCCTCTTCTGAACTTATAAACTGCATATTTCTCTTTAAATGCACTCCCTTAAGTTATCGCACCTATACTGCAGGGACGCCTTCGCGTGTTGCTAATAATGGCGCACGGTTATTTTTGCCCATAACAGAAGTTTACTTTTCTTGTACAATTTATTTGGCTCTCCCTTCTCTTTGCGCGAGCATTATGCCATGTTTTGAAGATGCAGCGATAATGTCTTTTGCAGAGTGCCGTTGTCGAAAAGGCACAAACCATATATTTAAAAACAGATAATGTATCTCGAATTCAATCATGTTTTTCTGTGCATGGTTTCGCGTTTACACTGTCCTTCATCTTTACATACACAACACTGATGAAAAAGTGTACCGGCCGAGATGGTCGCATCATTACGAAGTGCACCTGTGAAAGCGAGTGATGCCGTCGAGGTGGAGAAATGGCCTTAGGCAGCCCCAGGATTTTTTTTCCTTTTTTTGGCACAAAAAGGAGAGCAGCTTTCATGGTGGAGCATACAGAATGCTGCTTTCACCCTGTCGAACCTTCATTTGCGTGCCTCAAGAACGACTGCGCCATGAACTTGACTGAAAGGCAAAACATTCTGGAGTGCATCTCTTCCGAGCTGTTGACAACGAAGTTGAGACTGTTCCATTGAAACCCCTAGATGTGGGTGGCCTCACGAGGGCGGCATATTAACGCGTGTTTCATCTTGTCGCAAGAAGTTCTCAAGACTCCTAAAAATGTAGTCGCGTAATGCCTCGGGCTGTTTCCGCTAATGTTTCGCGCGTGACGTTTAGAGTGCGTCGAGAGAAACTTCTTTGCAGCTTTGACTCCGCGGACTTGAAGAAAAGGGTGGACGAACCGAGGGAACTCTCAAATGTAATTCGACTACACCTGCCTGTGAGCAAGATTCTTTCGCTGCGTAAACATATTTGGCAAGTCCACTTGTTCGTTGTCTGTTGTCTGCTTGCAAAATATGTTAACTTCTGATAATGGTGGTTATTTAGAGTTGCTGTAGCGGAGCACAGAATAGAAGATATTACACCATCCGCCCTTTTCCCGGCGCGACGGCACATACGCCTTGCCCTAGTGGAGTGGCGAAACGCTTTGAAAGGTAAAACGAAAGCCGAAATACACCAAAACGAAACCCCCCAAAAAAAGAAAATACCGCGCGCGCCCTCGCTGCTGCAACCACTCATGCCGTGTACCGCGTTGAAACTCTACTTGCAGATCGACATCAGTGTGGTGGCAAAAACGTGCATAGCGTAAGACTGCAACTCCACATTAAAGTAGAATGAAACCACGGCTTCGTGGTGCGGAATTCACCGTGAGCCACGTAGTTGCCGCCGTTCATTGATGGCTAGCAAATTCAGCGAAAAAATAACGACTGCGTTACATCTGTGTGACACTTGAAAAGGTCCCGTTGCTGAGGAAGCCTTTTTGCACCATCAGCCCTCACTCGCTGTTGGTGGCAACGCGCACCTGATTAGACGAACACTGGCTCGCTACGAGACCGACAAGATGCTCACTCTCACGATTGACCAACTATTAGGCACAGTTTGTTACAGAGGCCATATTATCATACCAGGTCGGCAACGACCCAACCGACGAATCCGAGCTGCCGTACTGCCACGGGTTCTCTTGCCGACTGCACGTATAAAATCAGCGTGGCCACCATCGTTCGGCCGAACCTTGCGCGATTGGCTGCCGAACCGACAACCTGATAGCCGGAGTGCCTTCGCATTTATATATAATGGATCGTGCTCAAAATTAGTCAAAACATGCCTACAAATTTGAAACGTACAAGCTTCAACTCTCTCAAGCCGTGCACACGAAGTTTGAACCAATGTTGATATCCGGTTAAGCGAAATTTAGGCCGGGCGCCGTCGAGTTCGCGCACCCGTTCCCGGTCCATCGGTCTGACCAATTTGTAAGTAATTAAAATTACATAAGCATCGACACGCCGTTAAAACTGTCAGGTAGAGTTTGCCAAGGCTTGACTGTTTCGAAGAGACGTATATTTTCCTAAAACGTGCTTCTTTAAAAAAATGAAAATAAACAAAAGCAGTAACACCTGTGCAAAATTCAATACAGTGGATGTCCGCTTGTTTAAGCCATATACAAAATGGCAGCGTAGATTAAATTTTAGGGGTTAATCCTATTTTTTGGCATCCTAGTTTCATCACTTGCTATACGGAATAGTAGAAACAGCGAGAGAGAAGCAGGCAATGAGCTGATTTCACCTCGGCGATTCATAAAACGACAGCTGTTTTTGTCAGCGCTAACACGAAAGCATTCAATAAACGCCCGGGCACGACAGGTTAGATTGAGGTGAGTGTAGAAAACTTAATTATGTCAAAAGATACGCCGCCGAAGCCGCGTTCAGGATATTACATTTCGCATTGTCAATTCGTCCTCTATTCAAAGTGAACACGCTAAACACAGAAAAAAAGAACACCGCATCTCAGAAGTGTTTTGCTCGTTGCGTTTCGTTCAGCTGGCAGCGAAAACTTCGTGGGGACGACGATGCATCGTGTTGAGAGAGTTCGTGCAAACTAAGATTGCTTTTTGTTGTTGCTGTTGTTTCATCATTGTTCGACGAAGGTTCAGTTGCACGCCCTAATTAGCGCACGTTAATAACTTTCTCGGTTTTGGTATTTCGCACCGGCGCGACGTCAATCTCATTTTAATTACTGGCAGCGTGAAAGTACATGAGAGACGGATTAGTATGCGGGCTTGTTTCTATTGTTTAGACAACGCGTAGCGGTACTTGGCTTTGCTTTGGAAATTTTGAGCGAAACCTCTTGTAACTTGTAGAATCACAGCATTTTCAACTCTGCTGGAATGGAGAGACAGTAAACAGTTTTTGCTGCAACTTTTTTGTGGCTTTCATGATTGGAGGCGCCGTGCATTGCGCTTTCAGTTCTTCAGTATTTGAACTTACGATATCATGTTTTGCTTGAATTTAATGTCTTTGGGCTTTATCTTATAGAAAACCAGAATGCGAAACCTGGCACACGAGTAATCGAACGCCACAAAACAGTGTCTACGGCTCTGTCTACGGGTCGCGTATAGACACAGTCTACACTCATACCTGTCGTCTGTCAGCTGGCTCCACCTTATGACTGCATTCACGACTCTGTTACGACTCCGTATTTATTACCCTATACTGTGTTTCCCTTCCTAAAGATTATGTCTAGCTTTAATGGGCCACCGGAGATCGATTCTATGCCTATACCATGACCTGCCGATTGGGTCGTAATCTTAACTAGGATATCATGTATCAACTGTTTCTTATCTCTACTGCCGTCATTCCCCTACCTCCCCACCTCTTCCCAACGCAATGGCTCTAATAATCCATTTCATAAATTCTGGCTCACTTACTAGCGTAACTTTGATGTTCTTTATTTATGCCCGCAATCTTGAGATCTCGTAGATGAATACCAGCGTAACGTATTTAGCGATTACTCACACTAAAGCATTAGATATAATATATATACTTGTACATGCCATGTCTGCCGCGTGGGCAATCCTACATCTAGTATTTAGCGTTTTTTTTTCGACATTACGCACGCACGTAATCAATTTGGCAAATGAGCAAGCCACTTCGTCGAAACCGCAGAGGTGGGTGGCTCTGCGGGCTGTGGTATAGTGGTACTAAGCGCATGATGACTCTCATTCCTTTTTGCAGAAGACAAACCTTGTGGTAATTTCATATTCTAAATTAGTTTTCGAAGAGTTTCCGTTGCACCCTCGTATTTTATTTTCTAAGGTACAACTGAAGTCTTTCAAATTTAGCTGTTGTTCCTCAATCATTTAACTAGCCTGTCCGCTAAAAAAGCAGTGTAAAAAACGAGCTTGTTTGCGTGGCTGTTCATGAGAAACCAGGTCACATATCGTCAGGTCAATAGTACTGACAAGAGAATTCATCTGACAGGCCCTAAGAATAATATTTACGAAGTCGCAACAAAAAAAAAAAAAAAAAAAAAAAACAAGCGAGAATGAAACCCCGTGCAAATTTACTCTCCATGGCGAAAAATAAAGCTGGACAAGTTGTTGTAGTCAAGCTTGACAAGAAAATGTGTTTTGACATTACAGGGTTGACTTACTGCGTCCTGATACAATCAGAAAGTTTCTTTTTTTTTTTCTTATTCAGCTGATTCGTTTGCCACCGACAAGAGAAAAAGTGGATATTATAAAAAGGGCGGATTTGAAGCGTCCTGCTTCAAAGAGAGAGAGAAAACAAGGGTAGGAAAGGCAGGGAGGTCAACCAGAACAGCATCCGGTTTGCTACCCTACACTGGGGGTGGGGGAAAGGGGAATAGAAAGAGGAAGAAAGGGAGAGAGGAAGCACTGAGTACGTGTGGGAGCGACACCATACGCAAGGACACTATAAACGGTCTGTTAAGCCCGTGCACTTCAAGTACCGCACTAGTGCACGAATCGCTTTTCGAGCCAGTGACGGGTGTGGCCACGGTCCGAGTATCTTTGACTCGGTGAAACATCTCGAGTCCAGTCTGCGTAAAGTTGCCCGCAGAGAGAGGCGTTGGACATCGTAGCGAGGGCAGGTACACAATAGGTGCTCGATGGTCTCCTCGCACCCACAGGAGTCGCACATCGGGCTCTCGGCCATTCCCATACGGTAGGAGTATGCGTTCGTGAACGCCACTCCCAGCCACAAGCGACACAACAAGGTTGCTTCGCCGCGGGGAAGGCTAGATGGCAGTTGTAGCCGTAGCGTGGGGTCCAGTTTACGTAATCTGCAATTTAGGCCACTTGAAATCCAGAGATCTTGGGATTTCTTACGCGCAAGTTGGCGAAGTTCTCTGGCAGCGTCCGACCGTATCCAGCTTTTCTGGACATGAGGGTTTAGTTCGCGTGAGTGCCACCACGTGGCGTACTAACCTTAAACTTTTCAAACTTCCCGCGGTGACGCGTGATGACGTCAACCAAACAAAATAAAAAAAAAATAAAAGCTATCCCTGCGCATTGAACTTCGCCACAATGCTTGTCCCGCCGGTGTTATCAGTGGTCTTGATCAAGCGTATTCGCTCGTCGCCTAGAAATTACTCGTCATCCTAAGAGCGTTTAGTCGCGACAAGCAATGGTTGATTCTGGGCTTCTGATGCGGTTCTTTTTTTTTTCTTATTTTCTTTTCCTTTTCTTTTTCTTTTTTTTTCCATTCTACGGAGTAAAGAAGCTAGCCTAATCGTCAGAAGTACTTCGGGGCAGCCTTTCTTCAGTCGGCACGCATTGTTAACGTCCGAACATCGCACAGCGTCTACTAGAGACGCCGTCGTGGACGGATTTTGATTTTCCACTAACGAATTCGTTAAGGTGCACACAATTATTTCACTAGCGACATTGCAATGCGCACTCATGGGCTACCGCCGCAGCTGCAAATCTAGATGTGCTTAAGCATTAAGACATATACATGGATAAGTTGGTTTTTCACCTTAACACAAAAGTCACGATACAAGAGTTGAGCAAACTGTTCCTGTGTCGTCGCAGAGTGTGAGACCGGGCTAGTTGGTATTCCATGCTAAAGTGACTAGCGCAAGAGTGGACACGGGAAACTAGAGGCGACAAGGATAAGCGCAAACATCCAACTGGGCGCTTGTCCTTGTAGCGTCTTTAGTGTTCCCTGTCCACTCTTGCACTAGTCACTTCAGTTTGTGTCGTCGTCCGTTAGCATGCTATAGCCGAAGCTGTTCGCAATATTACGTCTCCATTTACTGGCCACCAGGCCAGGTACACCATTGGGTACGACACATACAGTTAGTTTCCAAAGTAGTCTCCTATGGCGGTTGTCCACGTGCGTGAAGCAAGAACGATATTTAAAATTATTGTGCAGTAATGTATGCGGGATTTGTGTGTTCTCCACATTCTCTACCATGTTGCCGTTCCGCCTTTATTATATAGCCGCAATATAGACTAGCAGCTATCGAACGCCATAAAGGCTATCCACATACACAAAGACCTCGCGCACAACTCCTGTCGCTTAATTGTATTCAAGAGTTGTGCGACTGCCCAGGATATCCTTAACGAATGTTACATAACACATTATGAGGTTTTACTTGCCAAAACCACGATTTCATTATGAGGCACGCCGTAGTGGAGGATTCGAGAATAATTTAGACCACTTGGGATTTTTTAACGTGTGCCTAACCCTAAGTACGCGGGTTTTTGCATTTCACGCCCATTGAAATACCGCTGCCATGGTTGGGATTCGACTCGAGACCTCGTGATTAGCAGCCGAAACCAATAAAAGCTAAGCAACTATGGAGGGGAAGGAATTTTGGCAGTAGGAGGAAGGTGACAGCCGGAAGGTGAGACAATTTGTTCCAATCCTCATTGCGCGAAAATCGGTACCATCTGTTGAAGAATGACACCGTAGAATGCACTGTATTCAATGAGTGAAAAAATTATGCGAATCCTATGTATGTGCGAATCGATGTAAGCAAAGCTTTCAGCGTTTGTTGTCATTGTCATGCGTAATCTCCACAGAGTAGACAGGCACTCTCTAATGAAATGCTGTCAATGTTTGCCTGATTACGCCTGCCATTGTGATGCAAATAAACGGGCGCCTTCAACTCTTTTTCTCAGAAATAAACGCTGAATGAAATGCTGACGTGATCCTAAACAAGATCAACAAGCGCCGTAGTGCTCGATCTTACGACGCCCATATTCGTAAGCTTATATTCGTGAATTTTTTTTTTCTTTTTTTTTTTGGGGGGGGGGGGGGGGGGGGGCGTTATGCTCTTGTACTCTAGAAATGTCCCTCGGACGTCTCTGATGTGCTCGTTTTTATTCTCAAGTACGCAATGAAAACTCTCATCGCTGCAAGTTCATGATGTATTGGTGGCAGGCCACCATGGCGTGTCGCGCAAGTATAACCACGCGGATTCGTTTGGGTTGACATATACTATTTTGTGCGTCATACTTCGCCACATTCATTTTTCAAACTATGCCAGAGCTCGAAAAGGGCGGCCAACTCACTACGTCCCTTACCTCTGTTTACTTCCGCAAAATCTGTGTTTATCGCTGTGGTTACCAAATACGCCCAGCGGTATGCTACGACACAAGCCTTTCTGGCGGCTGAGCAACTGAAGTCGCAGGCTTTATTCAACATGGCGTCGACGTTCAATATGGCTATCCTCAATTACTTTTCGCGGACTTCGCTCACCGCCTTCTCTCCAGTGTCATCGCTTACGCTACTCGCTCCTGCTAGGCACAACACAAACACGCAACGACCTTAATGAAGTATCAATTACACGCTAGTTGACACACTGTCGACGTATATTTCCGCTGAGAACCGGGATTGGAGCGTTGTCCTGTCTATGGTGACATTATCCGCCTACAGCCTCTCTCAACAACACCGCTCGTTACTCATCACGTTTTTTTTTTTTTTTTTTTTTTTTTTTTTTTGTCGGCAAGAGTATAGTGTATTTCCTCTGAATGTGCTTTCGGCTTTAGGCGTGACCTTGCACGCCCGCTTATTCTGTTACGTTGACGGCGACCGTTGTCGTCAGGATGCCCCTCCATTCTGAGCTTCGCAGTCACCAGAGAGCACAGAAAGCTGTCTTCACAAACAAACCACCGAGATTCGAGCCCATCTCCCAAATGCTCCATCTTGCATTTGGGAAATGGGCACGCTAACCATTACGCTACCACCTGCCTCCACCAATTTCTGTTTATCTATCTGCCTGGAGCAATTGCCGGACTTGTTCGCCAGGCTAAACCCGCCTGCTGCTACAATTCACCACCACCACCACCACCACCACCATCCCACTTCACGTTTTTGCCGCAGACGCAGGCAGAATGGATGCAGAAACGAAAAAAAAGTAAAGACTGCTTGAGCGGCCAGCTGACACATGACCTTAACTTTGGCAGGTTATTCTCATTGGAGCGCATGTAGGCTTGCGGCTGTGTGCAGATTGTGGGTCGCCTTAGCTTTATTGTATATTTGCTTTCACCGACTCTTTTCAGCTAGAACTCAAATGCCGGACAAAATGATACCTACCGTTGAATATTTTTTTCTTGTTTTCTTGGTTTCAACCAAAAACGCTGATTTACACAAATCGTGATCTTTTTAAGAAGTGGCATAAGGATGCTACATTTTGAGGTCATGCCATTGTGTCAATACGGGCCGGCACCACGTATCGACGAAAGGGCTTCACAGTGCCGATGCACGCGGCAGGTTACTCAATGAAGAAAACAGGAAGCGACTGTCTTTCAGTTCTCGCAACATATTGTAACAGATACGAAAGGCACGGACAAGAAGAGAAGAGAGGACGAAGAAAACGAAGAGTTAGAGAGGCCGGGCTGCGCTACGATCACGCTACCATCATCGTCCAATTCTCCTGTAAATAGAACCATTTCTTCGCAACTCCTCGTAACAGTGGTGGTGGAAGGTGCTGCGTAATCGACACCCGAAGACGGAGGCTGAACCACAAGTTCTTGGACGGAGCCGTCGCCTTGCTGGACTCCCACCGAATTCACCGGAGCTGGACACGTCCCACGACGCAGAAGAACAACGGCCCATTCCAACTGCTGCCCCGACAAGTTCTGTTCTGCAACTGAGAAATGCGCGTCCCTTCTCCTGAAGATCGGACGAAGACGTCGAGGAATGGCTCATCCATTATCACCGGGTGACTGCCGCCAACAGGTGGAACAGCGCTTCTCAGCTTTCGAACGTCGTGTTCTTTCTAACGGATACTGTGTTGGTGTGGTTCGACAACCACGAGGAAACATTCACAACATGGGGAAGATTTGTTTCGGAAATCAAAGAGCGATTCGGCGACTCAGCGACGAAAAAGAAAAGGGCAGAACAGACGCTACTGCAACGTGCGCCAGTACCAGGCGAAACCTGCACGACCTACATTGAGGCAGTAATAAAACTGTGTAGGATGGTGGACTCTGGAATGTCCGAGGAAGACAAAGTCGGGCACATCCTAAAATGAATTGCCAAGGATGTTTACAATTTCCTCATTGCAAAAGACAGCCTGGCTTCCGTCGCTGACATCATTCGGCACTGTCGCACTTTCGAGCAACTAAAGACGAGGCGCATAACGCCGAAGTTTGGCAGGCTAGCCAATGTAACGACAGTTGCAAGCGTGGACAGCAACCAGCCCCTTGATCTTGAATCAACGATCCGACAAATAGTTCGGGAAGAACTCAGCCTGCACGTGCAAGTGACACATCCAGGCACTCATAGCTTCCGCCTACCCCTAGATTTTGAGCCAAACGTGACATCCTTCTCCCCGTATCCTGCGGCAAGGGGCACTGAGGATTATGAACTCACGCCCCGACAGCAGTCACGTCTCTACGCCAGAGGCCCTACTTATGACGCTCGGCCACAACGAGAGCAGCTGCGCTTTTACCCCCGAGGCCCTGCGACTTCTGTCAGGCCACGACAAGAACAGCACCGGCCCTACTACCACGACGCGACTTATGAAAGATATAACGGATTTCAGCAAGCAGCAGAGACACGTTATCCACATGGCCACGAACTTTCTCGCCGCCCGCAGCCGTCTACCATTCGTTTCGAGGAAGACGCTGTGAACCGCGACCCTCCCGTGTGCTGCAACTGTGGTTCCACAGGCCATATAGCTCGGTATTGTCGCCAAGCCCGTCAATCACGTAGGACACCATCGATGTTCTCGCCACTCAGAACCCGTACTTCATATGACCTGGGGACGACCGATTTGCTTCCAAGGGATCACTTCTCACACGAGACCAGACGCAGTGATTGGCCAGCATCTGAGCGGAGTTTGACGCCACCAAATAGCCGTCCCCGTCGCTCTCCGTCCCCTCGGCGCCGTTCTTCCTCACCGCCCCCGGGAAACTAGCATCCGCGGCCAGTGGATCTGTGGTCGCCGGACAGTCTTTGCAAGAAATACCTCTGCCTGTTGTGATGTTCAAAAACACAGTGAATGTCTCGATTAACGGAATACCGATTATGGCGTTAGTTGATACTGGGGCGACTGTGTCTGTGATGAGCCTCGCTTTCGAAAACCGGCTATGCCACAAAGTTATGTTTTCTTGGAACGACGGTATTACCTTTCGTGGAGTAGGCGGCGAGTGGCTTCATCCCCTTAGTGTTTGTGCTGTGAGTGTTTTGTTGGCTGGGAAAGTGTTTGTGTCGGAATTCCTTGTTCTTTCTCGTTGTTCGCACGACGTTATTCTTGGTATCGATTTTCTTGAACAGTGCGGCGCTTCCGTGGACTGTGGTTGTGGCGAAATCTCATTGAACAAGTTATTTATATCAGCACATTCCGAACAAAGCTTGGGTGGTGAAGACGGGGACACAGACACACTCAGTGTTCTTGATGAAGTGCTTGTACCATCGTGGTGCCTGACGCCCGTTCGTGTTTCTACAACTACTGTTGATGCTGATTGTGTTGACCTTGTAGTTAGGCCTCTCCGCATAAACTGTGCTCAAAATATACTTGTGCCCTGCTCTGTCGTGTGAATGACGAAAGGAGTCGCCACATTGTGGGCGCTGAACTGTTCCGCCACGCCGGTTGTCCTTCCCCGCGGTATGAAAATCGCTATTTTCGATGAAGCCGCATGTAGTTCAATAGCGGCACTAACTACGGACGTCTCTACAGCTTGCTTTCCTTGCGATAATCGCCATTCTGAAGGGCTAATGCTTGGCATGATCAGCAAGGCTCTCGGTACATCGGAACGGCAAGCACTGGTACAAGTCCTTGCCATGCATGAGGCCGCATTCGACTTCACGCATGGAGATGCACCCCTTCATTTACCGTCGTCCCGCGCTCGTCACAGAATAGATACCGGCTCACCACACCCCATCCGCCAGAAGCCCTACCGAGTGTCATCGTCCGAGCGCAAAGTTATTGCCGAGCAAGTCAAGGAGATGATGAACAAAGGTGTCGTTCAAGAGTCATCTAGTCCATGGGCAGCCCCAGTAATCCTGGTCCGAAAAAAAGATGGCTCTTGGAGATTCTGCGTGGATTACAGACATCTAAACGCAGTGACGAAGAAGGATGTCTATCCACTACCGCGAATCGATGACGTCATTGATTGCTTACACGCTGCTTCTTACTTATCAACACTTGATTTGCGATCGGGGTACTGGCAAATACCTATGGACCCTGCCGACAAGGAAAAGATTGCTTTCGTGACTCCAGATGGCCTATTCGAATTTAATGTTATGCCTTTTGGCCTTTGTAATGCTCCTGCCACGTTTGAAAGATTCATGGACACAGTACTACGTGGTCTAAAGTGGGAGATATGCATGTGTTACCTCGGTGATGTTGTAATCTTTGGCCGCACGTTTGAAGAACATAACGAACGCCTCAGCCTCGTTCTCGACTGCATTGAGAAAGCTGGACTGGTCCTAAACTCAAAAAAGTGTCGGTTCAGCGAACGTCAAACACTGGTCCTGGGACACTTAGTCGACAAGGATGGCGTCAGACCCGATCCTCGTAAGATTGAAGCAGTGAGCTCCTTCAAGCCACCGCAGTCAGCACGAGAACTCCGCTAATTCATTGGCCTATGTTCGTATTTTCGTCGTTTTCTTCCCCGGTTTGCCGACATCGTTTACCCGTTGACAAGTATTTTGCGACAAAATGCATCCTTCAATTGGACACCAGAGTGTGACGCATCATTCTCTCAACTGAAGTTTATACTAACGTCAGCACTCCTCTTGCGTCACTTCGATCCATCTTGCCCGACTGAAGTTCACACTGATGCGAGTGGAATCGGGATAGGAGCGGTGCTTGTACAACGTCACAGTGGCGCAGAACATGTCGTCGCATATGCCAGCCGTTGTCTGAGCAAATCTGAACGCAAATATACGGTTACGGAACAGGAATGCCTGGCAGCCGTTTTCGCCGTACAAAAGTTTCGATGTTATCTTTACGGTAGACCATTCAAGATTATCGATGACGATCATTCTTTATGCTGGCTGGTCGGTTTGCGTGATCCCTCTGGTCGCCTCGCACGTTGGGCGCTGCGCCTCCAGGAATACGACTTTGTGGTATCGTACAAGAGTCGCCATCGTCACGCTGGCGCAGACTGCCTCTCTCGGATTCCTCTTGCGACTACCGACTGCGATGCTGAGAATTTTGACGATTGTCTCGCTGCTGTTACTCCTACGTTCCCTGACGCGGCAGACTTTCAGCGAGAACAACGGGATGATGTTACCCTTGATCCGCTTTTTGTCGCCGCCCGTACTTCTAAAGGCAGCGGTCGCTTTACTGCCCGTGATAAATTGCTGTACAAAACTAATTACTTCGGGCATGGAGCGCGTTTTCTGCTTCTTGTCCCCGAGAGTCTCCCCTCCGACGTTCTACGCGCCATGCATGACGATGTGACATCCGGCCATTTCGGCTTCGTACGAACGCTGCACCGCACGCAGGAGCGCTTTTACTGGCCCAAGATGTACGAAACAACCAAGCGCTATGTCGCTAGTTGTGAAACGTGCCAACGTCACAAGCGACCGACCACCGCAGCCCCGGGTCCCCTTCGGCCATTGACACCGCCCAGTACGCCGTTCGAGCAAGTAGGCATTGACCTTTTGGGTCCATTCCCGTTATCTAACAACAGGAGCCACTGGATAATTGTCTGCGTAGACCATCTTACACGGTATGCAGGAACTGCAGCCATACCGTCTTCCACCGCTGCTTGCGTGGCGGCCTTCCTGCTCCGTTCCGTGGTCCTTCCTCATGGCCCACCACGTGTCATCATCAGCGACCGTGGTCGCCAGTTCACGGTTGATGCCATTGAAGAGTTACTTCGTTTGTGCACTTCACAGTTCCGTCATTCGGTGAAAGGCCTCGGTGAAAGGACAAACAGAACGCTGACTAACATGCTTGCCATGTACGTCTCCTCCAATCATAAGAACTGGGACGAAGTGCTGCCCTTCATCACTTATGCATACAACACGGCGAAGCACGAAACCACGAACTATAGCCCATTTTATCTCCTGTATGCAAGGTTACCGCGAAGCCCTCTGGACACTTTCTTACCCTTCGTTCTGCACAGTGATGATCCTGTATCGAAGACTTTGTGTCTCGCCGAAGAAGCGCGTCGAATAGCTCGTCTTCGTACTCTGGCCTCGCAAAGTCGTTCGAAAGAGCGATACGACGACCGTCACTTACAAGTATCGCTGCAAAAAGGTGACTTATTCCTCCTTTGGACACCGCAACGCAAGCGTGGATTGTGCCAAAAGTTCTTGTCACAATATTCAGGCCCAATTGTAGTTGTGGACCGCCTGAGCGAACTCACTTACGTCATAGCTCGCCTCCTGTGCAATGGTCGGCCATCAAGCAGAACTCAGCTGACTCATATTGCTCACCTGAAGCCTTTTTACCCTGCTTGTACATCCTGACTCGCCCCACGGGCTTCGTCTGCTTGCGGGAAAATGTAACAGATACGAAAGGCACGGACAAGAAGAGAAGAAAGAGAGGACGAAGAAAACGAGGAGTTAGAGAGGCCGGGCTTCGCTACGATCACGCTACCATCATCGTCCAATTCTCCTGTAAATAAAACCATTTCTTCGCAACTCCTCGTAACAATATTGTACACAGAACACAAGGCACCCACCACCATGACGTTTTATTTTTGACAACTGCGACACAAAATGGCGGACTGATATACTTCCTAAAGGGGTTTAATTTTATTTTTTCATCGCAGAACCGCAAGCACAGGTTGCGTCGCGCTTATACCGCAGCCACTTACTGTGGCCGCACTCCTTTTCCTCTAACAATGTGGCCCCCGGCGGCTTCACGCGCTCCCGTAGGTGGCGGATTAGACTGTCACTCCAGAAGTTGTTTAAACACACAACCTCTTTGCATAGAAACGACGGCATGATTGTTATCATATTGTTGGCTTAGATATGTTTGGCACGAGGCCCAAGACCCTGTCTTCTAACACGTTCTTATGTTTGCGTTCGCGTCTCTGTCTTGAAGGGACTCACACCGTGACATGCTACAATGGTGCTTGCGTTGGGCGTATGTAAGGCGAAAAACGCGGTTCTAAAATGTCTGTTCACTAACTTGTGCAGTAAACCCATGTTTATAGTATTCGCGCAGTATAGTAGTAGTACAGTACGAGTCACGAGTATGGCATCCGTAACCGCAAGCGCCACGTTATGGTCGTAACTTGTCGGGACAGCGTAGTTGTAATCCACAGACCCTGCCACTAAGGAATACGTGGCTAGGCATGGCTGATGAATAAGTATTTGCGAAGATTGCTTTTCAGTAAAGGTTTGTTACCAAGAACGGTGGGAGCCTAGACTGCCGCAAAGGACGGATGCTGGGCGGTGACTCCAATCATTTACTCGGCACATCACACATCTACACTGGAATTCAACTGGTTTCGCCAACTCTTGCTTATATTCTCTCGCCTCTAAGCTGCGACTTCGCCTGCCACCCAGGCCCCAGCTTTTCCTCTTTGTCCCCCGCTTCTTTCCCAGTCTGCTGAGACGTGCTTCCACTGATGCTTGCTCCTCCTTTTTCTCAATAAATAAAGGCATTCATCCATGCATGCCTAAGTTACTGCAGAAAATAGCGTGTCTTTATCTCCATAACCACACTTTCTCTCACCTGGACTCTCCCATCGCAAAACAAAGTTGCCGTGTTCCAAATGGCTGGGCGTCACATACACAATTTTCTAGGAATGGCCAGTAGCACGGCGGGCAATTCTCGGTGGGTGACGAGACATTATATAGAACACCTTCTCTGCCATATCCACACTCAGTGCTCTACTTCGTGAGCTACTATTAGCCGCTACGACGATGTACGAAATGAAAGAAACCTAGCTGGGCTGGTCGCGCGCAACTCTTTTTGGATTCATGATGCGTCAGTTTAAAATAATAATATTTCTTATCTAAGCTTAAATGACAGCGATATAGGCGAGGTGAGTTACGGTAGCTAGTTGGCTTGGACTAACGCCGCTCTTCACGCAGCACTTTCGTCTTATGCGTGTTTGCGAACGGGAATGAAAGACAGGAGGGTAACACGCCTTCCTGAAATGAAACATTCGGAATAACCCTTTGTTTGGCGGTTGGACATATGTCGAGGGTGCCCAATACGAACAATCTGCAAGTCTGTATCACCTTGCAAAGGTGAACTCAGATGAAACGTTGTCAAACGGATAGGCTTTTAATTATCGTAAGTAGATCTTTATTGAAATTCCTTACCATGAAGTGAAAGCCGACTAATAAGCATTTAAATTTTCTGTGTTATTAAAACATCCTGTTAGTAAAAGGTTGCTGTGCTTTACAGCCCCCTAAATTAAAACGTAAGTTATGGAAAATAAATTGGTGCGGTAAATGTGTAAACGCAGACGCAAGAAAAGGCCTAGTTCATTTCCCAGTATTCTCTCAATAAAGATGGAGTACCTCTATACTCTCACGTTGTAGAAATGTCAAGAACAAAACACTTCCAAAAGAGTCACGAATGTTACTCACTATAAGATGAGCTTGCGCTGGAAAAGAAAATAACACTCAAAGATACCGATGGCTGCGCGCAAAGTGCTTCCTCTGATTCCGATCTACGGATCAAGGCGTCGGTTCGTCAGATTGGAATGCTCGTACATCGCAGCGCAATCTCGGGTCGGCAAATGTGATGGAGAATGTACGCCAGTATTCGCTTCACGCGCGCAATCTGATAAGATAGCGCTCTTTCGCTATTGAATTCGTGCCAACATACTGGATATTAGAAACGCATGCAGGCGCATCTTGAGCTAACTGATAACTTTGGAACTGTGGTTAGACGCTAAAAAATTCCCCCCCCCCCCCCCCCTTAGAAGAACGAATAGAGTTGCTTTCAATATTAGCTGAAGCATAGTGCTGGTGGTATAAAAAGGGCCCCCAACACTGCACAGCGGCGCCGATTGACATACAGGAAATTCAAGAGTGAAACACTTTACAATTAGTGGTATTTATCAAACCAGCATATCGTGGTTTAATGTAGCCCTGTATTCCAGGAGCCAGTTCCACCACGGGTACTGTGTCGGAGCTCATATTTCATGTCAGCATTAATTGTCACAAAATCAAAGCCTTTTTTCTTTAGATCTTAACATTAGACAGCCAAAATACATGCAGCGAAACCCTCACCTTAATATTTCAGTACTTTTCGTTCTAACGTACATATCCGTGCTGATCCATATGTTACAAAGTGCTGAAAATGTACCCAATGCTTCCCTCCAGGAAGCTGTTTTTATTCCTTATGATGCCAGGAAACCGAGTCTGATGCCACCAACGCTCAGAAACCTAATCGGGAGCGCGCACAGTGTTCTCGCACCCCTTGTGGGATGTACCGTAGCGCTGAGGTGCTTCTTGTATAATGTATGAGAATCGGTTGTAAAGACAGACGTGCAAGGTTGGGTCATGTGCTTAAGCTCATGAAGTTGATTTGTGCTAAGATAAGCTGTCCAAACTTTCACACTTTATAAGAAGCCTATATACAGCACCATCAATATGCCGGCTGCTTTTAACTGCACGAAACAAAACTATTCGAACGATGCAAACAATGTTAACATCATTTTATCATTCAAGTGTTCAGATTGGTAACCTCTAGATGCGGAGTAAGTGGAGAAGTTGTTTGCGTAATTAACAAAGCTACGTTAATAAAATTTTCAGTAATGGTTTTTACGTGGTTAAAGAAAATGAGCAGTTTGGAGCCCGTCCTCGAGATTAAGCAGCCAAGCGAACAAATTTCGACTAAATATGCTTCTGTAAGAGCAATGCGAACAAAAATTTTCCAAGTAAACACTCTTGGAAGACGTAACTGATGCAGAAAAAGAACATCTGAAAAGTGACAGAAAGAACAGCACTTCACGACGGGACACACACAGGGGGAACCACACACAAACTGCGCTAACATTAGGCGCTGTTGTTTATGTGATAATGAAGCAACTAACCCGTCAGTCATTCCTTCCAAACCTGTAAAGTCAACCTGTCCACATCTAGCCTTTTGTGATGCTGTCATCAATAGTATGGCCCCGTGAACATGTTCCCCATGGTCACATAGTCGCGTTCCATTTTTATTCACGCTGCTTTCTCGAAGGCAAACATTTTAACGTTTTAATGTCAATACGGCAGTGAACGTGTGCCGCCGAAAGCTTGCTTGTTCGCAGAAGAGATGCATGACGGAATGATGGTGCAGATTTAGCGCGTCGTCGGCATCAAGACAGTGCACTGCCGCCGAGGGAAGGAAGATAACGAAAGTGAACAGCTTGGTAGCTGCTCACGGAGCCGTGCCGATGGTGGCGGTGCCATCATGACAAAATCTGAGGCGGCGATATTGACGGCTTTTTTTTTACAACGAAGTCGTTAAGAGTATGCTTTAACTCGGGCCCAACTCCGACGTGGCCTATTCACATAAATGTAAAACGCCGAAACGATTTTCTGAGATAACCCCTGGGCCGATTTTAATAAATTTTGCTGGATGCGGGAGAGAAAGGTAAATTCTAGAGACTATTGGAAGCGGAATTTCTATTTAGGGCTTGAATTCTGGTAAAAGATTTTCAAAAATTCGAAAGTGCGAAAAATACAGAAGCACGAAGTTTACAAATTAATAACTCCGCATCAAGAACTGATATCGCGGTTATGTAAACAGAATCCTTTAGACAATTCAAAGCGGACAAATCCAATATGCCGATTTATATCTTACGTGAAGTCGTTACGTTGTGAACAAGGGTTGTGGAAAAGCTGTATTTCCACATTACTAATTTTTTTTAGATTCATGCGTAATATATCAATTTTGTCCGCTTTAGATGTGCTGTTAGATGCAATGTACAGAATTGTGATATCAGTTTTGATTGCCGAAAGACAGAGTTGTAAAGTTGGTTTCGTTTTCTGAAAATTTGTGATTTTTGCCAATTTTGAATAAACAAATGATGACCTAAATAAAACATTCTAAACCAACAGTCACTAGATTTTAAGTATTTCTTCTAAGTGCAACAAACCTTGTAAAATTTGATGCAGTGGTTGTGGAGAAAAACGAATTCTCCTTTGACATGTATTTATATAGGACCACCAGAGCTAAAGGTTCCTCTTAAGGGCTACTTTCCCCACTATCGCGTCCGCGTATAGAGCAAAATCCCGAAGATAGCGTAATACCGGCCTCACCCGCAGCAGAGGTGCAGCAAGCGTTCAGCTCTCCCCATACGTGGGCTGATCCCGAATGTAACGCCATGCCAGGCCGACCAGCGGCGGAGGTGAAGCAGGCATTAAGCACTCCCCATACGTGGGCCGATCCCGAAGACAGTGCAACGCGGTGCCGACATACGGCGGAGGTGCAGTTCGCCATTAAGGGGCCCACATACACAGCTTTGCTGGTCATCTTTCTTCACGGAGTGGGAGGGCACTGAGATTTTTTACTTAACAAACATCAGGTCATCGACGGCGAAACGGGGACACCAAAGCCGTCCTCGGGCTCCACCTATAAAGCGCCTTCGACAAGGTTACGCACTCTGCCATCCTCGCGCAGGTATCGCATCTAAACCTAGGCGAGAGGTCGTACAAATATTTCAAAGGCTTCCTCACCGGCAGATGGCGGAGCTCAGACCCGGCGACCTGAAGACGGACGAGAAGACATTAGGGAGCCAGGGCACTTCCCAAGGCTCCGTCATCTCACCCATGCTATTTAATCTTGTTATGATTCAAGTTGCCAAAAGACTATGCCAGCTTGAAGGACTGAAGCACACGATGTACGCGGACGACATTACGCTGTGGGTGGACGGGGGCAGTGATGCCCGCACAAAATCCACGCCACAGACGGCAGTCGACACTGTCGAAGAAAGCTTGGAAGGTAGGGGACTGCGTTGCTCCCCAAGTAAGTTGGAGCTCCTGCTTTACCAACCGATCAAAACGCACAGAATCAAGAAGCAAAGGAAACACGAAAAGATCGAGATCCGCACCAGGGATGGTAACACAATACCGACGGTCACCAAGATCCGAGTCCTGGGCATGACGATCGAAGCGCTCGGCAGGAACGGAGACACCATCACCCGCATCATGGGTAAGGCGTCCAATGCCAGCAGACTGCTCAAGCGCGTTACCACCAAGAAGGGAGTCATGAAGGAGGAAAACTTCATCAGGCTTATACACTCCTTCGCAGTCTGCCAGTGTACGTGGCAGCCTTCCACAAGTGGGTGAAAAGCGAAAAGAACAAGCTAGACATCCTAATCCGGAGGGCTTACAAGACACCCCTCGGTCTACCTGAAACTACCAACACGAAACGTCTCCTCCAGCTGGGCATACAGAACACGCTCGACGAGATCGTCGAAGCGCAAAGAGCCCCTCAGTTTGAAAGATTGTCATCAACAAAGGCCGGCAGAAAGATCCTGTGCAGTCTAGGCATCGGTTATCACGAACAGCAGGGACCAAAATGCCCCGTCCCCGACCACGTACGATGAAACGTGCGGGTTGACCCCTTGCCGAAGAACATGCACCCGGAATTCAACGAAGGCAGAAGACGCGCTATAGCCAAGGCACTGACGGACCTGCACGCGGAAGACACCGGTGTCAGATACATGGATGCAGCCGAATATGCCGGCCGCAACTGCTTCGCGATCGCGGTGGTCGACTCCGTGCGGGCGACTGCCAGCACATCGAGCAAGCAAGTGGAGGAAGCAGAAGAAATAGCCATCGCCCTGGCCATCGTAGCCCGAGAATGCCACATGATCCTCAGCGACTTCAGACAGGCGGTGAAGAACTACGCCAAGGAAGAATTGCCCCAATGTCGGCAGGCATCCTGCGCCGACAGGCATACCGCGACAAGAGGACTCGAATCAAGTGGTTCTCGGAGCACGCAGGACAAGCGTCGGAGAAGCATGCCAATCGCAACGAAACGACACACGCCCGAGCGCGAGGATTAACCGACCGCGCCCAAGGCAATGGCTGCCCGCTGTGTTTCAGCGCCAAAGACCGGATGACCACCTATAACGAACTGACCAAGGCTTTCGGCTGGCCCGTAGACTTCTCCCGCCGCCCTGCAAAGGGCTGAGCAGGTCGCAGGCCGTGCTGTTCAGGTAACTACAAACGAGAACACTTCCAAGCCCGGCGCTATTGCATAGGATGTACCCAGAATCGCACCCCCATGACAAGTGCAGAGCGTGCTGCAGGGCGAAGGCCACATTCGAGCGCATGCTATGGGATTGCTCCAAACATCCAAGCCAAGCTAACTCAGGACATATACCGCCGCAGCTTGAGGAAGCAACGTGGAGCGAAGACCAAGAAAAACAACTACAGGCCGTCCAGCAGGTCATCGAGGCGATGGCTAGGCAGGAGCCTGGCGAGCCGGCAACGGCGAGCGGGGATCCTCGCAGAGCACCCGCTGTAAGAGTTGGCAGTCGTAGCTGTAGGGAGGACCTTGTGGCGACAGGACTAGGCGAGCAGGATTTATTTACCATTTTAAGCAAGATACATTGGCAGTTTAGCGCGACTCTGATATGGAGCCCGCAAGACTATCATACAGCAAACAGCTTACGAGCACACAGCTCACTAGTACATTTCTAGCATGACAACGAGCACTCACCTCCCGACGACGAGCACGCTCTAGCAGCCGGTACACGCTGCTTATAAGCTCTCCGCTCGACGTCATAGTTCGACGTCATCGTCCGACGTCACCGTTCGATGTCCCCGTGGACCAGCCCTTCTGGCGGAGGGCTCACAAACACGTGCCGCACACACGCACAGGGGAAAAGGGTCCGGAGCCGACGTCAGAGGGCTTCGTAGAACTCTGCTTTGTCTCGGGTGGCGCAGCCGAGTACCCCATTCCTTAGTTGACCGCGCGCCACGTGGCTGCCGGTCATCCGCAGTTCTCTGAAGTGCGCCCCGTCTGGTGGGATTGGAACACGTGCTGCGGGCTGAAAGCTGGCACGTTGCCACCCCGTACGGCCATTCCGAACACCGCCACGATGACGACGTAGGCAACGTCCGAAGCGCGCCTTCGCGCTTTACTGCCGGCTCAATAAACGTTTTCCCAATCTAATCCAATTACTTATCCGCGTTTGTCCTGCATGCGTGTGCGATAGAAACAAAAAGCAGGTATGCATAGAAAATCTGAGGTGGCGGCGGCAGGTCGTAGCGCAGAAGTTAGCATGCCCAGCCCCTCCACGTACTTACATCTGCATTGACATGGGTTCGTGGTACTGATAGCCACCACAGCTCTACTTTTTCTGCGCGCGCTAGCCATTGTGAAACTAAGGATGTAGTTAGCATGCCCAGCCACTTAATGCAAATTGCAGCAGTTACGAGTGGTGGAACCCCGCTGGGGCTGATTGTGAAGAAAGCTTCCTTTCTCTGCCCACTCTCGCGATGGTGGAGCTAAAATGAGGAGGAGGCATGACGGACGCAACGTAGATGGCCACCATAACAGAATGGATGGATGACCTGCGGAAAGGACGAAGCGCACCAAGTTTTTAGCACTTGGCCAAGAGTAAAGCGCTACAATGGCTAGTATGGCCTCACGGAGATGATAGACCGAACTGCTTCTCACTGCTAACACTGGACTGATACTAAGAAAATACTCCGTTCGCAGACACCACGCTACACTGAAATTAGCAAAACAATATCAGTTTATGAACTGATAGTGTCAATTATCTGGTGTCCTTATTGTGTGTGTGAATGGCATAAAGGTCCTAGCAATGAAATGGTAGTATCTTTGTTTTTGCTGCTGTTGCACACAAACAAAATTTGTTGAAGTGATCGGACAGCGATCTACCAGCAGAGAAGACCAACCCGCAAATTAAAAATAATTGCTGGTTTCAGATCTTCCGATGTACTTTGCGCTCAGCTACTATCTGTAATATTCTTTTTTCTTTTTGTGCTCTTATGAAGAGGAAAACTCCACATTACTACAATAACAACAACAGTACACAAAATAGACTGGCTTTGAAGCTGTGACCACGCACCGCACTTTTGTACATTCAGCACATGTAGTATTGGGGCAACGCGTTTGAGCAAAATTATTAGGTCTTCGGTGAAAGCGCTGTGACAGGCGGGAAGAAATCGTTGTCATGCCCGGTCGAAATAATACTATCTGAAATCTTATTTACCTAACATATTTTTTGAGAAATCACTATAACCCTTTATACGTTTGCTTCGTATGAGTTATGTACTAGCTTGCCTCGTCAATCTCAAAAATGTATTGTCTTTGTGGGAGAAGGCTTTCGAAAAAACGGCCTAACATAACAGTAAAACATCCAGCATGGTTTCTATTCAGATGATTGACGAAATTCTGCATTGAGAACGTGTCGACTAGGTGTGATGGAAAGTTGAATTATGATCGTTGTAAGCTTGTGTTGCGTCTAGCACTAGCGAGTAGTGTTAGCGGTGTCATTGGTGTGAAAATGGTTAGCTCGGTCTGCGATTTGTTTTTGTGGATCTCCACATTGAACGTCGCAGTCGTTACGATGAGAGCACTCCCGTGACATCATTAGCTCAGTGGGCTGGGAAGGCTCGAGTGGTAGCTCACCTTGAGGGATATAGGTAACAATTATTGATATACGTACTTTGCGATGATGAAAAATATTTAGAAACACCACTGGTGTTGTCTAACTATTCGTAAACAGGCCCCCAACTTTTAATTGGCCCATCCCAAACATTAAGTAGGCCCATCCCCAAATTTCAAGTTGGCACACCCTCAAATTTAAATTGGCCCACCCTCAAGTTTAAAGTCGGCCACGCCCGATTTTCTTTTTGCCCAGCCTTAAACTTCAAGTTGGCTCAACCCCGAATTTCAATTGGGCCACCCCTAATTTTCAAGTTGGTCCACAGACGAGTTTCCATAAATCGCCCTCCAAATTTCGAGCCGACGCACCCCAAATTTTAGGTTGGCCCACCCCCATATCGCCCCCAAATTCAGATTGGCCGACCCCGAGATTGCTCCCACATTTAGGTAGGACCAATCCCATATCACCCCCAAATACAGATTGGCCCGCCTCCACAACACCACCAAATTTAGGTTGGCCCACTCCAATACCACCTGCAACTCGAGGTTGGCCCACCCCCATATCCGCCCCAAACTAACGCTGGCCCACCCCTCGATCACCTCAAATTTAGGATGGCCCACCGCAAATCGCCCACCAACTAAGGTTAGTCCACCCATATATCACCCTCCAATTCAGCTTGGCCCAGCCGCGCATCACCCCCATGGTTAGGTTAGCCTGTCCCCATGTCAGCCCCAAATTTAGGTTGGCCCACCCCCATATCATCCCCAAATCCAGGTTCGCCCACCCACATATCAGCCCCAAACTTAGCCTAGCCCACCCCTCTATCACCTCAAATTTAGGATGGCCCACCGCAAATCACTCCCACATTTAGGTTAGCCCACCCAGAACAGAATAATATGCGTATAATGAATACCTTTTTCCGCAAGCGGGTTAGCCGAAAGTGGACGTGGAGGAGCCCGAATGGTGAGACTAGAAATGAAATCGACTTCATACTCTGCGCGAACCCTGGCATCATTCAAGATGTAGACGTGCTCGGCAAGGTACGCTGCAGTGACCACAGGATGGTAAGAACTCGAATTAGCCTAGACTTGAGGAGGGAACGAAAGAAACTGGTACACAAGAAGCCAATCAATGAGTTAGCGGTAAGAGGGAAACTAGAGGAATTCCGGATCAAACTACAGAACAGGTATTCGGCTTTAACTCAGGAAGAGGACCTTAGTGTTGAAGCAATGAACGACAATCTCATGGGCATCATTAAGGAGTGCGCAATAGAAGTCGGTGGTAACGCCGTTAGACAGGAAACCAGTAAGCTATCGCAGGAGACGAAAGATCTGATCAAGAAACGCCAATGTATGAAAGCCTCTAATCCTACAGCTAGAATAGAACTGGCAGAACTTTCTAAGTTAATCAACAAGCGTAAGACAGCGGACATCAGGAACTATAATATGAATAGAATTGAACAGGCTCTCAGGAACGGAGGAAGCCTAAAAACAGTGAAGAAGAAACTAGGAATAGGCAAGAATCAGATGTGTGCGTTAAGAGACAAAGCCGGCAATATCGTTACTAATATGGACGAGATAGTTCAAGTGGCTGAGGAGTTCTATAGAGATTTATACAGTACCAGTGGCACCCACGACGATAGTGGAAGAGAGAATAGCCTAGAGGAATTCGAAATCCCACAGGTAACGCCAGAAGAAGTAAAGAAAGCCTTAGGAGCTATGCAAAAGGGGAAGGCAGCTGGGGAGGATCAGGTAACAGCAGATTTGTTGAAGGATGGTGGTCAGATTGTTCTAGAGAAACTGGCCACCCTGTATACGCAATGCCTCATAACCTCGAGCGTACCGGAATCTTGGAAGAACGCTAACATAATCCTAATCCATAAGAAAGGGGACGCCAAAGACTTGAAAAATTATAGACCGATCAGCTTACTGTCCGTTGCCTACAAAGTATTTACTAAGGTAATCGCAAATAGAATCAGGAACACCTTAGACTTCTGTCAGCCAAAGGACCAGGCAGGATTCCGTAAAGGCTACTCAACAATAGACCATATTCACACTATCAATCAAGTGATAGAGAAATGTGCAGAATATAACCAACCCTTATATATAGCTTTCATTGATTACGAGAAAGCGTTTGATTCAGTCGAAACCTCAGCAGTCATGGAGGCATTACGGAATCAGGGTGTAGATGAGCCATATGTAAAAATACTGGAAGATATCTATAGCGGCTCCACAGCCACCGTAGTTCTCCACAAAGAAAGCAACAAAATCCCTATAAAGAAAGGCGTCAGACAGGGAGATACGATATCTCCAATGCTATTCACAGCATGTTTACAGGAGGTATTCAGAGGCCTGGAGTGGGAAGAATTGGGGATAAAAGTCGATGGAGAATACCTTAGCAACTTGCGATTCGCTGATGATATTGCCTTGCTTAGTAACTCAGGAGACCAATTGCAATGCATGCTCACTGACCTGGAGAGGCAAAGCAGAAGGGTGGGTCTGAAAATTAATCTGCAGAAAACTAAAGTACTGTTTAACAGTCTCGGAAGAGAACAGCAGTTTACGATAGGTAGCGAAACACTGGAAGTGGTAAGGGAATACATCTATTTAGGGCAGGTAGTGACCACGGATCCGGATCATGAGACTGAAATAACCAGAAGAATAAGAATGGGTTGGGGTGCGTTTGGCAGGCATTCTCAAATCATGAACAGTAGGTTGCCACTATCCCTCAAAAGGAAAGTGTACAACAGCTGTGTGTTACCAGTACTCACATATGGGGCAGAAACCTGGAGGCTTACGAAAAGGGTTCTGCTGAAATTGAGAACGACGCAACGAGCTATGGAAAGAAGAATGATGGGTGTAACGTTAAGGGATAAGAAAAGAGCAGATTGGGTGAGGCAACAAACGCGGGTAAACGACATCTTAGTTGAAATCAAGAAAAAGAAATGGGCATGGGCCGGACATGTAATGAGGAGGGAAGATAACCGATGGTCACTAAGAGCTACGGACTGGATTCCAAGAGAAGGGAAGCGTAGCAGGGGGCGGCAGAGAGTTAGGTGGGCAGATGACATTAAGACGTTTGCAGGGACAACATGGCCACAATTAGTACATGACCGGGGTAGTTGGAGAAGTATGGGAGAGGCCTTTGCCCTGCAGTGGGCGTAACTAGGCTGATGATGATGATGATGATGACCCCCGTATCACCCCCGATTCAGCTTCGCCCAGCCCCATATCAGCCCCATGGTTAGGGTGGCCCACCCCCATATCCCTCCCAAATTTAGGTTCTCCCACCCCCGTGTCCTCCCCAAATCCAGGATGGCCCACCCCCCATATTCCCCCAAACTTAGGCTTACCCACCCCTATATCACCTCAAATTTAGGTTGAGCCACCCCCATATCAGCCTCAAATTCAGCTTGGCTCACTACCATTTCACCCCAAATTTATGTTGGGCCAATCCCATATCACTACCACATTCAACTTGACCGATCCCTGCATCACGGCTAAATTTATGCTGACGCCACTTCCAATTTCAAGTTGGCCACCCCACCCCTTTTTATAAAGACCTATGTATTCATATGGGAAATACGTCAAGTTTTTTGGCGTTACAGACACGATTTCGCACGATTTTGCTACCAGATCACTGGGGCACTCACCAAAGGATGCTTCGCATTAAAAGCAACTGCACCGAACGAGCGACGCCATACGTTGATCCTAAATACTGACGGCTAGCCAAGCTAGCTTCTCTGTAGAGCGACCGGGGCAGACACAGCACGGGACATTTATTCAAATTATTTTTTTACGGCCACACCTACGGATTCATACCACTTGGCTGTAGGGAACACATTACCAGTAGCTATTAATCCACACGCTGCACATCTTCTCCTATTTGGTGCATTTCTTAATTGGATGAATCTTTAGAAATAATTAACGTTCGGGCAGCGACTCAGCTTAGCAGACACTTTGTTCCGCACGAATGTTGCATAGGAATGACACTGGCCACCGGGTGGCATTGTGGCCCAGGTGGACCTCATTCGCTCGGAGTATGTGCCATTAAGGACAGGGGAAAGTCGAAGAAAACGCACCTTCCAGAAGGACGCAATAAGAATGGCCATTTTGTTCTCCCAGGTTCCACGCTACAAAGCACGAATTTTTTTTTTGCATAGCACAAAGCTTTGCGCAAGCTTCTAGTTATGATGTCCAATGAATAAAACCTTCATAAATGCGATGACTTAACAAATGAACACGACATTGCTGTGTTTTAGGAAGGAAAAATAGAAGACATAATATTTCAAGAGAACGACTGGAAACCCAGAACCGAAAGCAAATCATGAGTTTTGTGTTTTTTTCTATCTGGTGGGAGAATATAAAACTAAGTCCTATGCGGCTATAAAAAAAAAAGAAAACTGCGCCGCTAAAAACCAGAACCGAAAGCAAATCCTGGGTTTTGTGTTTCTGCCATCTAGTGAGAGACTACAAAACTAGGTCCTATGCGGCTAAAAAAAAAAAGTCCGAAGCGAGAATCGAACCGCGGCCACCGCGAAGCGTGACTAAAGGTGCGAGCAATTCTACCGCTCGGCCACGGCTTCCGAGGGTTCGCGCAGTGGTACGAACATCTTTTTATAGATACCATATGAATTTTCACGACAGTGTTACAAAAAACGCTTTTGGGAACAGTGTTACGCCATGTGTGGAGAGTCGAGCTAGGCATCAATCGAAAGCTGAGTCTCCGGACTACATACGCTGCACTGCGTATTACGATAGAAGCCGTAGTGTAATCACAGCCACGGTTCTTGCCTCGAAAATGGAGTACAAATTTTCGTCGTTTCCATAGGCTTCCATTGCTAAATCTTTAACCGCTGTGGGAACAAAATTCTTACGTGCCATAGAGTGATCACTGCATTTGGCTCGTGTGGATTGTCTTCCAGAACACGTCTGTCACCTGCGTTTTTCGATAATCGACCTGCAGCTTTTGTTATTCGCGAAAAACCCGCTCGTTCCATTGAAAACGCGCTAGCTTCGTGCCGGGGCCGCTTGGGGCGCTAGTTGGTACGTGTCCAGGAAAGCTGGATATGCTCGCCAAAGGTGTTGGACGCGTCTTGGTATCTTCGTGGGCACACCGGGCAGCCTTGTCAGCTAGGTTGTTGCCGACGATGCCACAGTGAGCAGGAATCCACTGAAATATAATGTGGTGTCCACTTTCCAGAGCATGGTGGTGCAGTTCCCTGATTTCAGATGTCATTTGCTCGTAGGTTCTGTGACGTAATGCGGACTTGATGCTGTGAAGGGCTGCCTTTGAGTCACAAAATACGACCCATTTCTCTGTAGGCTCTTCGGTGATGTACATCATAGCGGCATGGAGAGCTGCAAGTTCTGCCGATGTAGATGTAGTCGTGTGCGACAATTTGAATTTAACTGTAACGTTCTTGGCTGGAACGACGAATGCGGCAGTTGAGCTGGTAGGTGAGGTGGAACCATCGGTATATATATGTATGCGGTCATGATACGTCTGGTGCAGTAATGTGAGCGTAAGTTGCTTCAGAGCCGGCGATGGATGATTGGATTTTTTTGTAAAAAATTGTCTTGACGCATCGCGCCGTTTATTTCTCAGTTCTCCTTCCATTGCTTCGCGACGACGCTTTCGGATACGAGTGAGCCATCGTTCTGCTGCCATGGGACATTTCAGGCCGGCCGATAGCTTCCTCAATCGGGCCATGGTCTAATACTGAGCATGTATGCGTGCACCGTTGTAGCTTCAACACGCCTTTATCTTGTTCAAATGTTGCGACACGGCCATTTCGATTTCTGTAAGTACATCAGCCGTTGTCTCATTTCTATCGTTGTACAACCAGCCCTGGAGAACAATTTCTGCAGTGCATGCATAAATATAGGTCTGTGCCCTATGTCGCCGCTTGGCAGTGCCGTTAGGTGATGGTACGCAGCTCAAGGTTTCAGGCTCTTTAGTATTTCCTGCGTAGACTTTGCTTAGTTCCATTCCTGCAATGCGGTACGCCTTTTACCTTTATTAGATATATACGAATAGTAAAACTTCCGGACTGAACCGAATAGCTGCATTGGCGGAAAACTATCACCGAATATCGAATTAAATATCGAAGTTCCAATCATTCTCAAAACAACATGCAATATGAAATGTGTGCGGAGGTGGTTTGGCAAATAAATGCCGGCTAATATACATTACTTGAAACGCCCGCAATACCAACCGCAATCACATCTCAGGCAAGTGATGAGCTTGCAGGTGAGGAAAAACTGCTTTGCTGGTGAACCACGGTTATGATATTATTAAAAAATAAAGGTCGCAGTTTCGCCCGAAAGGCGAAGCATCGATTGAGATAGCAAATTAGTTGACAGCTATATGCAGTGAGCATATTAGTTTTATCGGCCTTATGAACTTGCAAACATTTGCTTACTAAGTAAATTAACAAGCACGGCCTCACGCGTGCGCAGGTTAAAATGAACAGATCTCGCTCGATGACCGCGGAGGCTCGATGTTAAAACGCTGGAGCGAGTAGGCGCCGCAGCAGCAGCGAGCGAATAGGAATTCGTGCTGTCACTCGCTGCAACGCGAACGCGGAAAGCACAGCGCATGCGAAACTACCGGCACTCCGCGTACTTTGTGCACATCCCACACCGCTTTGAAGATGAGGCCCGCGCCGTCCCGCACTATGTCCACGTAACACATATCTTGCAGCAGACGGCGCCTGCGCGGTCGCGCCGTAAGCAGCAACCGCCAGAGTAAATGCCCCCCCCCCGCCGCCCTTGCTCGTCTCCCCACACCCGTTCCTCGCGCGCGACAACAAACGGCGCTCTTCCTCTCCGCCATCTTCTCTCGCGCGCACGAGGTTGAGCCGCGATAATCGGCTTTCACTCACACATACAGCGCACGGCGGGCGGCGACGATCGTATCGTTTCTGGGCTTCATACGGAACGTAACGGCGACGGCGGTGACGACAACGACGACGACGGCAACTGTTCAAGTGCACTTGGAATGTCCAAATAATTGCCATCGCAGTAAACCATGGCGAACGGCACGTCACCGGATACACATATAAAGTTATTGATGTACGTCGTTGGCAAGGTGTGCGATAGCACGCTACCGAATATTGTTTTAAACACATGCGAACATGATGGCCGGGACTGGCTACATAGTAAACTGAAAGAAATTCGTTTATAGGTGGCGTATATAGGACCACTTATTATTCTTATTATTATAGGCGATTATTAGGCAGAAGGCATGTCGCTATGAAATCTTTGTGGCGGTCACAGAATGTACGTTACAGTGCAGCTCCCAGTCTGCACATTGCTGCGGTGATCGTGCTGTCAACTCCAGTCAATTACATGGGTGGTAACTTTTCATGATGAACGTACAGAGTGCGAGAAAGGACGCAAGCTAGAAGACTTTACGAATGCTAGTTCAGTCTTCTATCTTGTCGGCGCCCATTTCTCGCACTACGCATTTATCATAAACGGTTACCACTCATGTGATTGACTGGCGTTGACAGCACGATCACCACAGGAATGTGCAGGCTGGCAGATACATTGTAACGTCCGTTCTGTGCATAATGGCAAACATACCCGAAAATTGCCTTATGTAAGAAATTTTACTAATTTATCAACATTATTTCTGTATTCTTTTCCTTACACACATAAACACACATACTGGCACTCACACACGCACACACGCACGCACGCACACACGCACACACGCATGCACACCTGATGGTATCATATTTGTTCGTTTATGTGATTTTTTCAGGAAAATTTGTTTCGGAAACTGGTGGTCTACATCAAAAATTCACTTGTTACAATCTCCAGTTAAGTATTTCTTTTCAATGCAATAAACCTAATCAAATTCGGTGGAGTATTTGCCCATAAAAACGCTTATTTTTTTCGTTCCTGTTTATTTAGATAGAAGCCCACGAGCTAAAGCTTTCTATTAACGTCAGCGAGGACCGTCGGCTGTGCTCAGTAAATTATTACGCAGTCGATGCTAGTAGCGTGCTCCTAACGCGGATATTCTTAGTTCTGCATCCGCGTATTTTTCGTGATCATTTGATTTGCCGCAAACATTCAGCGCAATTCAACCACCTTAGAAGTGTGGTTTTCTCTCAGCTGACTACAGATATTCCTAAATATGAGACCGCACAATAAAGCAGAGAGATATTTCCCGTTTGATCGGTCGGACGGCGACTGAAGCTGTCGATCCACACGAAACACGACTCGACGGCCATCTCGCCTGTATAGACATGTGCAGCGAATCTCCCTCGTTAGTTCCAATCAACGTGCTCCCCTGCTGTTACATTGTGTTTCCTGACCTCTTCTCGATAGCACATGATAGCCTATGCTCTGAAAAAGACCAAAACTGCTATTTGCGCGAACTGCTTACGATTTGAATTAGAGCACCGCCTACTCGAGTTGTGATTGAATAAACCATACCGCTTCCTGGGCTTAAAAAGTTTTAAAAGCTTTGTGACGCTTCCAGTATTTTATAAGCATAGCTTTATTAATCGAAGATAAAAATAATTTTCATAATTTGGCAAGTGTAACAGGGTTTTGATCTGCTCCGGGGTTATGCGATTCGAATCAGGTTTGGTTACAAAAATTGCAAATGGCACGCCCCTTCAAATCTCGCTCTCACCTAATTCTCCCAGTAGTAATTCCCGCAAAATATTCCGCGTGCACGTAAATAAAATTCGCGGTGATAAATCTTTAACTAACAACAAAGCTTGGTACCCAACGGAGGGCGAACAGAGAGATATCTCCGGAACCAAGGTTTCCACAAGATGCCGTGACGAATACATGTCCTCTCACGGAAATGTTGGCTCCAGAGACATCTTCTGTTCGACGACCGCTGACCCCGTCAGACATCCATCTTCCTGTGTTTCAGTATTTATATCTTGTTCTTCTTAGCAAGCGACAGCTCCGTTTAAACGAGATGCCAGCGAGGTCAACATTTCTGCTAAGTTCCATGTGCTCCCAGCCATCCACGTACTATGAGAATCATCACGGCACCCTCTCAACCGTATATTTACTGGTGCGATGGCAGCCTTCTTGTAATAAAAAAAAAGATTTATCGCGTCTGCAGACTGCTATGACACACAAGTATTTGCTGGCGTATTTTTTGAAACAACGTAAAACAGACGAAAGACAACTTCAAACTGCAAGAATCACACGGGACAGGGGCTGGCTGGCAATTGACATACTTATTAGTTCTTTGAATTAGTTGAATGAACACACCAATGCCAACGTGCTCGCGTATAGACTTAACCAAAGGCATCATGGTGCAAATCTACTGCATAACCAAGCAAGAAAATAGAGTGGATGGGTATGCGACCATGAGTAAATTATTTATTTATTTATTTATTTATTTATTTGTTTATTTATTTATTTATTTATTTATTTATTTATTTATTTATTTACTTACAGATGCACCACAGGTTCCAAAAGGAACAGTGAGTGATGGAGGAGGAAGTACAACAAAATTACATAAACACAAACAGGAACAAATTAATGTTGTTAATAACTATAGAAAGTGTATTCAATACTTAACGCAAAACTTTACAGAAAGTGAGTACGCGAATTCTCGCGGGATGTTTCACGGTTAGTGATGGAGACAAGACTCTCAGGAAGATCATTCCAGAGTGCAATGGCTTGTGGCAACGCCTAGGAATTAAAAGCTTGGCTTCTACCAAACATTCGCTTGAGGCTGAGACGAATATGAAGACGCCTAGAAGTACATTGCATGTGGGGTTACAAGGAGTAAATGGGCGTAGTAGGGTTACAAGCTTCTACGATTACTCTCGTCTTTCAGCCTTCTTGAGCTTTTTCAAGAGTGAGCGTAAACCAAGCCGCTCAACGCTCCAGTTAAATATTCTAGAATGCCAGCAAAGTCTAAAGTGAACATTGCTGTCGTACTTTTTCAAAAATAATTTCGCTTGTTTCTAGAGGCGCAGTGCGTCCCCTAGCTAAAGCGCTCGACTCGTTGTAGTGTTAAGCAAATGCCAATCCGCCAGCAGGAAAGATAACTGCACTAAATCACAGCATAGGATGTTTGAACGCGCTGTAGAAGGAGCGATTGTGTTCGAGAAATTCATCTCGCAACTATGCCTCGATGACGGAGCAAGCGACGGTTATTTTCTCGAACGCGCGTTCTTACAAACGACCGCGGGAGACGAGAAATTGCACTGGCTCGACGAGCGGAAGTGAAATTCTATTCCGCTGAGCAATATGCACGTGATCAATAACGCTCAGTGGCGGTCACCCTATTCGATGTCTTTTTGTGCCGTGTCATCACGCGGTATCGCTGCCAGCGCCGAAATGACTCGGCGTTTTCTTTCGCGAGGAGCATCTGCAGTTTCTGAGGTAGCATGTGGTGCCACGGCCAAGCCGACCGAGCCCACCATTTGCGGATAACAAAGGTAATACGAGCTGTGCACATCGCAGTTTCTCAAACAGCAACAAGAGCCTCCATTTTTTACGAGTGAAACGACTCTAATATTACTGATGTGTCCACATGTTTCTGGGAATGAGTGAAGAATGCGCCATACTCATCGCCGCTCCTTCCGTGCTGCCAAATGCTCCACGAGTCGTGGACAGAAGGCTTTCTAAATTCCAAAGGATGAAAGGTAAAGTGATTTGAATCTATGGACTTTTGGGATGTTCAACAAATATGGTTTAAGCTCCATTTGGAAGCCGCGACGACACTAAAGAAATGATATTCATTGCCAGTTTATTCAATTTCTTTATGCTCCAGGCGACTCATGACAAGTATTATGGACAAGTATCATAACTTTCGGTGCTGCAGGTTATGAGTGTAGCGAATAAGAAGGTGCTCCCAGTTGCACTGATTCACATGCATGCCTGTAGCAATGTACCAAGCGGAATCGCAAACCTTAAGCAACTGTTCTGGATTGATCCGAGCCGCCCGAAATTTCTCAGCTAGTTCAGCATGCACCCTCCAACGTTCACTTCAAGTTTAGAGGACCGTGTTAAATGCAATTTGCCATGCATTCCGCAGGATAGAAGCGTTCGTGCTTACCCGCATCGCGAAAAACACATATCCCACAGGAGATATTGCACAATAATAATTTATACAAGTGGCGAGAGCTTCCTTTCGTCATGCATATTTAAGGCCAACTATAAAATGCAAATTTCAAACGAAGAACGAAGCTTTACCGGTACCTTCTGGCTTCGGAACTTAAAATTTTAGACCGCGATCAGCCATGAAATCGCAGAACATACGAAATGCATTTCAAGTCTTTGTTTCATTTACTCATTCCATTTGTGGCAGTTCTTCAGGCATCATTACATTGCGACTACATGAGTAACCATATTCACACTATCAATCAGGTGATAGAGAAATGTGCGGAATATAACCAACCCTTCTATATAGCCTTCATTGATTACGAAAAAGCATTTGATTCAGTCGAAACCTCAGCAGTCATGAAGGCATTACGGAATCAGGATGTAGATGAGCCATATGTAAAGATACTGGAAGATATCTATAGCGGTTCCACAGTCACCGTAATCCTCCACAAAGAAAGCAACAAAATCCCATTAAAGAAAGGCGTCAGACAGGGAGATACGATATCTCCAATGCTATTCACAGCATGTTTACAGGAGGTATTCAGAGACCTGGAGTGGGAAGAATTGGGGATAAAAGTTGATGGAGAATACCTTAGCAACTTGCGTTTCGCTGATGATATTGCCTTGCTTAGTAACTCAGGAGACCAATTGCAATGCATGCTCACTGACCTGGAGAGGCAAAGCAGAAGGGTGGGTCTGAAAATTAATCTACAGAAAACTAAAGTAATGTTTAACAGTCTCGGAAGAGAACAGCAGTTTACGATAGGTAGCGAGGCACTGGAAGTGGTAAGGGAATACATCTACTTAGGGCAGGTAGTGACCACGGATCCGGATCATGAGACTGAAATAACCAGAAGAATAAGAATGGGCTGGGGTGCGTTTGGCAGGCATTCTCAAATCATGAACAGCAGGTTGCCACTATCCCTCAAGAGGAAAGTGTATAACAGCTGTGTCTTACCAGTACTCACCTACGGGGCAGAAACCTGGAGGCTTACGAAAAGGGTTCTGCTGAAATTGAGGACGACGCAACGAGCTATGGAAAGAATAATGATAGGTGTAACGTTAAGGGATAAGAAAAGAGCAGATTGGGTGAGGGAACAAACGCGGGTAAATGACATCTTAGTTGAAATCAAGAAAAAGAAATGGGCATGGGCCGGACATGTAATGAGGAGGGAAGATAACCGATGGTCATTAAGGGTTACGGACTGGATTCCAAGGGAAGGGAAGCGTAGTAGGGGGCGGCAGAAAGTTAGGTGGGCAGATGACATTAAGACGTTTGCAGGGACAACATGGCCACAATTAGTACATGACCGGGGTAGTTGGAGAAGTATGGGAGAGGCCTTTGCCCTGGTGGGCGTAACTAGGCTGATGATGATGATGATGATGACATGAGTAATCGTGGTTAACAATTCAAGAAGTGTTTTCCCAAGTATTCACTTGAGAGCATATGTTCAAATTCGCAAATTGAAGCTGAGCCGTAGTAAAGCCATAATTGATCAGCAGAAATTCTGAATACAGCACCACTCTAGGGATGCGCAGCTTTAGACTGTGCTACGAAATGCGTGACTGTTCCAGCTAATCATACCTTGGTTCAGGCACGGGAAACTCCAGAATTTATTTATAACATTGACGAGCCCCATACCATAAGGAAAAAGATAGAACCATAGTCATCCCGTTACGCAGGTACAATAAAGAGAACATGTAACCATACGCATTACATTACATAAGTACAACATAACTTTACAGAAACTATAAGAAACAATACGTAACTTTCTTAAAGCATGTATGGGCAATAAGGTTCGTGCTCACATTGAGAATTTCGGGCTACGAAAATTGCTGTCAAGAATAAATGAAGCCTGAAATAGTTATGCCAAATGTCGTTCTTGCCTATTTGTATTTGCTACTTCGATTTACTTTAGCATTACTTTATATTGTATGTCCTTAATATTTCACTTATGCGGTCTCAGCATGTTATGATTTCAAGTAGCTATTACAGAGAGTAAATTTGAGCAAATGATTCATTCTGAGACCCTGAATAAAAAAGGAACTCGGAAAATTCTGAATCGAAGAACCAGTACCCGTTTTTTGTACCGAACGGCGTAAACACCCATAAATCCGCAATTCAATATTTACCGTTCGGTATAGCACGTTTACCAGGAGTTGGCGTAGCGGTAGCACGACTATTGACCTTATATTGCGAAAGTGTTTACAGGCTTGACCATTCTTTTCCCGGCCAATATCACGGCCCTTAAGCTTCACAGACAAAGCGAAAGCTGTAGTATATGAAAGGTTTCGCTTCTTTTGTTTTATTTCTGCCCTAGCGGCAATATTGGAGACTGCACGAAACAGCAATGTCCTGGCTCCTTAATTTCCGGAGCCTAAGCCCAACTTAATGGCGACGATGCTGTTGGGAATAAAAGCTGCGAACACAGCAACGAGGAATGCAACTATACTGTTTGTTCCTGTCGCGTGCGCTAATTATGTATTACTAGTTGCATAGTCTGGTATTGTATGTCTGTTGCTTAAGATATTAAGCAAGATCGCTCCAAGCTCTGGTAAAAAAAAGCAATATGGAAAGACAAGAGAGGAGGAATGGTTCCGCGAGTCCACATGGATGACCCTAGTACTACCTCGCTGTTCGCTTTTGTTCAGAACTTACGGAGCGATACTTTTCCATAACGGTAGGTTGCAGACTTAGCTTCAGAAAGTCGGGACTGAATTATTTTGTGAAACATAACGCCAAGTACGAGACGCCATGCGTCTTTCACAGCTGCGTCAGTAAGTGAAGCAGCAGGGAGAAAGTACGCATCGCTTGCCGAGATCACAATTTCTTTCACCGTGTTACAAGCGTATACAACACGTGGCCAGGAAATAAGATCACCTGTTTTCACAGCGGCGGCCATCTTGCATGCGCTGAATGACACCGACCGGATGCGGAATCGACGCATATGTGGTTGCGACTTTTAACATAAAATGTCCAAAACATGACAGTCAAGACGTGGTTTCGACTACTGCAACCTATTCTGGTACGTGCCACCAGCAAAAAAAGAAGTATCTTTGGGGATACTTATTCTGGTACTCAGAGGGACCTCTTTTGGGGCGTGGATATGGACATCAGCTTATTTGGACTGTCTTTCAATTATGTTTATATTAGAGACTGTAAAACAATACTACTTTCGGTAGCCTAGAATTCTTCTTGTATTAAGAATTTATGCCCAAATTGAAGTTGGTACGCAAGGCTTGGAGTAACTGGAGAATCAGAAGGGAATTTGCCGAAAAGTAGGAAGCGTTTGATTCAGCTAGTCAAAAATACGCTGCAGGTTCCCGTGCACGGTTGCATCGACGGCTACGTGAATTTAAGATGAGCCGAATGGAATAAAATAAGAATGGAATAAATTGATGTTGTCGCGTTCCAAGTTCGCGTATTCCAGCCAGCCTCGCTTGTTCCAGTTAGACATTTCGCCAATGAGCCAGCTTCGCCGTCATTTCCAGCAATGGGAAGTCGATCCATCCGTTGTCAGAAGCTGATTTGACATTGACCCGTATCAATGACTCAGTAAATAATAATTGATCTTTAGAGCACGTGTTCTTTCCTTCCTCTTTTCCTTCATGCCCGTTTAATATGACAACTACGTGGACGTTAGCCAGCAGTTGTGTTCACTGGGCTTCGTTGCTTACTCATCATGGTCATAGAGAGAGTGCTTGATAGCGTAGGACGGTCGAGACGTGAGACAGGTACAACAAAGTGTGAACTCAAAAGTTCGAGCATGTTGCATATGTACAGAAAAGAACTGAACATAAAAAGAAGCATTTTTAAGCCACATTTATTGCTTCTATCGTAGGCTTCTACCCAGTGCTTTAGAAAAGTCGTCCTGTGCACGATGACAATTTGGGGAACTGCAACAGGCGCTATAGCAGCACATGGCTCCAGGACAAAAGATGCAGTTTAGAATGCACGTTCCGAATATTTCTCGTTTCTCGTCCTGAAATTAACAATAGTTATGTCCCTTCAACGGCATTGTACAGTTGACCGCACATTCTTTTCAAAACCACGTGCAATAGTGTTACAACAATGTACAGACAATTTCGACTGTTGATTTTATCTTTTAAGCGAGAAAACTATAGTTTTCTCTTTTTAACGGTAATTTACTAATACAGCATAAACTATAATTTAAGCTGTATTAGTAAATCACCATTAAACAAGAACAAAATAAAATGTCTTTGTAAGTCAGTGGGTACTTGGTAAGGAAGGAAAACACGCAAAACAAAAGCGTGGTGACGCCCGAGTAAGATTCTCGCACCATCTCAAAGTGACGTCATAGATTTGGACGGCTTGCGCACACCTGGTTAAATATTTACTGGTGAAGGTAAAATACCTTATATACAAAAGAGGTTGAAGGCTCCTTTAGAATGCAGACTACGAAGACTACTTTGGGGTGTGCTTTTCGATGATAGCACAAGTACGACCCAAATGCATTGAAATTTGTTAGGTTGCACTGGTGTATACCGGTGCGGTGGTTTTAGTGCCGGGAATGTAAACAAAATGGAAATGTGACTCATTTTCACTATGAGTAATCTACCTCTTACTGCAAATTTACTTGACAGAGTAATTGACAGTGTAATTGAATGTGACAGTGTAATTTTCAAAAAAAGCCTTACAATGATAAATTGTTTCAGTGTCCCTTTCATATATGATGTACATATTATGCTTCAAAGGCAATATACACGGAGCTTGGTGCACTCCGAAATTGACAACCAAGTAGTATTCTGCTATCAATTACAGCTGAGATGTAGCCGGGGTTGGGTGGGTGGGGGGTTGGAAAATATTTTACCATGCGTACATATGCCTGGCTTACGATATATGCTGGCCATTTTTTTTCAAGTTAATTCGAATAACCGCTGCAATCATTAGGCCTTGCTTACGAATCGTTTCCCGCTGGTTAATTGTTGTTTCCAGTATCGGGCAGAAGTACCATCTAATAAATATCGTCACAATCAATTCGCCGCACATATTATACAACAGTAATGCGGTGCATCTTTTACCGACACGAAGTCTTCGCAATGCGTATAAATTAGAAAATTCATTCTTAGGTAATTTGAACACGGTAAGACAATAATTACGTTATGATAGTGTTTTCGCGAAATTCGTGCAAACACAGGCGATGGTATGCCGGGGCAAGCACAGGGCGCGTTGACCTCGCGGCTCAATATGGAGGCGCTCGGGCTCATGAGCTCTCCCTCTCGGTGCTGTAACCCTGGCCTTTGTCATAAGGATGGCAGCCTGCAGAGACGCTGTCCAATAACGTTCCGCGCGCCGACAGATACTACGGCCGGACCCAAAGCGATGGCCCCGACCTGCTCTTTTGTTGGATCTTACGTATACTCAGCCTGTGCCCCAATTGTCGCCGTAGTATTCAAGAGCACTGCAGGCGCCTCGTGTGCAGTTGTTTACAGGCAGTAGACGTATTCGTGTGGTCCCGTTGTGCCGCGCTAATGGGCCTCCGGTACTCCGGAATTCGGCCGAATTGCAGTACTCGTCTGA
The DNA here is from genome assembly GCF_023375885.2 of Dermacentor andersoni. Lineage (NCBI taxonomy): Eukaryota > Metazoa > Arthropoda > Arachnida > Ixodida > Ixodidae > Dermacentor > Dermacentor andersoni. The sequence continues at coordinate 76,221,413 of NC_092824.1, read as the reverse complement.
CGCGTTACAAGAGCCAGACGCTCTCCTTTACAAGGAAATGTTGGGGAGAAACTTGCGCACCGAAGACGAAGATGCGTATGTGCATTGTACGTACGTTCTGCGCAGTTTTATATTAGGCAAAACGCTGACTATAGTTTCTCTCTGCGGGATGAAAATGACCGACTTGACCCTGCTGATTCCCGATGAATGCACGAGCAAAATAACAAATAAAGAGTATAATTTACGAAGTCAAGGATTCCCTGTAAAAAAAAAACAAAAAAAACATGTGAATAGCACACCTGGGCAGTTTCAAGATACAAATATACCGAAGGTGCAATGCATTGTGTAAGTAGTAGATACTTATTTCGCGATAAGTTTGCGTTTCAGAAGTATCAGAATACAGGAGACATATATTGTCCAGCGAATTGCTTCAGTGCAGTAGGGTACAGTATAATGTAAATAACTATTTTCGTCACCTACTGTCTTTACTAGTGTGCTTTCTGTTATTTTACCTCTTTTGTAATCTTTCTTTTTTCTTGGTTGCCACTTTAGCGTGTTCTATGCTATAATCCCGGCGCTTAGTCCAGACCAGTTGGATACTCGGCGTTCCTGAAGGAGCTTGGTCCCTCACCTATTCTTCACATTCGTGAATATTTGCGGCCTTCTCTTGCATGCAGATCTTGAGTATCTCACAATCCGAGGCAACCAACCGACGATATTTGCAATAAAAGAAAGGAGGAGGAGGAGAGAGAAAAGTAGAAGGCAGGGAGATTAACCAGAATAACGTCCGGTTGGCTACCCTACACCGGGGGAATGGGAAAGGGGAGAACAAAGATCACAGGGAGAGAGACAGGAGGGAAGGAAAGAAGGAAATTGCGGCAAGTTCGCTGACGCGTGTGGTTTTACAGAAATTCCACTGATAGTCACAGATGGTCGCACAAACCCTTCGTCCTTAAGAAACACAAAAGCGAGCTCCCACAAGGCCAGTGACCCCAAGGCGCACGGTTGCACTCTTATAGAAGTCAACTTGTTCCAGTAGGGCTGCATCTCCCAGTGGCACCTTTCGTAGCAGTTTACTTTGATGAAACCTGTGTTCATTCCTTTTTTTTTTCTTTTCGCTTGATGTACAGTAGCCCTTCACAGTAGATAAAGGAAAAAAATAAGCATTCAAAAACATCAAAATACGGGGGCAACATTGCACGCAAACATTCTGATGATGCTGTACTTATAGCTTCAGGGTGTGCGAGACGTGAATCCCAGCGGTAACCGAAGAAAAGGCGAGCGCCCACAACTCCCTGCTATCCCTCTGGGAACGGTCGCATGAACCGGTGCTCCAGGCCAAGATGGGCACAAAAAGGCTCCGATGTTCGAGCTTCCGTTACCTTGACTACGTTTATTCGTCAAAGTCCGCTATCTTTATTCTTCAGCTGCCGCATTGTGTGAAATACCGTCAATGTTGAGATTATGATAGCTCAAAAGTGTGTCTTTATAAGCTGCGAATGCCTTCAACCATGTGGCGCTTGTTTATGCGTCGGTGAAGGAGTGGCAATAGCGCGCGCCAGAGAGAGAGAAAGAGAGAGTGAAATGATGTAGGAAAGGCAGGGCGGTTAACTGATAGATATTTCTTGTTTACTACAATTGAGTCAGGGAGAGGTAAGGAAGAAAAAAGGAAGCTCGCCAAACAAATTTGGAGGACGCTAAAGCTTCGCCTTGAAGAGTGGAACGCGATAGCATTCATAGATCTCTGACTGCTTTTCGCGCCTCCCGGCAACTGCAGCTTATGCAACCTTAATGTTTACTGGGAAACGCTGGCGGCGAAAGCTATACACGAAGGCGAGCCTCCTGGTAGAAACGCGGCCCCTTGCGTCAGCCGATCCCAAAGGTAGTGCACAAACACGCAAAAAAACAACATAAGTTTCAAGTTTCTGTTTTTGTGCCGCATTATTAATATTTAAGTATGAGAAGGTTTACCTAAAATGCATAAGCTGCGGGCGTTTTGTTTCATGTCATTTCTTTGTGGGCCGTCATTCTCGAAGTTCTAAGGAATGATTTTTTTCAAAAATGTAAGACGAGGTATGAGCAACTTTGGTGATGGAACGGTGTGGTAATATAACCCGCGTATACGACATGTCATATAGCAAGGCGTGGTACACACATATGCACAAACATGTTCGTGAGGGAAAATTTCCGTATAACTCCGCCGATTCCGGCGCGGACGCCAGATTGTCTGTCACCCGGGGCCTTTAACGTGCTCCTATCTAAATTCAATGTTTTCTTAAAAAGTGGCAAAAAATCGCAAATTTTCGGGAAAACAAAGCTATCATGTTCACAACTCTGTAACTCCACAATAAAAAATAATATCACAATTCTGTGAATTTTATCTAATAGTGCATCTAGAGCGGAAAAAATTGATATGTCACACATGAGTCTCAAACAATTTGGTGTTATGGAAAGCTTTTGCAGAACCCTTGTACACAACGTAACGAATCTACGTAAAATATAAATTGACACATCAAATGTGTCCGCTTTGAATGTTGTAATAGATGCCGTTTACGGAACCGCAATATTTTTCTTGATGCAGAGCTATTGCAAAGTTCATGTTTCTATTTCCTTAGAACTTTAAATTTTGGAAATAACAAAATTCAGGCCCTAAATCGAAAGTCCGCTTCCAAGAGTGACTAGAATTTAGCTTTCTCTCTCAAATGCGACAAATTTCATCAAAATCGGTGCACGGGCTATCTCAAAAAAGCGTTTTTGCCTTTTACATGTATTTAATAGTCCGCGTCGGACTTGGGCGCGAGCAAAAGCGTCCTCCTAATAGGACGACTGTGCAACGTTCAGGAACGTCAAGCCTCTCTAATACGCTATTTGAACGTACAGACTTCTACAGCACTCTGTCCGACTTCTGGGGCCATCTGCGCGAACTAATTTTAACCACGTTTAAATTTAGCCAAAGTTAAGAGCTGCTCGTATAAGCCTAAGCTTGGCATCTTCTCTGTGCTGTCTTTCTTATTATAAAAAATTTCTCATTCACTGGTTGTAACACCATAATTTTAACAGAAAGGCGCTATCTATATGAACCCTTATGAGTGTTGATGAATATGCGCACGTTAAAAACATCAAGTGCTTGTCAAGCTAGTATGACTTCATTCGTGGAAAATGAAGAGTTATGAACCAGAAAATAATAAAACAATAGACAAGACGAATGTAGACTTGCAAATTATTTTACGAATGCGAAATTCCACAAGATTTGCAAACAACAACTTACAAACCACACTAGTCAATTAGAAGAAAAGATGACGCAGAACAAGAACGGTGTAGACAATAATAATCAGACGTCTAGAGTCCCATACGGAGCCCTTGTTCGCAATCTATGAACAAACGCTTCCGTTTCGAAGCCGAACGTCTAATTTGTGTTGGCTATAGTTTTTTGGTCGGTGTTGTTCTCTTTCTTTCGACGTCACTTGACTACCGGACCAGACAAAGTCTCGTCAAACATTCAGTTTGGCTGCATTGGTCTATTATGAGTGAACGAAAAGCCCAAAATCCAGTGGCGATCAAGATGTCCCGTGTGCTTTTACAGCCCAGAAACTTTCGCAATAATTTTGTCTATTACTTATGCTCTTTTGTACAAGTATGGCCTCTGCGGGAGCACCCAGATACCGCGAAAGAAGGGCTAGATATCTCTGAATCCGCACGGCAAATTGATTTTCTGTGTGGGCGAACTGGTTCACTGCCCTCCAACTTTTGTGATAAGAAAAAGGTAAACCATCACTGCATCTGAGCGTGAACCTGCGGCCACTAAAAGCAAGGGCAAATGTTGCCGCAAACGAGCCAGCGAGTCCACAGCAGAAGCAGGTTATCAAACGTGGATGCACACACACACACACACACACACACACACACACACACACACACACACACACACACACACACACACACACACACACACACACACACACACACACACACACACACACACACACACACACACACACACACAAAAAAAAAAGCGCAGCAAAACTCGTTCGGATCTCTGTGGGGCTTACGTGCAACTTCTGCAGAGAATGTTCGCCCACACATAGCGTGCAATGTCTTGGAGAAGTTCACGGCAAAGGCGGCGTAGTGCTGTAGCTCGTCTGAAAGCGACCACCTCGGCTCATCCTTGTAGTTGCAACATCGAACAAAGGAGGCTTTGTTTAGTGGACAGGTACCTCTCACATAGCAAACGCAGGGAAGAGATATATATGGAAGAAACCTTGATCCAAGAGCCCGCGTGGTATTATACTACGGTGTAGCGGACGTGAGGCAACACCTGAACGTTGAACTCTACTAGGACAAAAGAAAAAGCCTTTTGTTACGACGAAACGATTGCGCTGGTCTGCATGACGCATTAAATGAAAAGAAGTAATGTGTACAATTGCAGTCTTAATTTGCCTTCTTACTTTCTCTCTCCTCCTCACTTCTAATGTGATTTTCCTTCCTCCTCTGTGCAAAGTAGCAAACCGGAAAACCACATGCGGCTAATCTTCCTGCCTTTCTTTTATTCCTGTCTCCCTTATTTATTCGGTTCTGGTGTATGTAAAGAAAGCATCCGCAGTCCTACATGACATTCTTAGGGGGAGATGGTAAGCATAGTGCACACCAAAGGCTTTTGTGATTTTGTGAACTATGTTGCCAAATGCGTGGTCTGGTATGTCGAATGCAGTGATATAACGAATGACTCAATCAATCAAAACTGTGAGCCAACAAATAAATAGTTATTGATCAAAATACTTGAAATATTTACGGCAATTAGAAACTCTAGGCGAGAATATGATTATTCCCCGCTAGGTGTGTCGCTTCCTGTATGCAATCGCTGCGTAATATCGGTGTTTTTGTTCATTCCCTGAACGGTTCGTGATTTTCGTTCAGCTACAATTAGTGGCGAAGTGCTTGTCAGAAAGTTACTGACTCCTAATAATCGTGAGTAATGTATTTTTCCAGGCAGCACACTTCTGTCTGGTGGACCTCAAGCTCATACCATAGAAGCCCGTAGTTTTATCGTGTCTCCGCCACGCACTACGTACCTTCTCAGATTCGTTGGTAGAGTTTAGAAAAGTCATTTTATGAAATAATATACTAGCGCAATGGTATGTGACGAAAACAGTAAGGCAAGTGCTGCAGAATGCCTATAACGACTTTCCATGTTCCATTACTTTTATGAAGGCTATTTCTGGGAGTACACATGCTAACGCGCTAGTTCACTACAGAAATACTGAGGCAGGAGTTGGAAAATGATTCGCGGCCTTCCTGCATTGGGTCATTCTTATGCCGCCTGGGGTTTACGATCGCCAATAGCATGAAAACTCAGTTGAAGAGCACAATAGCAAGGTGGGTCTTGTGTGAGTTGTCTTCGAATACTGGCGTTTTTGTTCCTTTATTAGGTAGGATAAAACCTGCTATGAGCCGCGCTCACGACAAAAGACAAGGCCAAATTATTGGTTTAGTCATCTATAATGAGTAGGCACCAATACAACGGCAGCCAGCGTAGCCCTAATAAATGCAATAGGCCAAAGTTACAAAGGTTTCCTGGGCCGCAAAAATTAATCGCGAGAAGTGGTAGGATAGTCGCTCGTGGCGGTATCTAAGCCATTGTCTATTACGGTGGTTCATTGTTGTTGGTTTCATCTATATAGCGGCGAGCTTATAGAAGAACGCATGATACTGAGCGTGAGGGAGGAGGCCATTCCTTGACAAGCTTGCCGCGTGCGGTAACGCAGACAATATTGTCGGAGTCAGCTGTCTACCACACGGACAATGCATCCGCATTAATGATCAGGTAAGAACTCAGCGCTTGGGTTGGCCGAATCCTCGCTCGTCGTCCGTTTCGCACTTTTGTTTAGGATACTCATAACCCTACCAACTCGCCCAACTTGCTGTTTTGATGAGAGTTTGTGAGTGACTATCGGTAGAAGCCAGGGGGTCGGTTAACAACGAACTACTTTTGTACAATGAAAGTGAAGTGCGAGCTTGAGAAAACACTACTGTAGAAAAGCATTGAAGCAGTGACTCTGTGTGCGCGTGGAAGAGAAGAAAACTTTTGTATCGACTTGTTTGGCGCGCTTCATGGTGGTTATAGTTGACAATTCTGAAACTATTCTACCTCCTCCTTTAAATGCCAAACAAAAGAATATATCAGGTTTCGGGAACACGGTTGTGGGGTGTGAAACGAGATAAAATATAAACTGTCACCTAACCACGTGCGGTGGAGAACAAGGCGATTTTGAAAAGTTTGAAAAGGATGTTACAGTAATCATGTAAGTTGATCATGGCTGAGCGGATAGTTATATGCTGGTTCATCGCTCACGTGTGATTTCATGTGAGACCTGTGAAAATTAGTCGTAATTAAAAAAAGTAAGCTTCTTCCGAAAGGCGACTCATGGATAGTCATAGGTAATTATTATAAAGCTATACGCAGTAAGGTTGGCAATTTCATCAACTATAATATCATCAGCATGTTTTTATGCCCACTGCAGGACGAAGCCATCTCACCAAAGATCTCCTGTTGCGTTAGTTGCGTTAGCTGATTTCAATTTGCGCCTTGAAGTTTCCTCATTTCATCACCCAACCTAATTTTCTGCCGTCCTCGACTGCGCTTCGCTTCCCTTGGCACCCAATCTGTAACTAAAATGGTCCACCAGTTGTCCATCCTACGCCTTACATGGCCTGCCCAGTTTCCTTTTTTTTCGTAAATGTCAACTACAATATCGCCCATCCCCACTTGCTCTCTGATCCACATCACTCTCTTCCCGTCTCTTAACGTTACGCCTGAAATTTTTTTTACATCGCTTTTGCGCAGTCCTTAACTTGTTCTCGAGCTTTGTTGACCTCCAAATTTTTGTCGCATATGTTAGTGCGGGAGAATGCGGGAGAACGATTCTACAATTTCCTTTTCAACGGTAGTGCTATGCACCCAGTCAGGATTTGGCATTGCTTGGCGTATGCGCTCCATTCCATTTTCATTCTTATGTTAACTCCCTGCTCATGATGAGGGTCCCCTGTGAGTAATTGAGCTAGATAGATGTATTCCTGTACAGACTGTAGAGGCTGACTGGCGATCATGAATTCCTGTTTCCTTACCAGGCTACTGCAGATTACGTTTTTCTTCTGCACTTTGATCTTCAACCCCACTCTTGCACTTTCTCGATTAAATTACTCAACGATTTGTTGAGCAAATCGAGAACAAGGTGGAAGCAGGAGCCAACGTTTCGACAAGTGGACTTGTCTTCAAGGCGACATATGCTTTCCTCGCCGCAGTATATCTAGATGGGGTTCTTCTAAAGGGGAGAAGGCGTAAGGTGGGTCGGTGCGGCAACCAGCGAATGTGTGTTAGCGGCGAGGGTGTAGAACTGAGTATAAAGGAGTGGTGTGCACACAATTTTTGTGTCATCGACTGTATAAACTGCTGTAAACAATCGCTTACTAACTAGGTTACAAAGCGCGCTGTCACGGACGCAGAAACAAACAACCGCAGATCTCACTAGATGACCGCAGACGCTCGATACCAGGACGCTGAAATGATGAAGAGCGGAAGCAGCGGCGAGCGAATTCCCCTTCTTGCTGCCTCTCGCTTCAACAAGAAACTAGGCGCGCGACAACGCCCCGCAAACGAAGCCATCAGCTATCTCTGTCGGCTAGCCTTCGAACCCATCGCAGACTACCTCCGAGATGTAGTACGCGCACGGCCGCGCTCAGCCGTACTATGCGCAGCCGTGGTCCTAGCAGAAGTAGAGATACGCACTACCCTTCGCCTCCCGCCCCCCCCCCCCCCCTTTAGCGAGCGCAGAAATCCCCACTCCCCCACTCTCCACGCGAGAACAGTCAGCGCGCATCCTGCTGCCTGCCTTCCTGCAATGCGGGCGCGAGAAGATGCCGCTGCACTGAGTCACCATTGTTCTTGCCCCCCCCCCCCCCTCGCATGCATTCTCTCGCACCTACAGCATGCGGCACAAGGCGACAATGATCGCTCGTGTATTTCATAGAACATCACGACGTCCTCGACGATGACGGGGAAAAATTTGACTGGAGTCTCCGCATAGTTGCTATGGCAGTAAAATGCGTTCCGTTTAATACCGTGGTTATGAAGTTGCGTGGGGGCTTAGTGAAGAGTTCATTTTGGATGAAGAAGGGAGCAGTGATGAGAATTCATACTGCGCCGTAAGCTTTATACACATTAAATATACTTCGAGTCTTTCTACCACAAGGCCATTCAATGGCAATATGATGATCGCGAGAGCGAAATTGTGGACGGGTCTCTGCTCGGTCAGTGCATTGAATTCATATATTCAGCGATCAGTTTCAGCAGCTGTTGTCTACCATGTCATATTGGAACCTAGGGACTGCGTCCTCCAGTTTCTCTGAAATGCTGTAGTTAGTTTTGCCCTTGGTGTCATAGAAGGGTGTCCTTGCGTGGCTGGCGTAAATATTGATTCGAGGAATACGGAGAAGTAATACGCTTAGTGAAAACTGTCACATCTCTCAAATAAACGTGGAAAATGGCCGCGCACTTCGTAACAAGTACGTACCACAGAGTGGACAAACACGAGCGCTGTAATGCAACATTAGCAGTGCAGCGCTCGTGTTTGTTCACTGTGTGTTAACGTCCTTATTTCGAAGTGCGCTGTCACTTTACATCATAGTTAACCGACTAGCCCACCGGTATACGTTATACTAAAGTAAAAGAACTACTTTAGTGTTATGTGCCAAAACCATAATATTATTATTAGGCAAGCCGTAACGGTGGACTCTAATGTTGGCCACTTGGGGTTCTATGCCGTGCGCGCAACGCACACTACACATATTTTTTTTTATTTTTTTTTTGCATTTCGCCCTTATCGAAATGCGGCTTCCGCGGCCGAGATTCGATCCTGCGCCCTTGGCCCTTAGCGGCGCAACGCCAAAGCCACTACCCCAGCGCGGCGGGAGAAATCACTGTTCTTGAAGGGGATACACCGGAGAACATTTAATAAACGGCTTCAAAGATCTTAGCTAGAGCCACCTGAGAGCGCGGTAAAATAAACGAATGAACGAGCACCTCCTGCCTTTAACTTAACAGAGCAGATGTCGCAAGGTTTGTGTTGCTGAACTAGCTTGATAGATCCAAACGCATACGGCGAAATATGCCAGGTATTGCTCATTAAGCAGCAGAAAGATAGGCTATCTGTAATCACAGTGCACGGAAATACCGTTTGGGAAGCAAAATATAACGAAACACTGCATGCGTTTTGCTGCAGCCTGGTGGTAAGGCAACAGGATATACAAGTAATATTACAAGACGCCAAATGTCCTGGTCTATTAGTCGAAGGCAAATGTGAGAAAAATACGCAAAGCGTGTTGGCGATGAGTCGCAGCAGCGCTCTGCATAACCGGTCGTTTGATGCTTTTATTGAGGATGACCTTAGTTAAAATTCAGAAATATGAAGCCAATGAAATTATTTGGTTGTTACACAAATAATTTATGCAGTATTTACATATTTACGCAGTATTTACTTATGAACGGCGTACCAACATTACAGCACCACAATCTTTCTCATTAGATGAGAACGCATGTCGCATGTACATCACTATCGTTTGAAATTACGCGTTTGCGAATGTTTTAACAGGTAAGCGGCTGCAACAATTCAGGATAGAAGAATGTGTTTTGTAAACATAGGCCATACATTCTTTTTTTCTTACATTAGCACTCAAGTTGCAATGAAAGGTACCGAAGGAAGTGGGTTTATAATGACCTATTTCGTGTGTTTAGTGTTTAATGAGTGCAGAATATATATATATATATATATATATATATATATATATATATATATATATATATATATATATATATATATATATATATATATATATATATATATATATATATATATATATATATATGTATATGAGGGACACACGCCCAACATTAATTAAAGCGGTGTATGCACGAAGAAAGCTTCAGCTTACAGTATTGGCAGAATGGATATCCAGATAACGAACTTCAGTTAGGCAATAACAGGCTTGGTAAAGGCATTCTAGTCATTACACCACGTTCAGAGACAACGGCTGAGTGGTCCTGTTTTACTATTTGTACTCTTGAGTTAGTGTGGCAAGCTGTACCCAACTTTTCGTCTGAGAACTGCAAAATTCTAAGTCACGTTTTCGCCAGAGGCAATATTGAAACAAAAACAAAAGAAGCACCCGTCTAAATTTTCTCGCTATGAACCGTACGCGTGCTTGGAGTGCAACGAAATATATTTCTTATGTCTTCCTCTAAGCTGACGAGAAAGTATATAATAAAAAGAAATTGGAAATCAGGCCTGCATGGAGAGCTAAATCTTTCTTTTCTCTGAGACTATTTTAACTTGTTCCCACGACTGAAACGTGACTTTGAAGAGGAAAAGGGCTGTCGTCAGAAGCGCTGAACGTGCCAGCTGTGCAGGGAAGCACCAGCCACACGACGCTGAAAGCGCCAGAACACATGCGCCTATGCATGAAGAGAGAAGGAAGAACCGTTAAACCTTTGGCAGCTGTTCTTGTTCGCCCAGCATCTGCCGCACCAGGGGACTAGGTCAGCGTTTTCAGTTAGTCCGATGGCTGGTTTCGAATTGTGTTACGTCAGCGCAGCCGCTCGATACGTTATCCATTACATCACGAACTTGTCAGTAATTTAGCTATGCGGCAAAACGGTTAGATACAAACGCACTTAGATAGGAACATACATAGCCCCCGGTAAGTGCGTGAAGTAGCCTATAAATGCCAGTGCATTAACAGATTACTTCAGTGATGTCAGTGCTCCGCTATGCTTTCTGTACTCCTTGATTACGCTATGCCTCTATGAATGCTGGAGTCTAAACTGAAACAAACACGTTTTCCTAATCTAGAAAAGCTATGGAGAGAGATTGACTGTTCTCCGCTGGCTCTTCGATCGTCTAATTATTACATGGAAGTGATGCAATGTCATATATTTCCCTGAAGCCAGCCTCTTCACTTGGGTGATTGAGGTCAAGTGTTGCACTTAGTCTATTTGAAATTATCAAGGTGTTTATTTTATATAATATTGAAAACAAGCTAATGGTCCTATAATTGTCCAATTTTTCAACCACCCCCTTCTTATGGATTAGTGAACATCGGCATTCTTCAAGCGCTCCAGTACACTTCAACTCATGAGACATTAAGTATGAAAAGTCATTAGCTTTTCAAGCAACGATATCACCTCTATTTTTGATTAAAACTACTCTTATTACATTTTCTCCTGCGACTTTTCCACTGGACATGTCTTGCAAGGCCCTTCTCACTTCACCGCTAATTATAGTAGCAGCGTCTGTATCCTACTCAGCATTACTGCCAATAAAGGTTGCGTGGCTGTTCTGGGTACTGTACAGCTCCGTATAAAGAACATTCTGCTGCGTTTATTATAATACGAAATGGCTGATAAAATTACTCTGCTTATCTTTCCCTGTCCTATGCCAACTTTTCTTCTCACGGATTTCATACTGCAGCCATTTTTTCACTGTTGCTCAATCTTTCCCATGCCATGATTTTTAATTTGCGACCTAGATCAAACATTCTAAAGAAACAGTCACTATATTTCACGTTTTTCTTTTGAAACAAACCTCGTCAAATTTTGTGCAGTGGCTGCGGAGAAAAACGAATTCTCCTTTCACGTGTACTAAAATACGAGCGCTCGAGCTAAAGCTTCCTCTTAACGCGAAAGCCTAAGATCACTGTTTCATGGTAGCGGTGTGAGGTACAGAAAATATCACGTGACCCAAGGAAGGCCTGAAGCGAACTAAACATGTCCAGGCGTGTATAATGGATGAATAATGATTCGCAAAGCTTATTAATGATTGACTACTGATTAGTTTAAGGTGGATTAGGGGGAACTAAGAAGGATTAAGGTGGATTACAATGAATGAACGAATGTGCGATGTTTAATGGCGCAAGGGTCAGGCATGGCCAAACAGCGTCATGGTAGTGTTAATGAGTTCGCAGTGGACTGATGAGTTCTGTTAAGTTGATGTGACCTGGCTGTAAAGGGGCCTAAGATTGTTTCTGTAAGTTGCGTAATATCTTCGTGTAATAAGATTATGGCAATGACTAATCACATGTGTAATGAGCATTAAAATGCATTGCGAAATAATGATGCCGTATACAAAAAATGGTAGATGCTAAAATTGGCTAGTGCACTACTGCCTCACAAGAACCCTGGAAACACAAGGGCATAGAGGCACGTGCTATATAAAACAACTATCATAGCGGCATGCTCTGGAACGAGGATGCGCTACGAATTTAATGGGCTTATAACATGTAGGATAATGTCATTCAAGAATGCGAGGACTGCTTTGGTCTTAAAACGTGGTTCTTCACCAAGAAACATAGCCAGATGTAGAAGGACACAACAGCAGTATGCAAGAAGAAAATGTTCCTTCCAATCTTCCCGACAGTCCACGAAGACGTGGAAGACGGTCAGCCTGTCAGCACATCTACCACAGGTTGGAGGCTCCTTACCAGTCAAGAGAAAGTTATGAGTGCCAAATGTGTGTCCTTGTGATGTGTGGTGCGCGACGTGGTGCGGTGCTCGGGACGGTCGAGAGCAGACGACGCTGAGTGCACGCGCGCCGAGCTGGAGGGAGGAAAACGACGACGCCGAAGAGCGCCCGGCACGTGAACGCGCGGCGAAGGAAAAAGAAAAAGAAAAAAGCAACCAATTAGAAAAGACCACGGGGCGTCGGGCAGCCAATCAGTAAATGCCAAATCGGCCAGACCACAAGAAAAAGCGTGGTGCGCTGGCAGAACGGGGGGGACACGCAAGAGGACACGCAGGGAGACGCCGGGGAGACGCCAGGAGAGTCCCAGGAAGCGACGGCAGGAGGAGGTCAACCACCGGAGTGGGCGTTGAAGACGGGCCGTCGGGTTCCGGACCCGAGCCCACCAGGACTTCACCCGCCCGGGGCCTCCTGCCAACCTGTGCCTGTGCGTCGCCCGTCTACCTGAGCATGCCGTCAGCTCCTCAAGGCCGGTGAGCTTTTGCGCCAGTGGGCACGACGAGAACAGTCGGGCTTCGAGCCCGAGTTCTACGACAGCTGCCCGGCCAGAACGCCACCCCCGTCTGCCGTGCCGCCTGCTGCCCGAGGCCGGCATTCGAGCTTCCGCGCCGTGGGCGAGAGGGGAGCAGTCGGGCTACGGGCCCGAGCTCTCTGCCCGGCCAGAACGCCGCCGCCGTCCACCCAGCCGCCAGCGTTACCTCGCCTCGCCAGAGCTGGCGTGCTCCCGGCGCCCGGTCGGTCAACCTACGCCACGACCTTTGGTGAGACCGGCGCCACTCCTCCTGCCAGCTCGTCGCCGCGTTGCCGCGTCGAGACTGCGACGCGTCCCCGCCCTCGTGGCAAGCCCGGACTCGCACCCTTGTTAAAGCCCTAAGTGTGCTCCTTACCGCAATGTTTTCTTGAATGTTTATTTTATGCATGCTTTCCGTTTCGTTCTATTTGCTTTACGCCTTTTTTTATTTTTGATTAAAAGTATTTGTGTGTGTGTTCAAACCAACGGCTTTGTCCTCAATTGGGTTCTCGGAGGCTCCGCCTAAGAGAACCATTAAAACATTGAGAACACGAACCTTTGCACCCCATAAGTGGGGTCGTCACAGTCCTATTCTGAGTCTAATGATTAAGACATCTGTTCGTGTTATTGTAGTTGGGGGCCAGAAACCTAACTTCGGTTTAATCACGTGAAGCTTCTTGCTCGTTTCAGCATCCCACAAGTGTTGCCAGTGGCTTCTCAGTTGTTTCGTAGGAAAGGCTTCATGTCTGTGACAGGGACAGCAGCAGAACGAATACCTTACGATGCTATTGATTTGGCGATTTCGTCCGCAAGCTCATTTCCTTCGATTCCTCTATGGCCAGGAACCAGCATATCACCGCATGTCTACGAGATAAGTAAATGTGGCACGAGATTGAGTAATGATCAACAAAAACATAATTTGTATGCTTTTGTGAAGAGAAAGCTTTTACAAGACACACCCTAATACTCATACTGTACACACGTGTACATTGCTGTGCAAATATGGACAAAACAGGGAAAACCACGCGCACACACTGTTGTGGCCACACTGCTTATTTAGAAGGGTGTCCTTTCAACGCGAGCAGAGCTGTTGGAGCTCTTTCGTTGATAACTTGGTGGCTTACTGGTACATGCGCTTGAATAACGGCGGATGGTCGTCGTATTTTTTGACCTATGAGCCATTTAAGGCTTTCGCCATAAAAAAAAATGGCTCGCCATCCCAACCCCGCGAAAGTGGATGGTCAGCGAAGCTGTTAGAAATCCACTCAAATGCCGTGGATCGGGATATGAAATGTTTTATTGTTCTGCATAGCCTTAGAGCGACACCGTTGTTGAACATTACGATTTTGCATTCTTCGACGCTCATGGAATTCACGCCGCTCTTCGGGTGTCTTAAATTTGCCTGGTCTACCTGCAGTGGTCTTGAAATAAATGAGTTGCTATGCAGGTGTCCCTTTAATATATGAAGTTTGGTGACGTCCCTCACTGATTCGTATGCTGCTGTTGCCCCTTCCCCACCGGAGCAGCTTACGCAGCCGCCATATTTACCGAGAAATACACGCGGGAAGAAGGAACGTGCCTCGCATTGTTCATAGGTGCCTTTTCATCTATCATGCGGTTTTGACTCTTATTTTGCGCTTTCCTTTATCGAAATGAATACTCAGCTGTGTGTTGTATGGCTGATTCCAAAGGAGATATGCGCATTTCTTAGGTTCCATTTTTTGTTATTGCTGACGGACGCGAAAAATCCCGACCAAATAGAGGCTAACAGCTCCGCTGTAAATATATATATATATATATATATATATATATATATATTGGGCTAAGGTTTCCATTCATCACCGCTCGCTGATCTTCTCCAGTGGTTAAGGTGATGAGCGCTCCTAAATTATGCAGGAACTTCGGTAAGACTAACTGACCAAGACCATTACTTTTGCTCATACTTTTCTGCAGTAAAACGTGCTTTCCTCCTGCAACAAAAAAGCTCTCCAACATTTAAACGCAAAGTTCCTCTAATGGACTCCAAACCGAATAATGAGAGTCTTCTGAAAACTTACGTTCGCCAAGCAGCCGAACTTCGCCAGTATTTTAGGTGACGGCTACAACAAAAATCAACAGAATTCTTTTTCTTTTTTCCTCTTATGGTGGGGGCCTGCAGAAAAAGAACTTAACTTCTTTCAGGCAAGTGTGCCGAATAAGGTAGAAAGGAATAAGGTATTATTTTGCATTTTCAAAATAATAAATATTTTAAAATTACACTTCGGCAACTAGCCTAGTACCTGCCTATTATTAATTCGCCATGGTTGAAGCCTGATTTCTGATGATGTTGAAAGCAGGCTAGTGGTTACTCTGATGGCCTTCAGCGTCTATGCTCCTTTCTTTCTTTATCTCTACTTTGCTATTACATTACCTCCCCCGCCCCTCTCTCCCCAGCGTAGAGTAGCAGACTGGATCTACCCATCTAGTTCCTCCCTGCCTTTCCCCTTCCTGCTGCCTCTCTCTTTTCAGCGATCGAAGCAGCTGCAAAATGGTGCAGGCAGGCTGTCACTGGCATAGTCATATCGTCGTCATCACGTGGTCTTAAATCCTTCGACGTCATACTGTAGTCATATACCGCTCTCGTTATGCCACTGACGACATCGCATCATAATCACAAAGTCGCTTCGATGCTATCGTGGTCGTTCCATTGTCGCCATTTTATCGTAGCAATTGAACGGTCATGGACACATTGTCTTCATATTTTTGCCGCCGCGTCATCCTCGTGATTCCACTTTCGTCTTACTTTTGTCGTTATGCCATCGTCGCCATACAGTCGTCGTCGTACCATTGTCGTCATACTATCGTTGTCACTCTGGCGTCGTCCTCTCGTGGTCATCGTGGAGTCATCGTCACATCATCACCGTCGTACCATGGAGCGCATGCCGCCGTCGTCCCACCATCGTCTTCATGCCATCTTCGCCACTCTGGGCGCCCTCATTCATCCCATGGTCACGACGTTTCTTTGTCCGAGTGTCGAGTGTAAAATGTTGCGGAGTCGTCGACCACGCGTTCACAAGAGCAATCGATCTATCCACTTGCAAGTACGTCGGGTGCTTCAGTGTGCAAAGACCAGTATTCACTTAAGAAACATCCAAGGAAGCAATTAAAAATAGCACTTCAGAGAAAAAAGTATGTCCACACGATTTGCGTCGTCTCTACCTTTCAGAAAAGCATGGCATGAGGTAGATGATAACCAAGCTTGGTTTGTGCATTTATTTTGCATTTTTAAAGCACTTGTGGTGTTTTCGGAAGGCGAGTTTCCACTTACTTATTTGGATAAACTGCATGGCTCCCTTAGTCTGATGGTTGATCAGTTTAATCCTAACAATTACTATTTTAATTATTACATCGAGTGATAGACGAATGTATGCCCATGTGATAAACAAAATACGAAAGCCACCATTTATTTATATCTTTTTTCCAATTAAATAAAATGAAGGAATTTCGCTTAGCACCCGGTATAGGACTGTGAAATCAGTTCAACGTTCGGAACCGTGTTTAATCATAGTGAACCTGCAATTATGGCCAGTGTATTGTACATTGTCATGTATAGATGCACTCTGCTACGCAATACGAATGACTTGAACATGGGACGGGTGGTAACATGTGTGTGTACCTTCCTCTTTGCACACTCATTCTTAGATTTTGTGTAAAACATCGCGTTATATATAAGAATGGGCTTGCTGTGTGTCTTCATCTTTTGCGTAACAGCCGTCGCCATCGTCTCACCATTTTTGCGTTATATTCCCATCCCTTGATTTGCTTTCGCGCTGTGGTGACGAGGAACTTCCACCAGCTCACCACGAACTCACGCAATGCCTCCTCCTGCTCCTACAAGGCCTGTGCACTCTGCTTTGTTACGTCATGTTGCTTGGACCGAAATTTACATCGCCAAACGAGGCGTGACGAAAGCGGTGGCTTCGTAATTACCGCGGCTTAGGCGGGCGCATCCCCGTTAAATTAGATTTCAGTCCCGCAAGGTAACATGACGTCGGATCCAAGCTCATCGGCGTTGTGCTATCTAGGAGGCATTGACTCAGGTCCATGAGACAATTAACAGTTTGAAGTGGATAGCGCTAATATTTCGTACCATCGCGCTGCTTTGGCGCCCCAGAAATTTGGAGGCTGCTCTGGTGTACCACGCCGACAACGAGAGCGATGAAACCTCTAGACGTATTGCCGATGCCTGAGCGGGTAATTTGCAATGAATGACGAAGCAATGTTACGTCCATCGCAAATACAAGTCGTTTCTCAAGAAGGTGGCTAAATAAAAAAGAAGGCTCATAAAAGCTCAGCTTCATATGCTCAGCTTAAATATAAGTGCCTCATAACTGCCTCTACATTGGATCCTCGTTTCTAGGTTTTTGCCGCAGGTGTGTCTCTGACATTGCGTGATTTCATTTAGGCGAAAGATGCTTACAGTGGTTGTCATTGTGTTCTTTACTGTCCCCTTATAATCCTAATAATCCTAATTTATTTGTAGCCTAAATTGTTCCCTGAAACCTACCTTTTTCTTATAGTGATTGTTAATTCATCTAGTGTGAATTCTCCGTCACACAGTCGTTCCTCGTTTCCAGTTTTACATTCAGTTCCTTGCGCGTTTCTGCAATTACCTGCGCATTCAAAGAACCAACTTTTGCTCCCTTCCTTACTGTCGCTGCGTGTCGCGTTTTTACACCGCATCGCGGTCATCAAAATGGCGATGTTCGCTGTGACAGCCTACACGTCACCGCAGTAAATGTGTTATGTGCTGGCGAGATCGCTACCATCTGCTGACTTTTCGTTTTCTCGCACAGCACACCACGGAGTCTACGACTTACAAGGGCAAACAAGTTTATTCCCTCCTGGGGCTACAACCGAGCTGACGAATGGCAAACCCTCACTTCCTTTTGTTCTCATGTCGCACCGACAACGCGCCGTCTCACCATTAGCTACGATCACGCCTCCCAAAAGTTGGCCGTTGTATGTAGAGACCTGCCTTCGTGTCGCAGTCTCGCGAGACTGCAGAGTCGTGTCGGTAATTAGCGGAAGCTTGCACTGCCCACAGCTCTCGCAGATGATCCGTTTCCTTTTATATGTGCAGCCTTTCGGGCTCACACGCCCGCCTAATGTAGTGCGTGGGTTGGGTAATTTATGCCAGAAGCGCGATCACAGCGTGTTTGCTTCGAGTAAGCTGAAGTAAAGCAGACGCAATCGAAAAGGTGGCCCAGTTCACGCAAGAAGAGATGTTTGTCACTAGCCGCACGCTTGCTGAAATTTCCCCGCCTGGGCGTTGCTGCTTGGACGCTGCTTAGTTTACATAGCGGAAAATGATAGCGACGTGACGTTTATGAAGCTCATTACGCAATACGTGTCATCAGCTCAAGCAACAACACCGCGGCAGCTGAACCAAAAGGTCAGGAGTGTTTGGGTAGCGGCGAACTATTTATAAATGTTTATGTATGTTACCCTTCTGGCATTCATTTATGTATTTGCATTGAGGAAAAAACCTCAGTGAAGCGGCTATTAATTTAGTTTGTTTTTATAGCAGCCACATGTATTTCCAAAAAAAAAAAAGAAGTTACCCTTTTTTCGTGTGGAGTTTGCCTGGAGTAAAAAGTTGCGTCTCCAAAAGGTCAACAAACATCGAGAAACGTAGTGTGCGGAACACCGGAGTACTTACTTAGCTCGCTTTTTCTAGACGCAGCAGCTGCTTTGCTACTGGTGGAACACTCGCATACGCAAACAAGAACGTCTGTTTTGCATCATTCGTGATCGTACTTATGAGCACTACTAGGTATTAAACCGCGTAAAGCAACTCGGAGTTAGCACAAACGAATATAATTTGTTGAAGCACACCGGAATTGTTTACTGGGTCTCATTATATTGTAAAAACGGATGTGAAGCTTGATCATGCACCTACAACTTCTACGTTTCTTATTCGACAAACAAACAACAAAACAAGTTTGTGCGTTTGACTAATGGTCTATAATGAAGTCAGCCTAGCTACAGTTGGTTTATCACATTTCTTCGTGTTCAATTCACCACCATAATGTTTCTTTTGGAGATACTTCCGCAACCGCTTTTTTTTAACAGTCCTGCTTTGGCTGCCAGCATAAAGAAGACGTATCACGTCAGCCTGGTGGATCTCCCAAAAGAAAATTGAACTTTTACTCAGCATCGAAACTTCTTGAATCACAGGGCGCAACATACTCTCTATTGTAAATAAGTGCCACAGAACCAAAGTGCGACGACAGTTCTTTCTTTTTTTATTTCACTGAAGTTTTTCGTACTTCCCGATTAGTGTGTTAGCCGGAAATTGTAAACCGTCTAATACACGCGCTAAGCAAGGTGGCCAAGCCGCGCAGGCAGTGCGGTCGTTAGGCCTCGTGGGCACCGAATTTTCCGCTCGATATTGTTGGCTGGAATACTACAGTGCGCTCTTAATGAAGGACGGCTCACTTCTCTCGAACAGTTCTGTCGACAAGGGAGAATACCATCACCATGATTACGCGACATTTTTATTGCGTACTTTTATCGACACCGCGAGGGATAACCTTTGAACAAGTTTTTTAACGACCTTAAAATTTTTTTTCGTGTTTCTCACTATACTTTGGCGCTTCGCAAGGGTTTTCCGCTTCGTGCTAGACTGACGCTGCTCAGTGCCCCTCTCAAGGTATTTTATTTTCGGACTCGCCATCATCATCACTTTCATTGCTGCCGCCAGCATTTAGCGAGAAATCTCCTCTTTGAATGCGTTTGGGCACCGTGGTAAAGCTAACACTTATTAGCAAGGCGCTCTAGCATAAATGAGAAATACAAAGAAATAAAAGGATTCAGCAACGGGCTCAAACTATCTTCCATTTTATTTTCCCCTGGTTCGTTCTAGAATAGGCGCCATAAAACTTATCTTTCAGAGTCGGGAAGGTTTCCGGCGATTTCTTTCTTAGGGCAGCTTGCGGCGTTTCCTCCAGGAACAAAGATGCACGTATATATGAAACAATGATAAGCGGAAGAAATACGTCCGGTTCTCAGACCTCGCAGGGGGGCCGGCGGAAAGAGTTGGGGCACTCTATTTAGGGGAGCACGCGTTCCAAGCACGTAGTAAGAGCTAGGTTGCTCTTTCCTTAACAGAAGCACCCGGACGAGGAATAACTTGAATAGCCAAAGGCAAACCACATGTATAAAAAGTGGCTTCCTTGCGGCTCACTGGCACACAACATTTAGAGGGAGTCGTAAAAAAAATAATGACTGTGGCCATTTATTCTCCTTACAGGGCAAACGGCATACCACGGGATTCGATAACACAAAGCCATTTCTGGCAACCCCGTATGTGCTGTGAATAACTGCAATGAGTTAAAGGGAGGGAAAAGGTGAAGGTTGATGTTTCTTTTTTTTTTTTTTTTTGAAGGCACGGACAGTTACGTACTTTTTGCGTGCACACTCCCCCTAAGTATAACCACGAAAGGAGCCGTTAGCAGTTCACCGAGTGATGATGATAGGTTTGATCAGAGCAACAGAAATCAGATACGTATGTGAACCATGAAATCGATATTGTTTTGTGCCCTCAAATATACGTGGTAATTGAACAGGAGGCTTCCGGTTTCTGAAAAAAGGAAAAGCATATTAACGCTTTCCGCGCGCAGTTGCGAAGAAACGCGAAATGTTCCGTGAGACTTGTTTAGAGAAGCGGTCAGACGACACAAGAGAAGTAGCAGTGAGATGCAGTTGCCCAAATGACGGCAAGGACATTGCTCGAGGATGGAGTTTAATAGCAAAGGCCGAGATCAGTAATACTTTCCATTGGATATTTAACATAGTCATTACAGATATCATACGCCCTCAAGCACGTATTACCCTCATTCCCAGACTGGTATAGAATTTTTGGTTCCCGAAATACCATGCACAAACCTAAAGTGAAATTGACAGTGAAGTCTACGCTATTCTTGCTACCGTAGAAAAAGATATAGACGAGTGGGAACGGTGTTATCAGAGCCTCGCTCCAAAGACCCGAACTTAGCATGTACCCGAAGCTTAGTCCGAACAGGCATCCATTTGGTATTACGCCGGCGAGCTGCTTATTTGATTGCAAAATTGGAAGGCAATTTGACTCTTCGCACTACGTATGGAAGGCAATGTAACGGTTTGGTTCTTGATATATTTTTGAGGAAACGGAAGTGGTTTTTAAAGGACAGACTAAAGCAGAACTTCATTTGTTAAGTATCTAACAATCTCCTTTTCGATATCGCATAGAAACGCATATTTCTACGGTAAAGAAATGTTTAATGAATGAGTAATGGCGCCTCCCAGCGCAATGAGAATGAAGCGCAACCCGAACCCTCCGGGTTATTCTTGAGTAGCCTTCTTTGATTTGGACGCAACTTATTACAATCAAGAACTGGGTCCTTCATTGCAATAAGAAGGCGCAAAGACTTATCGATTAAGCGAAGTATGGGTGTTTTTGAGAACAGCCAGCGTATACACTAGATGCAAGGCCCTAATATCGCAAGGGCGATACAACTTCACAGCGAGAGCAAGGCAAGAAAGAAATAAAACCTTTTGTAACAAAGGCCGTTAGCATACCTGCCGATTTCATAAAAATGTAATATTCGTCTTCCTACCTTTTTTTTTTGTTTTTCGGCCATGCGCTGTTAATGGCGTCTTCCTGAATGTAATTGGCTTGTTTCGTAGGAGCGCGATTAAGCAATCACCGCTGCCACGCTGCTTGTAAACAGCAGAACGCTTTTACCCCTTTATTAACCACCCACTCGTCGCAGGTTGTCGCCTGGCAACCATCGTCGCACAAAACTGCACATTCCCTGTGCCTCACATAAAAGCACCCGTCGGCGTGTTCATCCCTGTGCTATGCCTCTATTCATTGTCTTTGTTTTGTGGTCTCGGTCGCAATGCTATACTTTTGTTTTTTTTCGGCCAACGTTGTAGGTCTTTCCCTAATTAGGCAAGTGGTAGGTCGTCTAGCCCGAACGAACAGGCCAAGAGAGATCAATTAGGGACAATTAACTTGTGGCCACTAATTTTCTACCTAAAGAGCAGCCTTGCCGATGTTATCGCCCGACGTCGCAAATGAGTTCGTGAGAAACAGGGCACTGTGTAATTGCCTGCAGACAGACCCCCACTCGCCCCGATAGCGAAAAGTGATCATGTTGCAGATCGTTACCAAGCACTAATAGGTCATGATGTTGATTTGATTTTTGCCCTCTTGGCGAACAACCCTCGTCGTGCCACGGTGTATAAAGACTCCGAAGCGAGAACTGTCCCTGCAGTGTCTCATTATTCCTTTCACTTCATGGTACACACATACGTGTACATGACTAGCTTTTTTCGATCAAGTGCAGTGGAGACAAGGAAAAAGAAAGATTATGATATTGAGGGGCAGGTAAATTGATTCCCAGTTTATTCAATTAGGCTTCGGTTAGGTTTAGCACAAGTGTTGCTATCCATGACCACCATAATGAAGGCGCTATCATGTTAAAAATGTCCTAAGGAATATTCTGCGGTATGTTCGAAGTGCACCCTTCTGCTAGCGCTGTCGAAAGGTTCGCTTTTATTTCCTCGTAATGCTTGCTGGCAATGACTACTCTGTTCGTTTGTCCTGCGCTTTTTAACAAACGAAAGCTACTATCCTGGACTCTAATTCTAACCTAATTATCAGTAATGCGTATAAAAGGTAACATCATCCTACCGTCTCAACTATACTTGAGTGAAGTCTGCTGCGCGTTAGAATAAATATACACAACTTTGTAACCTTTATCGACTATCAATAATAATTAGCTACTCAACGGGATATGAGCATTTAGAGAACGCCAAGCAGCCATTTCTATAAAGGCGCTTTTAAAATGTGCCGGTTTCTACACAAGTGCAATGAAACATGGGAATGACCGGACTTGGGGCTGAAAATACTGAGCTCATATGTCTTCTGCCGCAAGTTTTCCGACTTTTTATAAAAATTTCCGAATGTTTGTAAAAGGCTCGAGTTCAATACTGGCCAAATCTTATCGTGTTTGAAACAATCGGCCAAGGTTTGAAAAGGCAACAGCGCTTGGGGTCGAATTTTACAATTCTTACTGCTCTAGCTTGATAGGCTGACTTCACACATTTTGAATGTACCCATTATCTAACAGAAAATTTTGGGCCAATCGCGAAGGCCCAGCCATGTATCACAGGGTCTCAAAGCGCCAGATGTTAAGAGCCGATAATGCGAGAAAAAAAGACCCATGACGCGCAGCCCACACATTTGAAATAGCGTTACTTTTGCACTAGAGAGGCACAGGCGTGCGAAAGCGGCCCATCGGATTTAAAAGCAGTGCGAATAATAATGGGACTAATAATGCGAAGGAATGGAAGACAAAGGCTTTATCAAAGCATTGGTCACAGACTTCGTTATAGCATTACAGGATGACTACACCCAATTTGGGAAAAATTAACACAAAGCTCGAGGCCTGTTCAGTGTACACAAGCGTGTCGCTGTGAGCACGCAATCGCAAGTTTTTAAGAGGTACGAGATATAATGACGTCACTTTGATAAATGAGAATCTGCGACGATGCCCGTGACGCACTGCGCTCGAAGTTTTCGAAATGTCACGGTCTTGAGGTCTGACTTGTTTTTTGTTTGTTTCAGAACTTATAATGCAAAAATATGCACGAAAACCTAAAAATAACTTTATAATTCAAACGTAGTTTTGCTGGCTATATGGGGCAGTACGGATTTAAGACAGACAAGGAACCTTAGCCATGTGTTCTGATAAGATTTACTTAATATGTGGGCATTTCGGGCTGCACTAAATTCCAATTCATAGATATTTATGGCTATGAAGTGACCATGAATCACGGTCCCGAAATGTGGACGATGTAAATGCCGCAAATATTCGCTTACTCTGCAAGAAGTGCTTAGATATTATTCACATATGCTTGAGCTGTTAGATCTGCATGGTGTCCTTTTATTGCAATGGAAACCATACAGACGCTCGAGGCGCGATCCCGCGTCGCCGTCGGTGTAGTCGCCGTCGTGCTGTAGCGCTATCGACGGCGCATGCGTCGCTCTTATGCGTGCGCCCGTTAGGTGTCCATAAAAGCGAAGTGGACGCACCGTCAATCGGTTCAGGTGGCGGAGCCAGGACAGCGTTCAAGCAACCTTCTGCAGCAGCCTTGAGCGTTGTGCGAGAGCGTCCGCGCTCACGTGGTCAGTGCATCCACTAGCACAGCAACTGGATAAAAAAATAATAAAAATGAAGGTGCAACCTGCCGCATCAGGCGGGCTGCAATGGGACCAACTGTCTCAGCCGCAGTTGCATTCTCGGCCGCTTGGCAGGGTCGAATGGCGCCAGCGGTCGGGGACGGGACGCGTCGGTTTCCACGGGCGACGGTGTCCCAAGCGCGTCCCTCACGCATTTTTCTATGCCGATCCCAAACAACAGTCCCCTACTGGTGGTGCCGCGGCGCATGACAGCGTTTTCTGTGCAGTCGGCAGGTCGCACCTTTCGTTTATTATACAGTGGCCGTGCCACTGGTTTAGGCACAACTGACGGTAAACGTCACGGTAATGTTACGCAATAAACCACTGGGTTGTGATTAACATCGACGACTTCCACATCAGTCTCATCTCGTGCACCATCGAGAGAGAGAGTGCGCGTGTGTGCGTGTGCGTGTGCGTGTGTGTGTGCGTGTGCGTGTGTGTGCGTGTGCGTGTGCGTGTGTGCGTGTGCGTGTGTGCGTGTGCGTGTGTGTGTGTGCGTGTGTGTGCGTGTGTGTGCGTGTGTGTGCGTGTGTGTGTGTGTGTGTGTGTGTGTGTGTGTGTGTGCGCGTGTGTGCGCGTGTGTGTGCGCGCGCGCGCGTGTGTGTGTGTGTGTGTGTGTGTGTGTGTGTGTGTGTGTGTGTGTGTGTGTGTGTGTGTGTGTGTGTGTGTGTGTGTGTGTGTGTGTGTGTGTGTGTGTGTGTGTGTGTGTGTGTGCGCGTGTGTGTGTGTGTGTGTGTGTCTTTTGGACGCCCCTCTCACATCCCTTCATAAGGAACTGTTCCTAAGCAAATGAATGTTTCCTACTATCAATGGCGATTTTTGATGCACCTTTCCAACCAGTGTTTGCAGACGTGATGGGTAAATACATCCATGTCAAAAGATGCGCTTAGCCGTAGCTCATCTGCAATGCTCGCCTTAGTGTGACATATCGCAACCGCACTCATGCACACAGAGCAAACACATCGTATGAATCAGTTGAAACACAAATTGCCGCACAATAATACCCGGCCACCGCAATCCGTCCTTTATATACCGTTGGCGAGTTGAAGAACTTTGGAGGAATTGTATTTAATGATAAATCGTACAGGCCAGGAAAGGAACAGTTCAGGAGTTTGAAATTTCGGCACTTCTATGGAAACATCTCGAGTGTTCGTAACATCGAGAGATGTTAGCAACTTCAAGGAGACATTTAAGAGAAGTTGCACTCGAAGCTTGTGCCACTGTCATTGGGGAATGGAGAGATTGCCACGTTGGAGTATCTATGGAAACGGCACTGTCAGCGCTCCGCACAAAAACACACACTACGTCGTACCTTCGGAGTCGTCCTCTTTTATTTCGATACATTCCGTTAACGGCTCTTTCAACTTTTCTCTTCCACCTTACGTGATGACTATCAAGCAAATAAAGCTTCACTTCGGGACTCAATGACTGGGCTTAGCAACTCGAGACGGTACGCTTCAGAGAAGCGGCTAGCTTTAGATTACGGATGTCCAGCATGAGTAGAAATAATGGGAGAGCTCAATGACTTAATGTACACAAGTTGGATGTCGCTTTCATTTAAGAAGGCGCTCTAAAGTTTTGCATTGCGCACAGCACGTGACCAGTTGGGATTGCAGATAATACAGAGTAAATGAAATCTTTTAACAAACACCGTGTCGGCTTCGCCCCATGGGCCGCGAAGGTAAAGTTTTTGCGAAGTAAGGCGTAACTTGTACATCACGACATGACTAGTCTATGGAACACGCTGTGACAGCTATTAAGATCCAGCGTTCAAAGGCGCTTTAAGCTTCTTAGCGGTAACACTACATGTGCAGGGGAAATCAATCAGTCAGTGCAATAGTAAGTAAACTTCTTAAGACTAGTTTCTGATTTATGCATTTATGGCGCCACTTCAAGATCGTCATCACCTTAGCCAATTTCATTTTCTTAGTTTTTTATACGATGTTTCGCTTTGACGACATATATCTCCCAATGGGTAGACAGAATGGCTCCATTCTGTGGCGACAATGCCGCGCAAAGCCGTGCCACCGGCTGATAACGGTTGCAGTACAATGCACGCAATTCTGAAAGCAGGGTAGAGCTGGTAACATGCGCAGTCAGTTTCACCGAAAAAAAATGAAAAGAAAGACGAAAAGAAAGAACCGCGTTTAGCACGTTACACAGCAGGCGAAATGACGGTTAGGCCGCTAACAGGGCTCAGTGTGACAGCAGATTCCGTTAACCGTTATCAGGGCTGTTATACAACAGGAAAACCGGTGGTTAGTTAACTTGCTAACCGCGGTTGACGCCAAACCGAGGTCTGCAGCCTCGCATGGGAGATGTAGGACGACGGATCTATCGTAGGCGGAGTGCAGCGCGGGCTCTTCGCAGTCGGCCTCCGAGAAGCGCGTCAGCTGGCGCGACTCGACAACGGCGGCGTTGACAGTGAAGTGGCAGGACATTGCGTCCGTAGGTCGCTGCAACGACGGGAATGCCCGCCTGCATGCCTTGTAAATAAACAGCAGTGGCTATTTATCCTCGCCTGCCTCAAGAAGTACTCGATCTCAACATATCCAACACCTTAAAGACCACAAACTTCACTGGGATAATTTGTGGCACTCATTTTGTTTTTCCGAGTGCAGTTAGGGAATGGAACATGTTCTCCAGTGATCATGAGGACAGGCCGTCCGCCAAATATTTCCTCTGTGAGCTATCTGATTAAATTAACTGTTCCTGAAATACTTAATTGCAAAGTAACGTTAATGGTTATTTCCTCGATGTTGCGGTAACCTTAGCTATTCACTTTTAATGAATGACAGTTCGCTTTTTGTACCTAACTTTGCTGTGTTCCCGCGATTGGTTACATAGTGCTTCAATATTTTCCCCTATGAATTTTAGCACCTGTCTATTGATTGAATGTTTATTTGTGAGAAACCACGCAACATATTTCGAAGGATTAACTTGATCTTCTATTAATTTATTAATTATGC
Source organism: Dermacentor andersoni (assembly GCF_023375885.2). Taxonomy (NCBI): domain Eukaryota; kingdom Metazoa; phylum Arthropoda; class Arachnida; order Ixodida; family Ixodidae; genus Dermacentor; species Dermacentor andersoni. The sequence continues at coordinate 76,194,116 of NC_092824.1, read as the reverse complement.
AGGTCAAAGGCATATATTGTAATCTATGTCAAGCGCTAAATCGAGTACTATATACCTGACTACTTTCTTGTTCTGTCTTTGTCATAAAGGAAATGACACACACCGTCTTCATCTCAAAGAGCTAGTTTGCGTTGGCACGATAAAAGTGCACCAGCGGTTGCGGCCTAGTGGTCACAGCGTGGGGCTGCAGCGCTGGGGGACCGATGTCCATCTAGCCCATAATTAGTCCTTTTCTTTAAGTACGAGCCTTTCGATATGTCAGCAGCAGCACCCAGAAGCCACAATCAGAAAAGTCCGGTAGTGTTTGTGAAGAAAACTATGCTTTAATGCGAGGACCTGCAGGCTGAACGCAAGTCTTCCCGCTGGCGCCGTACCGTAAACTGTGAAGCGAGTGCGCCAGAAAACTGACAACAAAAATAAAAAACATCACCAAGCGCTGTTGTTAACTAGGGATACGAAGTGCACAACGTTGTAAATTGCACTGTTTTTTGTATAATTTAGTTTGACATTGTGTGTTATAGGGACCAGAGTTCATGCGTTCAGCAATATAGCCTACACGCCCCCCTGTGTTCGAGCGCGGACGATGTCGCGTTCGACTGTTTATTGCAATCGTTTGTTGTCTCGCGAGCGATTCTCGTAAATCTAAGCATTTCCACAGCGGCTTTCGTTCAGTGGCGGATGTGGCGATTCGCGCGGTGGTCGGCATCCAAGATGCGAGGAAAGACCCGCGCCGCATCTAGCGTCCTTGACCTTAAATGGTTATTACAGCCACGGAAAGCTAGAAAGAAGCATCCGGCCAGTCTTCTCGCTGGTACAGCGACAGCTAATTAGAAGCGGTCGAAACGCACAGTGGAGGTATATTCTGTCCACTTGCAGAATATACCTCCTCGCTCCCATATGAAGCGTACACGAATAAGCGATAGGTATAGCGCACACCGTAGCGGTGATTTGGAACGCATGCTAGTTTCTTCTTTCTTTTTTTTTTTTTTGTATAGGCCGCGTGCACCGCCTATAGAGGCGCCACTGATAGCCACCTAGCGGGCGCTGCCAACAATACGCGTGGGAGCAGTAGCAGACGACAACGCTTTGCAGCCAGGGTGACTGAAGTTCGCGGCTGCGATTTGTCCTTGGTTCGGGCGCCAGACTGCTTCTTCTGCGGTGACAGCTGTAGGGAAGACGCAGACCTCTGTGGGAGCGGGTATGAACAAGATGTTACCGGTGTTTGGGGCAACATGGTCCACATACGCGCCAGGTGCGTCCCGCAGACAAACGCCATGAAGACCATTTACATGAAGTGGAGCTAATGTAAACTAGCCGACAAATTTTGTTGACTAATGCGATGTCTCGACCGTTTTTTTTTCTTTAATTCTACCCTTGCCGTAATGCTGCTTCTGTACCTCAATAATAAGCACCCGTCGTTAGTGCAGACTTAGATAACAAATCCGCACGGTGCGATGTCTGCATATACCGTTGTGATTTTTCTGCCGATGAATACATGTGACGCCGCCGAATAAGTGTAGTGAAAGTCGCCTGAAGTAGAATAATTGCGAATTTATTGATAGAAACGCGTACACTATAGTCAACGAAGCCACCAAACGCACGGGTTAATAAAAGCGCGTGTTAGCGCTGTACCGCCGATGAACTGCCGTTCGCGCTGCAGTTTTTGCAATTTTAAATTCCTTAAGGGAACTGCTTGGAAACGTACAAAGCTATAGTGTGACTAACATTGCAGTACTTTTTTTAAATGTTACTAGAGAGAAGGGCCACATGATATATTTAAGGGCAGAGCAGCGCCAGTCAAATTAGATACAGCGCTGGCGGCAAGGCCGGGTTTAGTCCTATGCGGCGTAAGCATAATAAGAAATAATTCAGCTGAGTGCAAAATTCACTTGCAAGAAGCGACTACGTTGTGAAACAAACAAATCCCTCGGCGTGTTAAGTCTGCTCAGACAGCATCAAGGTATGATGACGTGACGCGAACTACTCAGCGAAAAATGGATCGGCGAAAAATAGAACAAAAATACCATATGCAGTAACTATTAGCAATTCTCGCCCTGAGCTACCTATTTTCTAAACACATTTCCCAAAAAACCACAATATCTAAGGTGCCCTCGGGCGAAATGAATAAAGCTGTTAAAGAAGCACTTGCTTGGTGTCATTCCGATAAGACACAGCGTGATTTATACCCTTTACAAACGAGGCAGGGTGAAAACCTCGCAGCTCAAAAAAATCAAGAGTTATGCATGAAGCAACTAGCAACAGTTAAACATGGGCGAAGCCACGCATAAAATAAATGTAAAAACATGAAGAGCGCGACAGCTGGTGCGAGGATTTACCGGGCCACATAAAACTAACATTTTCAGTTCTTGCAAACTTCTGTGGCTTTAACATGCACAACAATGCGCTCATGCAGTCGTGCTGCCTAGCTAGCCCAACGCGGTAAAGAAGCGGAAAACAATATAAGCGGCAAACGGCATTCCGAACTTTAGCGAAATGCCTTTCAACCACATGTTGCACTGCAGACGAACTTCGTCGCTTACCCGTCTAACTACAATTGAGTAAAAAAATAATAATAAAAAATAAAAAAACACCGAAGCGACAAAGGAAAGGATGAGAACAAGAAATTTCGCGCCGAAGCTACGATCCATTGCCACCGTTGCTCCTGATGATGAGGCTTTGCGGGGAATAATTAGAACCGTATCACCGGCACGTTTTCGCCGGTATTTGAGCTCCCCCACCCTGCAACAATACTTCTTCGACATTCTTCGGAAGCTTTGGCCATCCCACACATGCGAAGGGTGTTGCTTATTTTGCTCTGAAAACACAAATAAGACGGAGAAGCACTATCAGCGACGCAACAAACTACGGCGTGCTACGGCGCGCGGCTCGCTCCTCTCCCATGCGTTCTGCGCAAGGCCGCCACCAGTGGCGCGGCCATCGGCGTGCACGCCGCGTATAATGTCAAATAACCAGATGGTGCAATAACAAGCGCAGTCGTAGCGCAGCGCTTGAAAAAAGAATCGTGCCCCGTAATCTGCCAGTAGATATGAAATAAAAAAAGGGCTCTGAAAGGTGCGTTTCGCTTTATGTGAGTCACCATGCTGGCAGAATAACCTTGCTAAATGTGGTCAACTGTGTAAGATTAGTATGTGCTTTGCTTTGCTCCTATAAAAATAGTTACAGACCAGCCGCGGTGGCTTAGCGGCTATATCGTGCAGCGCTGCTAAGCACAAGGTCGCGGATTTAAATCTGAGGCGCGGTGGCTGCAATTCGATGCATTGCACTGGGGGAACGTTAAAAATCCCTTGGTGGTCAAAATTATCCCTGACCTACACTCTACAGCGTGTATCGTAATCAAATCGTGGGTTTGGAACGTAGAGCCTAGAAGTCAAGCATTAGGAAGATAGTTTCAGTATATTTACACATTTTTGGAAATGGCGGGTTTCATTCAACAGGCCAACGCTTCTTGTATCACAGCGTGCGATGTAGTATGAATCACCGAACACGTGCACAGCTAAATTATAGCTAACTTCAGCGGCTAAGAGCGGGCAACTGTAGTTTAGTGGCCACTAATGCCGGTGACTCGTGGTCGCCTAAGCTAGTATTGTATTTGGCCGTGCAGGCTCAAATAGCAGGCTCAACCCCAAATTGAAAAAAAAAGCTACGTCAACACAACAGAGTAAAACTTCGTTCATGACAGTTATTAGTTCAGTTATTATGGATTTCTTTTTATTGTCCTTTTTATGCAGCTAATAAATTAACTGAGATTTTGTTTTTCCTTGTCCTTTTTTTCAGTTTTTTTTATGAATAGACTTGGACGGGGTTCTGAAACAGGGGACCAACTGCATAACTGGCTGAGATGCGGTCCTTGTCTTCAGAAATATAGATCTTGGAAGATACTTGTATTTTCAACGCAGGAGAGAATTATTTTTCCAATGCCGTCATATATTCGTGATTCTTACCCACGCTGCTAACATACGTATCTACCGTTGAAACAATAGCTATTATGTTACGTGCAAAACATGCAGCTGAGTTCAGAAGCCCGGAGAATATATGTACTTTTCGGCAAAAATATATACTCACAAGACACAAAGCACAATTACTAAGCAATTAAAGAAAGATGTTCTATCTAGTGGAATTGGAGGAAACGAATCGTTCAGCGCAGCCGCTCCAGGAGTGGGAATGTTTTTTTTCAACGCCCACGCTTCCGTTTAGTTAAAATGAGTATAATTACGGAGATTTATATTCTCCGGAAAGGAGTAGAAATGCAATGCAGCGCCCCGTTCCACAACTTTGGTTCGCACTACGCAATCTGTTCTATATTAGCGGAATGTTCAATCCTCGGCGTTTCATGTTGTTGGGAGTATACCAGCGCGTCAAATCTTTAAAAAGAAGTACCATGGACAAAACTGCACTCATTGATGTTCAATGTAGCCACTGCCCCATTATAATCACCATGATTTTTTTTTTGCCTGAATAATATACTGTCATTGCCACACTTGCCTAAAAGATAAGCCGCATCCACGCAACCAGTCACATTTTAACCAAAATGTGGCGAACGAGAAGGGCGGGATCTTCTCGATAGCTAATTTGACATCTGCTTACGTACACTAATAAAAAGAGTCTGCTGATTTGGTCAAACTTCCAGTACACAAAATATTATGACTTGCTCGTGGCTGCTCATGATTACGGATCTTACATGCCGAAGCACTAGAATATGCGCAATAGTGTTTACTCATGGTATCTTGGAAGTAATCACCGTATTGATCGAGCTCTCAATTCCAGAGCATTTGTTATCCCTGTCTGGATGATGCAACTTTGCTGGCATTATGCGTAGAAGAGAGTGAGAAAAATTATTCAGTGGGGTCTGCTCAGTAAATGCATGTGTTAATACTAACACGGCTTGCATAAAAATCATCGGGAAGGGGCGTTTCCAAAAATGGCCTTCACAAATCATTATTCTCAAGGAAGACGACTATACAGTTTAGGATAAGCCATGGCTGAACACGTTTAGCTCATAAGAATTTTTCCTCAAGGTAGAGTAGAATTCAAAGCTTGAAACGATTGGTGAAGGTGTACGTTTTTATTATTGTCCATGAATTTGATCACCTGGATGATGTAAGTAATCCGTTTAAGGCACGCTTATAAAAAAATGTAAATAATCATCTTTCGCTTTTTATCAACTAGTGTGGAACTGACCTCTAAAGGTATACAAACAAGATACTCAAGCTAGATGTTCGATGTCATGAAATGGCCGGTTTACTCTCAGATCCATTTGGCTCGAGCGGCCGATCGCGCGGCAACATTGCTTGCATTTGCGGGCTTCTTTCACGCTCAGAAAAACACTTGTTGTAGCACGTAATAAGCAACGGAAATCTCTATCGGCAGTTTTTCCCGTCGCTCTACATTTTCTTGTTACTCTTCATGTTATTTTAATATTATAGGAGTTGATTAACTAAGACTACCTTATCAAGCGGAATGAACAAATAATTTGAGTATCCTAAGCCAAGGCAAAACAACATTACCTTGGTTCTATCTAGCTACGTGGCATTCGCACATTTCAAAACTCTGCCTAAAGTTAGCTGGGACACTGGGATACTGCTGGGAGCTAGCTGGGATACTGTGCCGAGGAAAGCGTTTTTAGCCTTGAAAAAGACAAGTCCGCTTTTCGAAAGGTTGGATACGGATTTCACCTTGTCCTCCTTTTTCTCATCGTCTTGAATTTCCAGCTCCCAATTTGACCGTATTTTCTCCGAACGTAATCGAAGCAAGATAAGTCTCCGGAAAGATCTATCCGGAGTGTGTTGGTTCTAGTCTTTGTGTTTCATTTGGAAAAGGCCGCTTACAAGCGCTATTTTTTCTCATTTTCACAACAGCTCTCTTCGCGCTCTCACTTTTTTATCGGTATTTGTTGCCTTGTCGAACTTGGCATTATAGCTCATTATCATTATTATCATTATCATCAGCCTGGTTACGCCCACTGCAGGGCAAAGGCATCTCCCATACTTCTCCAACTACCCCGGTCATGCACTCATAACTCGTGTTCGAATTTGTGTCTCGTAAAATTATTGTCCACAGCTGAGTGGAGGGGTCAAGAAAAATAAAATAATATGTGTTGAAGCTGCTCAAACCACAGTCCACTGATACAGTCTTAATTTTATGATGGGCTCATTTTAGGTTCAGGCCACTATTCCCAATGGCGTGAGTATATCAACTGCATCTCGGACAAAATTAGCGTTTCCTGACTGAAACGAAGCGAAATATATAAAGCTTTCGCAGGCACCATATAATCGTAAACATCGCTATGCCATTATTATTTGTTGCACCATAATGTTCCTTACAAGCTCATTTATTTACCTGAGGTCGAAACAACTGAAAAGTCTAATATCGTCGATTCGCCATTAGAAATGCTTGCCGAATTATCTGTGTCCGCCTTCACTTACGCAGAGAAGCTATGGAATGTTGACTAACCAAGACTAGCAAAACGCGTAGAAGTACACGTGCAGAAGCTTCCCCCCGTACCCTTCCCTTCTTTGCCAAGAGAATTTGCCACGGTGCAGCCAATACATTATGTCGCTAAACATCGCCATACGGCACAGCAATTATATTACTGTGAATGGAGCCGAATCGTTTGCTATGTCATTGTAGGACTCTCATTTCAGCAAAAACAATGGCGCTAGGTTCACCTGTAATTTTTCAAACTGCAGTGCTCTGAACTGCCTATAAACATAGGTGTTTAGAAAGCCAGTGATGGCATTTCACATGTAGCAGTGAACCTATTTTAAAGCTTCGATAATACATCATGACGGTTGCGTTTCTCCACTAATATCAGCGCTCTATTTTTAACCATTCTACGCGCTTGCATTCTTAACCTCAATTCAGCTTTGACATGCTTCGGAATAGGTGCTCGCAGTTTTGCCCTTCTAAATCATAATGCCGCTGTTACGAGGACGTCCCTAGTGACATCGCAAACCGCGGTTAGCACGTTACACAGCAGGCTAAACGACGGTTAGGCGGCTACCCGCGCTCAGTGTGACAGCGGTTGCCGTTAACCGTGATCAGGACAGTCATACCGCAAGAAAACCGGCGGTATGCATGCTAACTGCGGTTGACACCAAACCGAGCTCCAGGCGAGGTATGGGACGACGGATCTATCGTCGGCGGAGTGCAGCGCGGGTTCTTCGTAGTCGGCCTCCGAGAAGCGTTTCAGCTGGCCCGACTCGACAACGGCGGCTTTGATACGAAACTGGAAGCACATTGTGTCCGTCCGCAGGACGCGGGAACTTCTGGAATGCCCGCTTGTACGCCTTGGAAATCAATTGTAGTGGCTATTTACCCTCGTATACCACAAGAAGTACTCGAGCTGAAGATACCTAACACCTTAAAGAACACAAACTTTATTGGGATAATTAGAGGCATTCATTTTTTTCCCAGTGCAGTAAAGGAATGGCTCATGTTCTGTAATGATCCTGAGGACTGCCGGTCGGCCTAATAGTTCCTCTTTGAAGTATCTGATTAGATTTCCTGTTCCTGAAATGCTTCAGTGTAACGTTAAGTTAGCGATTATTACCTCGATGCTACGGTAACCTTATCCTTGAAACAAGGGTTGTTCACCTTCATTTACTGAACCAGAGTTCGCTTTTTCTTTATTTTACTGTGTTCCCGTGATTGGTTGTATAATGCTTCATTATTTTTACATATTACTGTTTAGCGCCAGTCTATTGCTTGACTGCTTATCCGTGAAACACCGTGTAACGCATTTTAAAATTTCTGTTGATATTGTAGTAACTTCACGATTATGCAGGTCCAAGGTATATCTTATAATCTATGTGATGCGGTAAATTGAATGCTATATATCTGCCCACTTTCCCTTTCTGTCTTAAGCATTAATTAAACGGCACGCTCCGCGTTCATCTGAAAGGGCTAGTTTGTGTTGGCACGATAAAACTACACGAGCGATTGCGGCCTATAATGGTTGGAGCGTCGGGCTGCCCTGCTGTGGGACAAGAAGTCCATCTAGCCCGTAATTCGTCTTTCTTTGTTTAAGTATGAGCTATTTGACAGGAGAGCAGCAGCACTCAACAGCCACAACCATAAAAGTCCGGTAATATTCGCGCGGAAATCTTTGCTTTAATTCGACGACCTGCAGGCTGAGCGCAAGTCTTTCCAACGACGGAATAAAGTGTGGAGTGAGTGCACCTTAAAATTGGCAAAAAAGAAAAAAAAAAAAGATACGTCAAAAGCGCTATTAGTAAGTAGGGATACGAAGTGCATAACGCTGTGACTCGTACGGTTTCCTACATAATTTTGCTTTATACTGTGTGTTATAGGAACCAGAGGTAATGTGCTCAGCAATCCAGCCTACGCGGCTCCCTGTTGTCGCTTGCGCGATGTCGCGTCCGAGTGTTTCTTGCAAGTGTCTGTTGTATCGTGCGCAGTTGTCGTAAATCTAAGCATTTCCACAGCGGCTTTCGTTCAGTGGCGGATGTGGTGATTCGCGCGGTGGTCGGCATCCAAGATGCGAGGAAAGACCCGCGCCGCATCTAGCATCCCAGACCTTATGTGGTTACTATAGCAAGGAAGTGCTATAGAGAAGCATCCAGCCAGTCTTCTCGCTGGTACAGCTCCAGCTGATCAGCAGCGTTCGAAATGAACAGTGCACTGGGTCTCCACTTACAGAACGTACCTCCCCGCTCCCATATGAAGCGTACACGACTATGGGATAGGTGTAGTGCGCATTGTAGCGGTGATTTGGAACGCACGGTGCTTTCTTTTTTTCATTCTGTTAAATTGCCAGATGATGCAATAACAGGCGCAGTCAGAGAGGAGCATTTGAGAAGTGAATAGTGGCCGGTAATCTCCCAGTACATATGAAAGAAAATAAGGAAGCCCTGAAAGGTGCGTTTCGCTTTATGTGAGTCAGCGTATTGGCAGGATAACCTTTCTAAATACATGGTGTGGACAACTGCGTAAGATTAGTATGTGCCTTGCTTTGCTGCAATAAATATGATTTCAGACCCGCCGCGCTGTCCTTGCGGCTATGGTGAGGCGCTGCTAAGCAGGAGGTCGCGGGAATAAATTCCGGACGCGGCGGCCACATTTCGATGCAGGCGAAACGCAAATACGCCGGTGTCCCTTGCATTGGGGGAAAGTTAAAAATCCACAAGTGATCAGAGTTATTCCGGAGCTTCCAACTACAGCGTGTTTCATAATCACATCGTGGCTTTGGGAAGTAGAGCCATAGAATTCAAGCACTAAAAATAGTTTCAAGAGAAAGGTTTTAGGAAATGGCGGGTTTCATTGAGAAGGCAAACGTCTTGAATGGCGGCGTGCGATGCAGTTGAGAACCACCTAACACAGGTACAGCAAAAGTAAACCTAACTTCAGCGGGTAAGAGCGGGAAACTGTAGGTCAGTGGGGACTAATGCCAGCGACTCGTGGTCTCCTAGGCTATAGTTTCCTACCTGGCCGTGAAATAACAGGCTCAAACCCAAACTGAAGTAAAGCTACGTCAATACGACAGAGTGAAACTTCGCTTATGAAAGCCTCAGTTACTATGGATTTGTTTTCCATTGGCGTTTTGAAGGAGCTTATGTATAGACTAAGATTTTGCTTTGTCATTCCTTCTTTTTTTGTTTTTCATGAAGACCCTAGGAGGGAGTTCCGAAAGAGGGGACCAACTGCATGGCTGGCTGAGATGAGATCCTCTGTTCAGAAATATAGACCTTGGGAGATACTTGCGCTTTCATCGGACGAGCGCATTACTTTTGCAATGCCGTCATATATATTCGTGATTCTAACCCACGCTGCTAACTTACGTATCTACAGTTAAAACAGTAGCTATTATGTTACGGGTAAAAGCATGCTCCAGAGATACAAAGGCCCTGAGCATATACGTACTTTGCGGGAAAAATTATATTTATAAGACACGAAGCACAATTAGTAAGCAATTAAAGAAATACGTTCCGTGTACTGGAACTGGATGAATTGAATGGATCAGTACAGTCAAACCAGGACTGGGAACGTTTCAACGCTTAAACTTCTGAGTAGTTCAAAGGAGTGTAATTATGGGTATTTCACCTCTCCGGTAAGGAGTAGCAACGTAATTGCACCCCCGTTACGAAACTATGGTTGGCACCACGCAACCTTCTTTATATGAGTGAAATGTTCAATCCTCGGCGTCTCCGGCGGTTTGGAGTATACCCGCGCTCCAGATCTTAACATAAAAAGCTATCATGGGTAAAAATGCAGTCATCGTTGTTCTATGGGGCCACTGTCCCATTATAATCACCAAGAATTCTTTGCCTGAATAATATATTGACCTTGTCAAACTAAAATATAAGCGCCATTCACACAACCAGCCACACTTTATCCAAAATTGTACGTCTGCTTGCGTGCACACCTCGAAAGAATCTACGCCTTCGGTCAAACTTCCAGGAGACAGAACAAATTACATCTCGTGGCTGTTCGTCAATACGGATATTGTATGCCGAAGCATAAGAATGTGCGCAGTGGAAGTTACTCATGGTATCCCGGAAGTAATCGCCGTATTGGTGGAGCTCATAATTCCACGTGATTTTTTATCCCTGTCCGAATGATGTACTTTGTTGGCATTATGCGTAGAAGAGAGTTAGAAAAATTATCCAGTGGTGTCTGCCCAGTAAATGCATATGTTAATACTGACACGACATGCATAGAAATCATAGGCAGGGTGTTTCCAAAAAGGAGCACCACAATTCAATAATTTCGGCAAAGTTGACGGTAGAGTTTAGGATAAGCAATCGCCCAACAGGTTTAGCTTATAAGTATTTTTCCTCAAGGTAGAGTTAAAATTCAAAGCTTCAAACCATTGCTGTATGTGTACGTTTTTATTATTGTGCATCATGTAGATCCCTTGATTGACTTAATTCGTTTAAGATGCGCTTATCAACAAAAAGTGTAAATGGTCATCTTTCGCTTTTTATCGACTAGCTTGGAAGTTACCACTAAAGGTACACAAGATAGTCAAGCCAGACATTCGTCGACTTGAAATGATCTCTCTGCTGGCAGATTCATGTGGCTCGAGCGGCCAGTCCCGCTGCAATTCTGCGTGCAATTGCGACTTTTTTTCACGCTCGGAGAAACACAGTTTTGTAGCGCGTACTCAGCAACCGAAAGCTCTATCGGCACATTTTCACGTCGCTCTATATTTTCTTATTGACACTTTTCATCTCATTATTATATTAAAGAAGTTTATAAATAAGACTATATGATCAAGCTGAATGAACAAATAATTTGAGTATCGCCAAGCGACGGCAAAGAACATTACGTTAGCTCTATCTAGCTACGTGGCATTCGCACATTTTAAAACTCTGGCTAAAGTTAGCTCGGACACCCCGTATACTTTACCGAGAAAAGTGTTTCTAGCCTTGAAAAAGACAAGTCTACTTGTCGAAGCGTTGGATACGGATTTCACCTTGTTCTCGTTTTGCTCAGCGTCTTGGATTTCCATCTCCCGATTTCCCCGTGTTTTCTTCGTACGTAATCGAAGCGAGTCAAGTCCGCGGAAAGATACATCCGGGGTGTTGTTTTTCCGGTCTTTGCATTCCATTTGGCAAAGGCCGCTTACAAACGCAACTGTGCTTCTAATTTTCACGACAGCTCATTTCGCGCTGTCACTTTTTTATCGGTATTTGTTGCCTTGTCGAACTTGGCATTATAGCTCATAGTCGTGCTCTAACTTGTGTCTCGTAAAATTATTGTCCACATCTGAGTGGAGGGGTCAAGAAAAATAAAATACTGTGCGTTGAGGCTTCTCAACCAACAGTCCACTGATAAAGTGTTAATTTTATGATCACCTCATTTTAGGTTCGGGCCACTATTTCCAATAGCGTGAGTATATTAACTGCATCTCCGAGAAAACTAGCGTTTCCTGACTGAAACGAAGCGAAATATATAAAGCTATGGCAGGCACCATATAATCGTGAACATCGCTACACCATGATTATTTGTTGCACCATAATATTCCTTATTAGCTCATTTATTTACGTGAGGTCGAAATAACTGAAAACTCGAATATATTCGATTCGCCATTAGAAATGCTTTCTGAATTATCTTTGTTTGCCTGCAATTATGGGCAGGAGTTATGATAGGTTGACAAACCAAGACCACCAAAACGCGTAGGGGTACATGTGCAGAACCTGCGCCACCGTAGCCTTCCCTTATTTGCCAAGAGAATTTGTAAGCGAATATAGGTGAGGACATCGCGAAAGAAATTTCAACAAGAGCGGACACTCCTATAGAGCCCAGCGGCCGAATTGACTGTAGCACACCAAGCGGATGTTATTCACTCCTTCCGGTTTCGGTTTTGGGCGCGCGCCTTTTGAACACTAGTTTTCGCTTCTGCTGAACCTCGGGTGGCCTTGGCGTGGAATCGTTTCATTATTGAGTAGAAATGATTGCGATTGACCTTTACAAGACTGCGCCGAATCTGTCAGGTGCGATTTCATAAAGAAAACGAAAGACGTCTTCTGAAATAATGAAATGTTTATTTTGCTCTATATAAATGCTCCTTCCGGGCTTTTTCTGCATTCATCCAAAGTTGTGGCACCAGGTAAGCAGCAGTCGTTGCCGTACGATGCTCCACCGTATGCCATCAGCTGAAAGAAAGTAAATTACAAGCATGTATCATTTCGGTGTATTGACCTAACAGGGGTATTGCGTGTAGAGGCGAAACGTGCGTAAGTGGTAAATGAGCGGCATTACAGATAAATTTACTTTTACGTACATTTCGCAGCAATGACTCCTTCCAAACAATGCCATGAAATTTGAACATCCGATTTTCAAGCACCCCTCCTTTCCCGGGCATTATTTCCTGCACTTTAACTGCACAAATACAAGGGTGACTGCGCGTTTCCAAAACAACTTCGCCTCAGTCGACACGACGGTACTCCAAGTACACAAAAGTGGCTACAACACAGGCTCAACCAGACCACGTTACACGCTCGCAGAATGCCTTCTAATCGCACTCAAGTCAGACTCGTGAGTGCAAAGCCTGTTTTCAGTCGCTCAGAATACATAAATGTTATGTTCTTGACCTCCTCCGTGTTATCTTTTACGCGTCCTGCCGGCGCATGCAACACTCCCGTGTTATCACTCTCGGCAATCGCTCGTCGCGTTTTCGAGAAGCATGAGTACCGAAATAAGGTACATGTTGTTGCAGGGTTATAATATGCCTCACAGACTTGTCCCACTAAAATCAGTACACGCAAAACTAACTCACTATGGCCGGCTTGCTTTATTGCTAACAGCTTCACAACCCCAGGCGCGGCGAACAAGCCTCAAGATATCCCAGAAAGGTACCAAATAAATTACAATACTGTTTCGGGTCAGAGAATGCGTCACGAACTTCTACCAGTAAGATTCAGTACACGCGAAACTAACTGCGGCACAAAGCCGAGGTGCTTTTCGCTAACTGCGCCACTACGCCGAGCGCGGCCACTGTGCTTGAAAAGTACCCCAAAAAGTAGTGAAATTAGTTACAACAATGTCTTGGGTCAGAGAAAGCGTCAAAACTTGTCCCGGTAAGATTCAGTACACGCTAAACTGCGTCACACGGCCAAGGTGCTTTTCGTCAGAAAGCCAGGTGTGGCGAGCGTGCCCAAAAACTACCGAAATAGGTTATAATTATGCTTGGACTCATAGAAGCCGTTGCAAACATCTCCCAGTACGAGTAATTAACTCATTAACTATAGGCTTGGACTGCGGAGCTGTTTTTCGATAACTGCGTCACTATATAGGTTCAGTTTTGTGCAGTAAGCCTAAATGTGCTTGAAGTGCGTTGCAGACTGTCAAAGAAAATTCCTCACCTTGCTGTAGTCCAGTTGTGCAGCGGTGCCGTGTCAAAATGCATACGGAACACAAGAGAACGCCTGGAGCCCAAAAGACGGGCTACATCCAAAAGAGACGGGACGCCGAGCACGCTAGCTTCACATGTGTAGCCGGCCTCGCTCACTCGTGCGGCTTGTCTGGCGCATGACGTATGCACGCGCGTCTGGCGTGCCGCTAGCTTGTTGCTAGGCAACGCAACAACAAGTTGCAAAGTATAAGTTCATTTACACGCAAAACATTTTCACTTTTAGTGGGAAAGAATAATAAAAAAAAGAACGTTGTCTCGAAGTTTATTTCACATTCTTTTTTTCTGATGCTCGCGTCAACTAACGGATGGTGTTGAAACTAGGCGTAGCGTGTTTCCTTTTGCCAGTTCTTGAAGAGTGCCCCCTCTTGTTGAATTTCTTTCTCTATGGTGAGAATTTATCACGGTCCACCCAATACATTATGTCGTTAAACATCGCCATTCGGCACAATGATGACGGTACCGTGAATGGAGCCGAAGTGGTAGCTATGCCATTGTAGGACTCCCATTTCAGCAATAGCAATGGCACTAGGTTTTCCTGTTTTTTTTTTCACACTACAGAGCTCGGAACTACCACTAAACATAGGTGTTTAGAAGGCCAGTGACGTATGTAGTCACATGTAGCAGTGAACTTATTTTAAAGCTTTGATAATATTCATGACGGTCGCGTTTGCCCACGAATATAAGCGCTCTATTTTAACCGTTCCACGCGTTGGCATTCTTAACCTCAATCCGCCTTTGAGATGCTTCGGAATAGGTGCTCGCAGTTTTGCCCTTCTAAATCATAATGCCGTTATTACAAGGACATCCCTAGTGACATCGCTAACCGCGGTTAGCTCAATTACCTAGCAGGCTAAACGACGGTTAGGTGGCTAACCATGCTCAGTGTGACAGCCGTTGCCGTTAACCGTGATCAGGATAGTTATACCGCAAGAAAACCGGCGGTTTGCATGTTAACCGCGGTTGACAGCAAACCGAGCTCGGCAGCCTCGCCTGGGAGATGTGGGACGACGGATCTATTGTCGGCGGAGTGGAGCGCGGGGTCTTCGCAGTCGGCCTCCGAGAAGCGTGTCAGCTGGCCCGACTCAACAACGGCGGCACCGATATGAAAGTGGGAAGACAATGTCTCGGCAGGTCGCTAGAACGTCGGGATTGCCCGCCTGCACGCCTTACAAATAAACAGTAGTGGCTATTTATCCTCGTCTGCCATAAGAAGTACTCGAGCTGACAATGACTAACACATTAACGAACAGAAATTTTATTGGGATAATTAGAGGCATTCATTTTTTTTCGCAGTGCAGTAAGGGAATGGTACATGTTCTCCAATGATGCTGAGGACAGCCCGTCGGCCTAATACTTCCTTTTTGAGGTATCTGATTAGACTTCTTCTTCCTGAAATGCTTCAGTTTAACGTTACGGTAACGATTATTACCTCGATGGTACGGTAACCTTATCCTTGTAACAACGGTTGTTTACCTTTATTTACTGAGTGAGAGTTCGCTTTTTCTTCTTTATTTTACTGTGTTCCCGTGATTTTTCGAATATTGCTTCATTATTTTCACCTATTACTGTTCAGCGCCAGTCTATTGCTTGACTCTTTATCCGTGGAACACCGTGTAATGTATCTTAAGATTTCTGTTGATATTGTAGCAACTTAATGATTATGCAGGTGCAAGGTATTTCTTATAACCTATGTGATGTGGTAAATCGAATGCTACATATTTGCCCACTTTCTTATTCTGTCTTTGGCAATAATTAAATGACACGCTCCGCCTTCATCTAAAAGGTCTAGTTTGCGTTGGCCCGATAAAACTGCACGAGCGATTGCGGCCTATAATGGTTAGAGCGTCGGGCTGCGCTGCTGTGGAACGAGATGTCCATCTAGCCCGTAATTCGTCTTTCTTTGTTTAAGGATGAGCTATTCGACAGGAAAGCAGCAGCACTTAAGAGCCACAATCAGAAAAATCCGGTAATATTCGTGCGGAAACCTGTGCTTTAATTCGACGACCTGAAGGCTCAGCGCAAGTCTTTCCGCCGACGGCATAAACTGTGAAGTGAGGGCACCTTAAAACTGGCAAAAAAGAAAAAAAAGATACGTCAAAAGCGCTATTTGTAAGCATGGATACGAAGTGCATAACGCGGTGACTTGTACTGTTTCCTATATAATTCCATTTTATACTGCGTGTTATAGGGACCAGAGGTAATGTGCTCAGTAAACCAGCCAACGCGCCCCCCCCCCCCCCCCCCCCCTTCCCGTTGTCGCTTGCGGGATGTCGCGTCCAACTGTTTGTTGCAATTGTCTGTTCTGTCGTGCGCAGTTGTCGGAAATCTAAGCATTTCCACAGCGGTTTTCGGGCTGTGGCGACAATGGTGATTTGAGCGGTAGTCGGTATCCAATATGCGCAGAAAGACCTGTACCTGTGCCGCATCCAGCGTCCCAGACATTAAGTGGCCATTATAGCCAGGGAGCGCTAGACAGAAGTATCCAGACAGCCTTCTCGCTGGCACAGCTGCAGCCAATCAGCACCGGCCGAAGTGAACAGTGCACTGGGTGTACACTTACAGAGTATTCCTCCTCGCTCCCACATGAAGCGTACACGAATTTGCGACAGTTACAGCGCTCATCGTAGCGACATATAGCGAGATTGTAGCAGTGACCTTGAGCGCACGTTCCTCTTTTTTTGCACACGGTCAAATGCCCAGATGATGCAAGAACAGGCGGAGCCGTAGAGCAGTGCTTGAAAAGAGAATGGTGTCCGATAATCTGTCAGTAGATATGAAATAAAAAAAAAGAAGAAGCCCTGAAAGGGGCATTTCGCTTTATGTTAGTCACCGATGGGAGAGTAACCTTGCTAAATGCATAATGTGGGCAACAGTGTAAGATTAGTATGTGATTTGCTTACTACAATAAAAAATAGTTTCAGACGCACTGCAGTGACTTAGCGGCTACGGTGGTGCGTTGCTAAGCATGAGGTCGCGGGCGAAAATCCGAGGCGCGGTAGCTGCATTTCGATGAAAGCTAAATGGAAACGCGCCCGTGTCCCGTGCATGGGGTCTCGCTAAAAATCCCTTAGTGGTCAAAATTATTCTGGAGCTATCCACTACAGCGTGTCTAAATCAAATCGTGGCTTTGGGACGTGGAAGCCTAGAATTCAACCATTAAAAAATAGTTTCAGTATAATATGAATATTAATATAATATAAATATAGGTCTCAGGTATTATAGATTTGTGTTTCATTATCGTTTTGAAGCAGCTTAAAAATGGACTGAGATACTGCTGTGTCTTGTTTGTTTTTTGTTTCGTTTTTATCAAGAGACTAGGACGGGGTTCGGAAACAGGGGACAGAGTGCATGACTGGCTGAGATGCGGTCCTCGTCTTCAGGAATATAGATCTTTCAAGATACTTGTATTTTCATCGCGAATATATTCAGCGAATTAGTTTTGCAATGCCGTCATATACATTCGTGATTCTAACCCACCCTGGTAACATGCGTATCTGCCGTTAAAACAGTAGCTAATACGTTACGGGCAATAACATACTGCAGAGATAACAAGCCCCTAAGCATTTATGTACGCTGTGGAAACATTATACTCACAATACACGAAGCAGAATTAGTAGCCAATTAAAGAAAGATGTTTAATATACTTGAATTCAAGGAATTGAATGGATCAGCACACGCTACTCCAGGAGTGGGAATGTTTTTTCAACGCTTACGCTTCGGAGTAGTTCAAAGGAGGGTAATTACGGGGATTTACACCCTGCGGAAAGGAGTAGGAACGGAATCGCACGCCCCATTACGAAACTCTGGTTGGCACTACACAGTCCGTTCTATATTAGCGCAATGTTCAATCCTCGGCGTTTCATGTCGTTGGGAATATACCAGCGCTCCAAATCTCAAAGAACAGATAGTACGACGGGCAAAAGTGCACTCATTGTTGTTCTGTGGGGCCACTGACCCATTATAATCCCCATGCATTTTTTGCCTGAATAATATATTGGCATTTCTTATTTTGTTGTGGCGGAAACTGAACGATGACAACAGTTGTCTGTCTTAAGCTTGCCCTACAAGAAAATAAGATATGCTTTACCGACAAGCCCCTATAGCTATCCTCATATTGACATTGTCGTACTTGTTTAAAATATAAGCCTCGCGCACAGTCAGTCACACTTTATCCATAATGCGGAGAAAAAAGTGCGTGGTCGTCCCGTTACCTAATTTGACACATGCTTGCGTACACTGCTAAAATTAATCTACGCATTTGGTCAAACTTCCAAGGGACAAAACAAAATTACATGCCTGTGGCTGTCCGTGATTACGGATCCTGCATGCCGAAGCATTAGAATGTGCGCCGTGGAATTTACATATTACGTGGCGGAAGTAATCACCCTATTGGTCGAGCTCACAATTCCGCATAATTTTTATCGCTGTCCGAAGGAATTACTTTGCTGGCATCATGCGTAGAAGAGTGTGAGAAAATTTTCCAGTGGATTCTGCTGAGTAAATGCATACATTAAGCCAAACACGGCTTTTATAAAAATCACAGGCAGGGTGTTTCCAAAACGGAGCATCACAAATCATTATTTTCGGTGAACTCGACGGCCTAGTGTAGAATAAGTAATGGCCGAACACGTTTATCTTACAGGTATTTTTCCTCAACGTAGAGTTAAAATTCAAAGCTTGAAACGATTGGTGAAGCTGTGCATTTTTATTACTGTCGATCAAGTAGATCACTTGATGATGTGTGTAATCCATTTAGAATGCGGCTATCAAAAAAAAAAAAAAAAAAAGCTAACTAGTCATCTCTCGCTTTTCATTAACTAGCGTGGAACTGACCTCTAAAGCTACAGAAAATAGTGAAGCTACATTTTCTTCGGCTTTGAATGATCCATTTACTGGCAGGTCCCTCTGGCTCGAGTAGCCAGGTGCGCGGCAATTTTGCGTGCAATTGCGGGCTTGTTTCACGCTCGGAAAAACACTCTTTGATGCACGTACTGAGAAACAGAAAGCTGTATCGGCGATGAAGCCACCTGGTCTGGGCATGAAAGGGGCCAACGTGTCTTCATTACACTTTCGGGAACAGACGCTGCGGCTGGGCTGCGACTGATGTCCCGTGAATGTACTTTGCCTCTGTGGGAGTCAAACGCTTTCACCATGTGTTGTTTGCGTTCGTTGTCTCCGGACATACGGATGCACCTCCCGCCTGGGTTACTACGACGGGAAAAGCCCACGCTGTACCGTCTGTGGCTAGGCGTTGCATTTACGAACTCGTATGATTTCCTTATTGGAATGGCCAACAACCCCACGTGCGCCACATGGAACATCGATGAGACGCTTGCAAATATTATCTGTGTCTGCCCGCGATATAGTGCCCCGAGACAAGAGGTGTACAGAGGCCGTATAACGTAAAACTATTCCATTACGTTTTTATTTCAATCTCCTGACGTTCCGTCCCGATATCATGGTCACGTTCATCATCATCCATCCCAGTACTTTCACTCCCCTTCCCTCTTCCCCAGTGCAGAGTAGCAGACTAGAGCGCACTAGCTCAGGTCGACCTCTCTGTCTTTCCTATCAATAAATCCGATCTAAAAAATATCTCCTGACGTTAATTTTGTGTAACCGCCGACGCAAGCATCGGGAGGTCAACCACAGGGGTGTCTGAACAAACGAATCAAATGCTCCCCTCGGTAGTAGTAGGTCACTTTTGTTCAGATCGTCCACTGTCAGAACTCAAAGCTTTAGGTCAGTACTCCCACAGAACATCCGCGCTAAAGGCCTCACTCGCGTTATTAAGGTTCCTACGGTCCGCGGGGCTTCACGATAGACTGTAAGAACGCCGCCCCCTACCACTCTGTAGTGCACGCGGTTTTTTCCTGCTCGTCTCTATTTCTCTCTCTCTCTCCTCCTTCCACTCTCTTTCTCTTTTTAAACCCCTTAACCATCCCACCCCCCCGTGCAGGGTAGCCAACCGAAACTGCTTCTGGTTAACCTCCCTGCCTTTCTATGCATCCTTTTCTCTCTCTCATTTATCGGCAGTTCTTGCCGTCGCTCTAAATTTTTCTTATTGAGACTTTCCATCTAATTACAATATTTGAGAAGTTGAATAATTATTTAGAATAATCGCATTAAGCGAAAGAAAAAAAAATAATCTGAGTATCGCCCAGCGACGGCAAATAAGATTGCATTGGTTCTATCTAGCTACGTGGCATTCGCGTATTTTAAATCTCTGGCAAAAGTTAGCTGGGAATCCTTTATACTGCGCCGAGGAAAGCGTTTGTCGCCTTGAAGAAGACAAGTCCACTTGTAGAAACATTGGCTCCGGCTTTCACCTTGTTCTCGTTTTACTCATCGCCTTGAATTTCCAGCTCCCAATTTCCCCGTGTTTTCTCCGAAGTTAATGGCAGCGAGACAAGTCCCTGGAAAGAAATATCGTGAGTGTTTTGCTTCTACTTTCTGCGTTCTATTTGGCAAAGCCCGCTTACAAAGTGAACTTTTTTTTTGTTTTCCCGACAGCTCTCTTCGCGCTCTCACTTTTTTGTCGGTATTTTTTACCTTGTCGAACATGGCATTATTGGTCATACTCGTGTTCTAATTTGTGTCTCGTAAAATTATTGTCCCCTCCACACTGGAGCCGGGAAGAACAATAAAATTATGTGCATTAAAGCGTCTCAAACAATAGTCCATTGATAAAGAGCTCATTTTACGTTCAGGCTGCTATTTCCAACAGCGTGAGTGTGTCAAGTGCATCTCAGACAAAACTGGCATATCCTGACTGAAAGAAAGCGAAATGCATAAAGCTATGACACCCGCCATATAATTGTGAACATCACTACGACATGACTGTTTGTTGCACCACAATGTTCCTTATAAGTTCATTTGTTACCTGAAGTCAAAACAACTGGAAAGTCTAATATCGTCGATTCGCCATTAGAAACGGTTGATGAATTATAATTGTTTGCCGACAAACATGCACTGGAGCTATGGAAGGTTGACAAACCAAGACAACCAATACGCGTAGGAATACATGTGGAGAAGCTCCGCCACGGTAGCCTTCCCTTATTTGCCAAGAGAAGTTGTGCGCGATTGTAAGTGACGATTTGTCGCCGCTCCGTTGAATAGGGGATCGCAATGAATTACGTCTCGAAACATCGCCATACGAATGCGAGGTGTTCACACTAGGAATGGAACCGATCTGCTAACTACGCCATTGTAGGACTCTCATTGAAGCAACAGCAAGGCGACAAGGTTTCCCTGCAATTTTTTTAACTACAGTGCTCTAAACTGCCGATTAACATCGGTTTTGTGCAATGCCAGTGAGGATATTTCATATGTAGAAGCGAACCTGTTTTAAAGCTTCGACAATGTGTAATTACAGTCGCGTTTACCAACGAATATCAGCGCTCTATTTTCAACCGTGCCTACGCGTTTCTGTTGTTAACCTCAATTCAGCTTTGACATGCTTCGGAATAGACACTCGCCCTTTTGCCATTCTAAAGTATTTCGCACTCGTGGCAAGGACGTCTCTAACGACATCGCTAACCGTGGTTAGCGCGGTTACACAGCGGGCGAAATGACGGTTATGCGGCTAACCGCGCTCAGTGTGACAGCGGTTCCCGTTAAGCGTGATCAGGGCTGTTATACAGCAGGAAAACCGGCGGTTATTTGAGACGCTAACCGCGGTTGACGCGAAACCGAACTCGTCAGCCTCGCCTGGGAGATGCGGGACGAGACGGATCTATCGTCGGCGGAGTGCAGCGCGGGCCCTTCGCAGTCGGCCTCCGAGAAGCGTGTCAGCTTACCCGACTCGACAACGGCGGCGCCGATACGAAAGTGGGAGGGCAATGTGCCGCAGATTGCTAGAACGTCGGGAACGCCCGCCTGTATGACTTGCAAATAAACCGTAGTGACTATTTATCCTCGTCTTCCACAAGAAGTACGCGAGCTCAAGATACCTAACTCCTCAATGAACACAAACTTCATTGGGGTAATTTGAGGCATTCATTCTTTTTTTGCGAGTGTAGTAAGGGGATGGAACATGTTGTCTAGTGATGTTAAGGACAGCCCGTCCGCGTAATACTTCCTCTGTGAGCTATCTGATTAGATTGACTGTTCCTTAAAGGCTTCATTGTAAAGTAACGGTAACGCTCATTTCCTGCATGTTACGGTAACCTTTTCGTGGTGGGATGTGTTATTCACCTTTATTAAAAATTATGGGGTTTTCACGTGCCAAAACCACTTTCTGATTATGAGGCACGCCGTAGTGGAGGACTCCGGAAATTTCGACCACCTGGGGTTCTTTAACGTGCACCTAAATCTAACTACACGGGTGTTTTCGCATTTCGCCTCCATCGAAATGCGGCCGCCGTGGCCGCGACCTCGTGCTCAGCAGCCCAACACCATAGCCACTGAGCAACCACTACGGGTATTCACCTTTATTTACTGAATAAGAGGTTGTGTTTTGTCCTTTATTTTGCTGTGTTCCCGTGATTGGTTACCATAGTGCTGCATTATTTTCAACTTTGATCTTTAGCACCGGTCTATTGCTTAACTGTTTATTCGTGAAACACCATGCAACATGTTTCGTAGATTTCACTCGGTATTCTAGTAATTTAATAATTATGCAGGTCCAAGGCATATCATATAATTTATGTGAGGCGGTAAATCGAGTGCCATATAGTTGCCTACTTCGTTTTTCTGTTTTTGGTATAAAGGCATAAATGACACGCGCTAAGTTCATCTCAAAGAGGTAGTTTGTGTTGGCACGATAAAACTGCACGAGCCATCGCGGCCTCTAATGGTTAGAGCGTCCGGCGGCTCTGCTGTGGGACGAGATGACCATCTAGCCCGTAATTCGTCTTTCTTTGTTTAAGTATGAGCTGTTTGACAGGACAGCAGCAGCACTGAACAGCCACTATAAACTGTAGCATAAACTGTGAAGTGAGTGCACCTTAAAACTGGCAAAAAAGAAAAAAAGAGATGCGTCATAATCGCTATTAGTAAGTATGGATACGAAGTGCACAACGCGGTGACTTGTACTGTTTCCTATATAATTCAGTTTTATACTGAGTGTTATAGGGACCAGAGGTAATGTGCTCTGCAATGCAGCCTACGCGCCCCCCTGTTGTCGTTCACGCGATGTCGCGTCCGACTGTTTGTTGCAAGTATCTGTTGTGTCGTGCGCAGTTGTCGGAAATCTAAGCATTTCCGCAGCGGTTTTCGTGCTGTGGCGACAATGGTGATTTGAGCGATGGTCGGTATCCAAGGCGCGAGCAAAGACTCGCGCAGCATCTAGCGTCCCAGACCTTAAGTGGTTATTACAGCCGGGAAGTGCTAGACAGGAGCATCCAGCCAGTCTTCTCGCTGGTCCAGCTCCAGCCAATCAGCAGCTTTCGAAATGAACAGTGCACTGGGTCTCCACTTACAGAATGTACCTCCCCGCTCCCATATGAAGCGTGGAATAGGGGTAGTGCGCATTGTAGCGGTGATTTGGAACGCACGGTGCTTTTTTTTTTTTTCATTCTGTTAATTTGCCAGATGGTGCAATAACAGGCGCAGTCAGAGAGCAGTCCTTCAGAAATGAATGGTGTCCAGTAATGTTCCAGTACATATGAAAGAAAAAGAAACCCTGAAAGGTGCGTTTCGCTTTATGTGAGTCAGCGTATTGGCAGGATAACCTTGCTAAATACATGGTGTGGACAAGTGCGTAAGATTAGTATGTGCTTTGCTTTGCTACAGAGTAGGAACGCGTAAGATTAGTATGTGCTTTGCTTTGCTACAGACTAGGAACACCTTTGCGGGCTGCGTGACAGTGCCCACAGAAATAGTTCTTGTGTACGTGCGTGTGTGTGTGTGTGTGTGTGTGTCAGTGTATTGGCAGGACAACCGCATAACCTTGCTAAATACATGGTGTGTACAAGTGCGTAAGATTGTTATGTGATCTGCTTTGCTACAGACTAGGAACGCGTAAGATTAGTATGTCATTTGCTTTGCTACAGACTAGGAACGCGTAAGATTAGTATGTGCTTTGCTTTGCTACAGACTAGGAAAGTCTTTGCGGGGTGCGTGACAGTGCCCACAGAAATAGTTCGTGTGTACGTGCGTGTTTGTATTTGTGTGTGTGTACGTGCGTGTACGTGCGTGTACGTGCGTGTGCGTGTGTACGTGCGTGTGTACGTGCGTGTGCGTGTGTACGGGCGTGTGTGTGCGTGTACGTGTGTGTACGTGCGTGTGTGCGTGTGCGTGTGTGCGTGTGCGTGTGTGCGTGTGTGCGTGTGCGTGTGCGTGTTGCGTGTGTGCGTGTGCGTGTGTGTGTGCGTGTGTGTCAGTGTATTGGCAGGATAACCTTGCTAAATACATGGTCTGGACAACTGCGTAAGATTAGTATGTGCTTTGCTTTGCTACAGACTAGGAACACCTTTGCGGGCTGCGTGACAGTGCCCACAGAAATAGTTCTTGTGTACGTGCGTGTGTGTGTGTGTGTGTGTGTGTCAGTGTATTGGCAGGACAACCGCATAACCTTGCTAAATACATGGTGTGTACAAGTGCGTAAGATTGTTATGTGATCTGCTTTGCTACAGACTAGGAACGCGTAAGATTAGTATGTCATTTGCTTTGCTACAGACTAGGAACGCGTAAGATTAGTATGTGCTTTGCTTTGCTACAGACTAGGAAAGTCTTTGCGGGGTGCGTGACAGTGCCCACAGAAATAGTTCGTGTGTACGTGCGTGTTTGTATTTGTGTGTGTGTACGTGCGTGTACGTGCGTGTACGTGCGTGTGCGTGTGTACGTGCGTGTGTACGTGCGTGTGCGTGTGTACGGGCGTGTGTGTGCGTGTACGTGTGTGTACGTGCGTGTGTGCGTGTGCGTGTGTGCGTGTGCGTGTGTGCGTGTGTGCGTGTGCGTGTGCGTGTTGCGTGTGTGCGTGTGCGTGTGTGTGTGCGTGTGTGTCAGTGTATTGGCAGGATAACCTTGCTAAATACATGGTCTGGACAACTGCGTAAGATTAGTATGTGCTTTGCTTTGCTACAGACTAGGAACACCTTTGCGGGCTGCGTGACAGTGCCCACAGAAATAGTTCTTGTGTACGTGCGTGTGTGTGTGTGTGTGTGTGTGTCAGTGTATTGGCAGGACAACCGCATAACCTTGCTAAATACATGGTGTGTACAAGTGCGTAAGATTGTTATGTGATCGGCTTTGCTACAGACTAGGAACGCGTAAGATTAGTATGTCATTTGCTTTGCTACAGACTAGGAACGCGTAAGATTAGTATGTGCTTTGCTTTGCTACAGACTAGGAAAGTCTTTGCGGGCTGCGTGACAGTGCCCACAGAAATAGTTCGTGTGTACGTGCGTGTTTGTGTATGTGTGTGTGTACGTGCGTGTACGTGCGTGTACGTGCGTGTGCGTGTGTACGTGCGTGTGTACGTGCGTGTGCGTGTGTACGGGCATGTGTGTGCGTGTACGTGCGTGTGCGTGTGTACGTGCGTGTGCGTGTGTACGGGCGTGTGTGTGCGTGTACGTGTGTGTACGTGCGTGTGTGCGTGTGCGTGTGCGTGTGTGCGTTTGTGCGTGTGCGTGTTGCGTGTGTGCGTGTGCGTGTGTGTGTGCGTGTGTGTCAGTGTATTGGCAGGATAACCTTGCTAAATACATGGTCTGGACAACTGCGTAAGATTAGTATGTGCTTTGCTTTGCTACAGACTAGGAAAGTCCTTGCGGGCTGCGTGACAGTGCCCACAGAAATAGTTCGTGTGTACGTGCGTGTTTGTGTATGTGTGTGTGTACGTGCGTGTACGTGCGTGTGCGTGTGTACGTGCGTGTGTACGTGCGTGTGTACGTGCGTGTGTACGTGCGTGTGCGTGTGTACGGGCGTGTGTGTGCGTGTACGTGTGTGCGTGTGCGTGTGTGCGTGTGTGCGTGTGTGTGCGTGTGTTTGTGTGTCAGTGTATTGGCAGGATAACCTTGCTAAATACATGGTGTGGACAACTGCGTAAGAATAGTATGTGCTTTGCTTTGCTAGAGACTAGGAACGCCTTTGCAGGCTGCGTGACAGTGCCCACAAAAATAGTTCGTGTGTACGTGCGTGTGTGTTTAGCTTATATATTTTTTTATCCTTCTTTCTTTCTCAACTATTGCATCCCCTTGCCCCTCCCCCAGTACAGGGTAGCCAACCGGAGATAATCTCTGGTTAACCTTCCTGTCTTTCCTTTGCCTTTCTCTCTCTCTCTCTCTCTCTCTCGCTTTGCTACAATAAATATAATTTACATATTCCACATTTCGATGGAAGCGAAACGCAAATACGCCCGTGTCCCTTGCATTGGGGGAACGTTAAACGTCCCCAAGTTGTCAGAATTATTCCTGAGCTTCCAACTACAGCGTGTTTCATAATCACATCGTGGCTTTGGTAAGCAGAACCATAGAATTCAAACACTCAAAATAGGTTCGAGAGAAAAATTTTTGGTAATGGCGGGTTTCATTGAGAAACCTAACCTCTTGTATGGCGGCTTGCGATGTAGCTTAGAACCACCTAACACGTGTACAGCAAAAGTAAAGCTAACTTGAGCGGCTGAGAGCGGGCAACTTGTGATCAGTGGCGACTAATGCCGGCGACTCGTGGTCTCCTAGGCTATAGTTTCGTACCTGGCCGTGAAATAACAGGTTCGAACCTAAATTAGCTACGCCAATAAGACAGAGTGAAACTTCGCTTATGAAAGCCTTAGCTATTATGCATTTGTTTCCCATTGTCATTTTGAAGCAGCTAATGTATTGACTAAGATTTTGCTTTGTCATTCCTTCTTTTTTTGTTTTTCATGAAGACAGTAGGAGGGAGTTCCGAAAGAGGGGACCAACTGCATGGCTGGCTGAGATGAGATCCTCTGTTCAGAAATATAGACCTTGGGAGATACTTGTACTTTCATCGGAGGAGCGCATTACTTTTGCAATGCCGTCATATATATTCGTGATTCTAACCCACGCTGCTAACTTACGTATCTAAAGTTAAAACAGTAGCTATTATGTTACCGGTAAAAGCATGCTCCAGAGATAACAGGCCCCTGAGCATATATGTACCTTGCGGGAAAAATTATATTCATAAGAAACGAAGCACAATTAGTAAGCAATTAAAGAAAAACGTTCCATGTACTGGAACTCGATGAATTGAATGGATCAGCACAGTCAAACCAGGACTGGGAACGTTTCAACGCTTACACTTCCGAGTAGTTCAAAGGAGATTAATTATGGGGATTTCACATCTCCGGTAAGGAGTGGCAACGGAATTGCACTCCTGTTACGAAACTCTGGTTGGCACCACGCAACCTTCTTTATATGAGCGAAATCTTCAATTCTCGGCGTCTCCTGCGGTTTGGAGTATACCCGCGCTCCAAATCTTAAAAAAGAGCTATCATGGCTAAAAATGCAGTCATTGTTGTTCTATGGGGCCCCTGTCCCATTATAATTACCATGAATTCTTTACCTGAATAATACATTGACATTGTCATACTTGCTTAAAATATAAGCCCCATTAACACAACGAGCCACACTTTATCCAAAAATTGTACGTCTGCTTGCCGTGCATACATAGAAAGAATCTCCGCCCTTGGGCAAACTTCGAGGAGACAAAACAAAATTACCTCCTCGTGGCTCTTCGTCATTACCGTTCTTGCATGCCGAAGTATCAGAATGTGCGCAGAGGAATTTACTCATGGTATCCCGGAAGTAATCGCCGTATTGCTGGAGCTCACAATTCCACATGATTTTTTATCAATTTCCGAATTATGTACTTTGCTGGCATTATGCGTAGAAGAGAGTGAGAAAAATTATCCAGTCGTGTCTGCCCAGTAAATGCATGTGTTAATACTAACACGGCATGCATAAAAATCATAGGCAGGGTGTTTCCAAAAAGGAGCACCACAGATCATTATTTTCTGTAAAGTCGACGGTAGAGTTTAGGATAAGCAATCGCACAACACGTTTAGCTTTTAAGTATCTTTCCTCAAGGTAGAGCTAAAATTCAAAGCTTCAAACCATTGGTGTAGGTGTACGCTTTTATTATTGTCCATCAAGTAAATCATTTGATCTACTTAAGTCATTCGTTTAAGATGCGCTTATTAACAAAAAGTGTAAATGGTCATCTTTCGCTTTTTATCGACTAGCTTGGAAGTTACCACTAAAGGTAGACAAGATAGTGAAGCCAGACATTCGTCGACTTGAAATGATCTGTCTGCTGGCAGATTCATGTGGCTCGAGCGGCCAGTCCCGCGGCAATTCTGGGTGCAATTGTGGCTTTTTTTCACGCTCTGAAAAACACATTTAATGTAGCACGTACTGACCAACCGAAAGCTCTATCGGCACATTTTCACGTCGCTCTATATTTTCTTATTGACACTTTTCATGTAATTATAATATTAAAGTAGTTGATTGACCAAGACTATCTTATCAAGCGGAATGACCAAATAATTTTAGTATTGCCAAGCGACGGCAAACAACATTACGTAGGCTCTACCTAGCTACGTGGCATTCGCACATTTTAAAACTCTGGCTAAAGTAAGCTCGGACACCCGGTATACTTTACCGAGAAAAGCATTTCTAGTCTTGAAAAAGACAAGTCGACTTGTCGAAGCGTTGGATACGGATTTCAGCTTGTTTTCGTTTTGCTCATCGTCTTGGATTTCCATCTCCCGATTTCCCCGCGTTTTCTTCGTACGTAATCGAAGCGAGAAAAGTCGACGGAAAGATACATCCAGGGTGTTGTGTCTCTAATCTTTGTGTTCCATTTGGAAAGGCCGCTTACAAACGCAACTTTTTTTTCTCATTTTCACGACAGCTCTCTACGCGCTCTCACTTTTTTATTGGTATTTGTTTCCTTGTCGAACTTGGCCTTATAGCTCATACTCGTGCTCTAACTTGTGTCTCGTAAAATTATTGTCCACATCTGAGTGGAGGGGTCAAGAAAAATAAAATACTGTGCGTTGAGGCTTCTCAACCAACAGTCCACTGATAAAGTGTTAATTTTATGATCACCTCATTTTAGGTTCGGGCCATTATTTCCAATAGCGTGAGTATATAAACTGCATCTCCGAGAAAACTAGCGTTTCCTGACTGAAACGAAGCGAAATATATAAAGCTTTGACAGGCACCATATAATCGTGAACATCACTGCACCACAATTATTTGTTCCACCATTATTTTCCTTATAGGCTCATTTATTTACGTCAGGGCGAAATAACTGAAAACTCGAATATATTCGATTCGCCATTAGAAATGCGTTCTGAATTATCTTTGTTTGCCTGCAATTATGCGCAGGAGTTATGGTAGGTTGACAAACCAAGACCACCAAAACGCGTAGGGGTACATGTGCAGAAACTCCGCCACCGTTGCCTTCCCTTATTTGCCAAGAGCATTTGTACGCGAATAAAGGTGAGGACATAGCGAAAGAAATTTCAACAAGAGCGGACACTTCCATAGAGCCCAGCGGCCGAATTGACTGTAGCACACCAAGCGGATGTTATTGACTCCTTTCGGTTTCGGTTTTGGGCGCGCGCGTTTTGAACACCAGTTGGTACACGCCGCGCCGGCTCCGCTGCTCGGCGCGGCATTCATTTCTTTTTTTTTTTTTTTGGCTTCTGCTGAACATCGCGTGGCCTTGGCGTGGAATCGTTTCATTATTAAATAGAAATGATTGCGATTGACCTTTATAAGACTGCGCCGAGTCTGTCAGGTGCAATTTCATAAAGAAAATGAAAGACGTCTTCTGAAATGATGAAATGTTTATTTTGCTCTATATAAATGCTCCTTCCGGGCTTCTTCTGCATTCATCCAAAGTTGTGGCACCAGGTAAGCAGCAGTCGTTGCCGTACGATGCTCCACCTGATGCCATCAGCTGAAAGAAAGTAAATTACAAGCATGTATCATTTCGGTATATTGACCTAACAGGGGTATCGCGTGTAGAGGCGAAACGTGCGTAAGTGGTAAATGAGCGGCATTAGAGATAAATTTACTTTTACGTACATTTCGCAGCAAAGACTCCTTCCAAACAATGCCATGAAATTTGAACATCCGATTTTGAAGCACCCCTCCTTTCCCGGGCATTATTTCCTGCACTTTAACTGCACAAATACAAGGGTGACTGCGCGTTTCCAAAACAACTTGGCCTCAGTCGACACGACGGCACTCCAAGTACACAAAGGTGGCTACAACACAGGCTCAGCCAGACCACGTTACACGCTCGCAGAATGCCTTCTAATCGCACTCAAGTCAGACTCGTGGGTGCAAAGCCTGTTTTCAGTCGCTCAGAATACATAAATGTTATGTTCTTGACCTCCTGCGTGTTATCTTTTACGCGTCCTGCCGGCGCATGCAACACTCCCGTGTTATCACTCTCGGCAATCGCTCGTCGGGTTTTCGAGAAGCGTGAGTACCGAAATAAGGTACATGTTGTTGCAGGGTTATAAAATGCGTCACAGACTTGTCCCACTAAAATCAGTACACGCAAAACTAACTCACTATGGCCGGCTTGCTTTTTTGCTAACAGCTTCACAACCCCAGGCGCGGCGAGCAAGCTTCAAGATATCCCAAAAAGGTACCAAATAAATTACAATACTTTTTCGGGTCAGAGAATGCGTCACGAACTTCTACCAGTAAGATTCAGTACACACGAAACTAACTGTGGCACACAGCCGAGCTGCTTTTCGCTAACTGCGCCATTACGCCGAGCGCGGCCACTGTGCTTGAAAAGTACCCCCAAAAGTAGTGAAATTAGTTACAATAATGTCTTGGGTCAGAAAAAGCGTCAAAACTTGTCCCGGTAAGATTCAGTACACGCTAAACTGCGTCACGCGGCCAAGGTGCTTTTCGTCAGAAAGCCAGGTGTGGCGAGCGTGCCCAAAAACTACCGAAATAGGTTATAATTATGCTTGGACTCATAGAAAGCGTTGCAAACATCTCCCAGTACGAGTAATTAACTCATTAACTATAGGCTTGGACTGCTGAGCTGTTTTTCGATAACTGCGTCACTATATAGGTTCAGTTTTGTGCAGTAAGCCTAAATGTGCTTGAAGTGCGTTGCAGACTGTCAAAGAAAATTCCTCACCTTGCTGTAGTCCAGTAGTGCAGCGGTGCCGTATCGAAATGCATACGGAACACAAGAGAACGCCTGGAGCCCAAAAAACGGGCTACATCCAAAAGAGACGGGTCGCCGAGCACGCGAGCTTCACATGCGCAGCCGGCCTCGCTCACTCGTGCGGCTTCTCTGGCGCATGACGTATGCACGCGCGTCTGGCGTGCCGCTAGCTTGTTGCTAGGCAACGCAACAACAAGCTGCAAAGTATCAGTTCATTTACATACAAAACATTTTCACTTTTAGTGGGAAGGAATAAAAAAAAATTAAAACGTTGTCTGGAAGTTTATTAAACATTCATTTTTCTGGTGCTCGCGTCAACTAACGGATGGTGTTGAAACTAGGCGTAGCGTGTTTCCTTTTGCCAGTTTTTGAAGATTGTCCCCTCTTGTTGAATTCTTTCTCTATGGTGAGGGTTTGTCGCGGTCCAGCCAATACATTATGTCGTTAAACATCGCCATACGGCACACCGATAATTGTACCGTGAATGGAGCCGAAGTGGTAGCGATGCCATTGTAGGACTCTCATTTCAGCAATAGCAATGGCACTAGGTTTTCCTGTAATTTTTCAAACTACAGAGCTCCGATCTACCACTAAACATAGGTGTTTAGAAGGCCAGTTACGTATGTAGTCACATGTAGCAGTGAACCTATTTTAAAGCTTCGATAATGTTCATGACGGTCGCGTTTACCCACGAATATCAGCGCTCTATTTTAACCGTTCTACGCGTTTGCATTCTTAACCTCAATCCGGCTTTGAGATGCTTCGGAATAGGTGTTCGCAGTTTTGCCCTCCTAATCATAATGCCGTTATTACAAGGACGTCCCTAGTGACATCGCTAACCGCGGTTAGCTCAGTTACCTAGCAGGCTAAACGACGGTTAGGCGGCTAACCATGCTCAGTGTGACAGCGGTTGCCGGTAACCGTGATCAGGACAGTTATACCGCAAGAAAACCGGCGGTTAGCATGCTAACCGCGGTTGACAGCAAACCGAGCTCGGCAGCGTGGCCTGGGAGATGTGGGACGACGGATCTATCGTCGGCGGAGTGCAGCGCGGGGTCTTCGCTGTCGGCCTCCGAGAAGCGTGTCAGCTGGCCCGACTCAAAAGCATCAAAAGGCGTTTCGCCGACGCTAAGGAAGCAACGCTGACACTGAAGCTTCCATCTCTGTTCGTCCTGATAGACTGTACTTTTTCTTTGGCAGCGGAAACTATTTCGGCAGACACTCGGTTTGGATTTACATGCCAAAAAGTAGTACCTTCACTTGTTGGGCGGAAGACAACCGGAATGCCTACGGCTCGCTTTTGCTAGTACGTGACCAAGGTAAATGGTGCATCGTCACCCATCTCTTCTTCATCACTCAGCTCATAATTCGAATTCATAATTCATAATTATGAATTCATAATTCATAATTCATGTTTCTTTGTTTAAGTATGAGCTATCTGACAGGACAGCAGCAGCACTCAACAGCTTCAATCAGAAAAGTCCGGTAATATTCGCGCGGAAAACTTTCCTTGAATGCGACGACCTGCAGGCTGAGCGCAAGTCTTTCCGCCGACAGAATAAACTGTGAAGTGAGTGAACCTTAAAACTGGCAAAAAAGAAAGATAGATATGTCAAAAGCGCTATTAGTAAGTAGGGATACGAAGTGCATAACGCTGTGACTTGTACTGTTTCCGATATAATTTAGTTTTATACTGCGTGTTATAGGGACCAGAGGTAATGTGCTCAGCAATGCAACCTACGCCCCCCCCCCCCCTGTTGTCGCTTGCGCGATGTCGCTTCCGGCTGTTTGTTGCAATTGTCTGTTCTGTCGTGCGCAGTTGTCGGAAATCTAAGCATTTCCACAGCGGTTTTCGGGCTGTGGCGGCAATGGTGATTTGAGCGGTGGTCGGTATCCAAGATGCGAAGAAACACCCGTGCCGCGTCTTGCGTCCCAGACATTAAGTGGCCATTATAGCCAGGGAGTGCTAGACAGAAGCATCCAGCGAATCCTCTCGCCGGCCGAGCTCCAGCCAATCAGCACCGGTCGAAGTGAACAGTGCACTGGGTGTACACTTACAAAGTATTCCTCCTCGCTCCCACTTGAAGCGTACACGAATATACAGTACAGCGCTCATCGTAGCGACATGTAGCGACATTGTAGCAGTGGCTTGGAACGCACGTTCCTTTCTTTTTTTTTTTGCATACTGTCAAATGCCCAGATGATGCAATAACAGGCGGAGTCGTAGAGCAGTGCTTGGAAAGAGAATGGTGTCCGATGATCTGTCAGTAGATATGAAAGAAAAAAAAAAAGAAGCCCTGAAAGGTGCATTTCGCTTTATGTTAGTCACCGATTGGGAGAGTAACCTTGCTAAATGCATAATGTGGGCAACAGTGTAAGATTAGTCTGGGATTTGCTTACTACAATAAAAAATAGTTTCAGACCCACTGCAGTGACTTAGCGGCTACGGTGGTGCGTTGCTAAGCATGAGGTCGCGGGCGATAATCCGAGGCGTGGTAGCTGCATTTCGATGAAAGGTAAATGCAAACGCGCCCGTGTCCCGTGCATGGGGGCTCGCTAAAAATCCCTTAGTGGTCAAAATTATTCTGGAGCTATCCACTACAGCGTGTCTAAATCAAATCGTGGCTTTGGGACGTGGAAGCCTAGAATTCAACCATTAAAAAATAGTTTCAGTATATTATAAATATTTTTGGAAATGGTGGGTTTCATTCAAAAGGCAAAAAAAAAATTCTTGTATCGCAGCGTGCGATTTAGTTTTGAATCACCAAACACGTGCACATCAAAGGTAAAGCTAACTTCAGCGGCTAAGAGCGGGCAACGGTAAGTTGGTGGCGACTAATGCAGATGACTCATGTTCTCCTACGCTAGTGCTGTATTTGGCCGTGAAATAACAGGCACAAACCCAAATTGAAGAAAAGCTGTGTCAATACGACTGTGCGAAAGTTCGCTTATGAAGGTCTCAGGTATTATAGATTTGTTTTTCATTATCGTTTTCAAGCAGCTTAACAATCGACTGAGATACTGCTGTGTTTTGTTTGTTTTTAGTTTTGTGTTTTATCAAGAGACTAGGATGGGGTTTGGAAACAGGGGACCAAGTGCATGACTGGCTGAGATGCGGTCCTCGTCTTCAGGAATATAGATCTTTCAAGATACTTGTATTTTCATCGCGAATATATTCAGCGAATTAGTTTTGCAATGCCGTCATATACATTCGTGATTCTAACCCACCCTGGTAACATGCGTATCTGCCGTTAAAACAGTAGCTAATACGTTACGGGCAATAACATACTGCAGAGATAACAAGCCCCTAAGCATTTATGTACGCTGTGGAAACATTATACTCACAATACACGAAGCAGAATTAGTAGCCAATTAAAGAAAGATGTTTAATATACTTGAATTGAAGGAATTGAATGGATCAGCACACGCTACTCCAGGAGTGGGAATGTTTTTTCAACGCTTACGCTTCGGAGTAGTTCAAAGGAGGGTAATTACGGGGATTTACACCCTGCGGAAAGGAGTAGGAACGGAATCGCACGCCCCATTACGAAACTCTGGTTGGCACTACACAGTCCGTTCTATATTAGCGGAATGTTCAATCCTCGGCGTTTCATGTGGTTGGGAATATACCAGCGCTCCAAATCTCAAAGAACAGATAGTACGACGGGCAAAAGTGTACTCATTCTTGTTCTATGGGGCCACTGACCCATTATAATCCCCATGCATTTTTTGCCTGAATAATATATTGACATTTCTTATTTTGTTGTGGCGGAAACTGAACAAAGACAACAGTTGTCTTTGTTCAGTTGTCTTTCTTCAGCTTGCCCTACACGAAAATAAGGTATGCCGTACCGACAAGCCCCTATAGCTATCCTCATACTGACATTGTCGTACTTGTTTAAAATATAAGCCTCACGCACAGTCAGTCACACTTTATCCAAAATGCGGAGAAAAAAGTGCGTGGTCGTCCCTTTACCTAATTTGACACATGCTTGCGTACACTCCTAAAATAAATCTACGCGTTTGGTCAAACTTCCAAGGGACAAAACAAAATTACTTGCTTGTGGCTGTCCGTGATTACGGATCCTGCATGCCGAAGCATTAGAATGTGCGCAGTGGAATTTACATATTACATTGCGGAAGTAATCACCCTATTGGTCGAGCTCACAATTCCGCAAAATTTTTATCCCTGTCCGAAGGAATTACTTTGCTGGCATCATGCGTAGAA
This sequence comes from Dermacentor andersoni, assembly GCF_023375885.2. NCBI lineage: Eukaryota > Metazoa > Arthropoda > Arachnida > Ixodida > Ixodidae > Dermacentor > Dermacentor andersoni. The sequence goes on along the minus strand of NC_092824.1, from coordinate 76,158,879 downwards.
GAGAGTGAGAAAACTTTCCAGTGGATTCTGCTGAGTAAATGCGTACATTAGGCCAAACACGGCTTGTATAAAAATCATATGCTGGGTGTTTCCAAAACGGAGCATCACAAATCATTGTTTTCGGTGAACTCGACGGCCCAGTGTAGGATAAGTAATGGCCGAACACGTTTATCTTACAGGTATTTTTCCTCAACATAGAGTTAAAATTCAAAGCTTGAAACGATTGGTGAAGCTGTGCATTTTTATTACTGTCGATCAAGTAGATCACTTGATGATGTGTGTAATCCATTTAGGATGCGGTTATCAAAAAAAAAAAAAAAAGCTAACTAGTCATCTCTCGCTTTTTATTAACTAGCGTGGAACTGACCTCTAAAGCTACAGAAAATAGTGAAGCTACATTTTCGTCGGCTTTGAATGATTCGTTTACTGGCAGGTCCCTCTGGCTCGAGTAGCCAGGTGCGCGGCAATTTTGCGCGCAATTGCGGGCTTGTTTCACGCTCGGAAAAACACTCTTTGATGCACGTACTGAGAAACAGAAAGCTGTATCGGCGATGAAGCCACCTGGTCTGGGCATGAAAGGGGCCAACGTATCTTCATTACACTTTCGGGAACAGACGCTGCGGCTGGGCTGCGACTGATGTCCCGTGAATGTACTTTGCCTCTGTGGGAGTCAAACGCTTTCACCATGTTTTGTTTGCGTTCGTTGTCTCCGGCCATACGGATGCACCTACCGCCTGGGTTAATACGACGGGAAAAGCCCACGCTGTACCGTCTGTGGCCAGGCGTTGCATTTACGAACTCGTATGATTTCCTTATTGGAATGGCCAACAGCCCCACGTGCGCCACATTTAACATCGACGAGACGCTTGCAAATATTATCTGTGTCTGCCCGCGATATAGTGCCCCGAGACAAGAGGTGTACAGAGGCCGTATAACGTAAAACTATTCCATTACGTTTTTTATTTCAATCTCCTGACGTTCCGTCCCGATATCACGGTCACGTTCATCATCATCCATCCCAGTACTTTCACTCCCCTTCCCTCTTCCCCAGTGCAGAGTAGCAGACTAGAGCGCACTAGTTCAGGTCGACCTCTCTGTCTTTCCTATCAATAAATCCAATCTAAAAAAATCTCCTGCCGTTAATTTTGTGTAACCGCCGACGCAAGCATCGGGAGGTCAACCACAGGGGTGTCTGAACAAACGAATCAAATGCTCCCCTCGTTCGTAGTAAGTCACTTTTGTTTGTTTGAAAAACGAATAACATTGCCTGCGCTGAGTGGCTTGTCTTATCTTATTGGCTCACAAGAGGCGAGGAGCATGCTCAAGTGGAGAGGAATTCGATGGGGCCGAGCCACTGTACTGACTATCGATAAGCGGATGAAGAGGGTGGCGCCGGCGTCTGCGATTGGTCCGCTTTCTCTTACTTAGCTTGCGGTGGTTCGTCGACAATCGCGGCGGCAATGGAAGCTTAAGAATGTCGCTAAAACAGATTCTCAGCAAGGAAGAGTTGGCAGAACGAGGTCGTAAACGTGCGGAAAGTTTTCAAAAACGTTACACGGCCACGCAAAAGCTACGCGTGCTCTCCGGCAGGGGCGAGAAGCCAGTGCCGGAACGATCGGCGGCAGCCATTTTTTATTCCTTTCAGAACGGGGCAGCCTGTGGCTATTCAGAAGAAAATTCATTTTTTCTGCATATTAATGCACCTTTAACCTGTACGCGTCACTTTGACGCGGTTAATTATTGCGGTTTTGTGATGTCGCGTGAGAGGTAGGTGAAGTGGGTGCAGCCCGAAAACATCTGACCAATAGCCGAGGGCTAATGGCAAAAAGGCGTCGAATCAGAAATAACTATTTTTGTTTTGTTCGGTCAAATTATGCATAATCCGCGTGTACACGTCATGTGAGATGGAGAGCTATCGCGGTTTTCGTGACGTCGCGTTGCAGGCAGGTGGAGTGGGGATGGTCCCAAAAAGTTTTTGACCAATCGCGGAGGGCTGATTGCAGAATTGGAATAGACAGTTTGGAATAGTTTTACGTTATAGCGCCCCAGAGTACTGGACCAGTTGGACAATCGTCCACTGTCAGGACTCAAAGCCTTAGGTCAGTACTCCCACAGAACATCGACGCTAAAGGCCTCATTTGCGTTATTAGGATTCCTGAGGTCTGCGGGGCTTCACGATAGGTTGTAAGAACGCCACCGCCTACCACTCTGCAGTGCACGCGGTTTTTGCTTGCTCGTCTCTATTTCTCTGTCTCTCCTCCTTCCGCTCTCTTTCTCTTTTTAACCCCTTAACCATCCCACCTCCCCCCCCGTGCAGGGTAGCCAAACGAAACTGCTTCTGGTTATCTCCCTGCCTTTCTATGCATCCTTTTCTCTCTCTCTTTATCGGCAGTTTTCGCCCTCGCTCTAAATTTTTCTTATTGAGACTTTCCATCTAATTACAATATTTGAGAAGTTGAATAATTATTTAGAACAATCGCATTAAGCGGAGTGAAAAAAATAATCTGAGTATCGCCCAGCGACGGCAAATAAGATTGCATTGGTTCTATGTAGCTACGTGGCATTCGCGTATTTTAAATCTCTGGCAAAAGTTAGCTGGGACACCCTGTGTACTGCGCCGAGAAAAGCGTTTGTCGCCTTGAAGAAGACAAGTCCACTGGTAGAAACATTGGCTCCGGCTTTCACCTTGTTCTCGTTTTACTCATCGCCTTGAATTTTCAGCTCCCAATTTCCCCGTGTTTTCTCCGAAGTTAATGGCAGCGAGACAAGTCCCTGGAAAGAAATATCGTGAGTGTTTTGCTTCTACTTTCTGCGTTCTATTTGGCAAAGCCCGCTTACAAAGTGAACTTTTTTTTTGTTTTCCCGACAGCTCTCTTCGCGCTCTCACTTTTTTGTCGGTATTTTTTACCTTGTCGAACATGGCATTATTGGTCATACTCGTGTTCTAATTTGTGTCTCGTAAAATTATTGTCCCCTCCACACTGGAGCCGGGAAGAACAATAAAATTATGTGCATTAAAGCGTCTCAAACAATAGTCCATTGATAAAGAGCTCATTTTACGTTCAGGCTGCTATTTCCAACAGCGTGAGTGTGTCAAGTGCATCTCAGACAAAACTGGCATATCCTGACTGAAAGAAAGCGAAATGCATAAAGCTATGACACCCGCCATATAATTGTGAACATCACTACGACATGACTGTTAGTTGCACCACAATGTTCCTTATAAGTTCATTTGTTACCTGAAGTCAAAACAACTGGAAAGTCTAATATCGTCGATTCGCCATTAGAAACGGTTGATGAATTATAATTGTTTGCCTTCAAATACGCACTGGAGCTATGGAAGGTTGACAAACCAAGCCTACCAATACGCGTAGGAATACATGTGGACAAGCTCCGCCACGGTAGCCTTCCCTTATTTGCCAAGAGAAGTTGTGCGCGATTGTAGGTGAGGATTTGTCGCCGCTCCGTTGAATAGGGGATCGCAATGAATTATGTCTCGAAACATCGCCATACGAATGCGAGGTGTTCACACTGGGAATGGAACCGATCTGCTAACTACGCCATTGTAGGACTCTCATTGAAGCAACAGCAAGGCGACAAGGTTTCCCTGCAATTTTTTTAACTACAGTGCTCTAAACTGCCGATTAACATCGGTTTTGTGCAATGCCAGTGAGGATATTTCATATGTAGAAGTGAACCTGTTTTAAAGCAGTCGGACGCGCGATGTCGCGTCCGACTGCTTGTTGCAATTATCTGTTCTGTCGTGCGCAGTTGTCGGAAATCTAAGCATTTCCACAGCGGTTTTCGTCCTGTGGCGGATGTGGTGATTCGAGCGGTGGTCGGTATCCAATATGCGCAGACAGACCTGTGCCGCATCCAGCGTCCCAGACATTAAGTGGCCATTATAGCCAGGGAGCGCTAGACAGAAGTATCCAGACAGCCTTCTCGCTGACACAGCTGCAGCCAATCAGCACCGGTCGAAGTGCACTGGGTGTACACTTACAGAGTATTCCTCCTCGCTCCCACATGAAGCGTACACGAATATGCGATAGTTACAGCGCTCATCGTAGCGACATATAGCGACATTGTAGCAGCGACCCTGAGCGCACGTTCCTTTTTTTTTGCACACTGTCAAATGCCCAGATGATGCAATAACAGGCGGAGACGTAGAGCAGCGCTTGAAAAGAGAATGGTGTCCGATAATCTGTCAGTAGATATGAAAGAAAAAAAAAAGAAGCCCTGAAAAGGGCATTTCGCTTTATGTTAGCCACCGTATTGGCAGAGTAACCTTCCTAAATGCATAGTGTGGGCAACAGCGTAAGATCAGTATGTGCTTTGCTTTTCTGCAATAAAAATAGTTTCAGACCCATCGGGTTGGATTAGCGCCTACGGTGCAGCGATGCTAAGCACGTTGGAGTGGGATTAAATCCTGGGCGCGGCTGTCAAATTTCGATGGGAGCGAAACGCAAAGAGGCCCGTGTGCCGTGCATTGTTGGCACATTAAAAATCCCCAGGTGATCAACATTCTTTTTTTTATTGAAGTGAATGTTAGATCAAAATTATTCTCGAGCTCACCACTACAGCGTGTCTCATAATCGTATCGTGACTTTGGGACGTAGAACCGTAGAATTCAACCAATTAAAATATTTCCAGAAATTTTTGGAAATATCGGGTTTCGTTGAAAAGGCAAACCTTTCTTGTATGGCAGCGTGCAATGTAATCGTCAATCACCTAACACGTGCACAGTAAAAGTAAAGCTAACTGCAACGGCTACGAGCGGCCAGCTGTAGGTTAGTGGCGATTAATGCAGTTGACTCATGGTCTCCTACGCTAGTGTTGAATGTTGCCCTGAAATAACAGGCACAAACGCAAATTGAAGAAAAGCTGCGTCAATACGACAAAGCAAAAGTTCGCTTATGAAGGTCTCAGGTATTATAGATTTGGTTTTCATTATCGTTTTGAAGCAGCTTAAAGATGGACTGAAATACTGCTGTGTCTTGTTTGTTTTTTGTTTTGTTTTTATCAAAGGACTAGGACGTCGTTAAGAAACAGAGGACCAAGTGCATGACTGGCTGAGATGGGGTCCTCGTCTTCAGAAAAATAGATCTTGGAAGATGCTTGTGTTTTCATCGCAGGAGCGAAATATTTTTGCAATGCCGTCATATATATTCGTGATTCTAACCCACCCTGGCAACATGCGTATCTGCCGTTAAAACAGTAGCTAATACGTTACGGGCAATAACATACTGCAGAGATAACAAGCCCCTAAGCATTTATGTACTTGGCGGAAACATTATACTCACAATACACGAAGCACAATTAGTAACCAATTAAAGAAAGATGTTTAATATATTTGAATTGAAGGAATTGAATGGATCAGCACACGCCACTCCAGGAGTGGGAATGTTTTTTCAACGCTTACGCTTCGGAGTAGTTCAAGGGAGTGTAATGACGGGGATTTCCACTGTGCGGAAAGGACTAGTAACGGAATCGCACGCCCCATTACGAAACTCTGGTTGGCACTACACAATCCGTTCTATATTAGCGCAATGTTCAATCCTCGGCGTTTCATGTCGTTGGGAATATACCAGCGCTCCAAATCTCAAAGAACAGATAGTACGACGGGCAAAAGTGCGGTCATTCTTGTTCTATGGGGCCACTGACCCATTATAATCGCCATGCATTTTTTGCCTGAATAATATATTGGCATTTCTTATTTTGTTGTGGCGGAAACTGAACGAAGACAACAGTTGTCTTTCTTCAGCTTGCCCTACAAGAAAATAAGATATGCCGTACCGACAAGCCCCTATAACTATCCTCATATTGACATTGTCGTACTTGTTTAAGATATAAGCCTCATGCACAGCCAGTCACACTTTAACCAAAAATGCGAAGAAAGAAAGTGCGTGGTCGTCCCGCTACCTCATTTGACACATGCTTGCCGTACACTGCTAAAATAAATCTACGCCTTTGGTCAAACTTCTAAGGGACAAAACAAAATTACTTGCTCGTGGCTGTTCTTGATTACGGATCCTGCATGGCGAAGCATTAGAATGTGCGCAGTGGAATTTACATATTACTTCGCGGAAGTGATCACCGTATTGGTCGAACTCACAATTCCGCATAATTTTTTATCCCTGTCCGAAGGAATTACTTTCCTGGCATCATGCGTAGAAAAGAGTGAGAAAAATTATCCAGTGGATTCTGCTGAGTAAACGCATACATTGGGCCAAACACGGCTTGTATAAATATCATAGGCAGGGTGTTTCCAAAACGGAACATCGCAAATCATTATTTTCGGTGAAGTCCACGGCCCAGTGTGGGATAAGTAACGGCCGAACACGTTTATCCCACAGGTATTCTTCCTCAACGTAGAGTTAAAATTCAAAGCTTGAAACGATTGGTGAAGCTGTGCATTTTTATTACTGTCGATCAAGTAGATCACTTGATAATGTGTGTAATCCATTTAGGATGCGGTTATGAGAAAAAAAGCTAAATAGTCATCTTTCGCTTTTTATTAACTAGCGTGGAACTCACCTCTAAAGGTACACAAAATAGTGAAGCTACATATTCGTCGGCTTTGAATGATCCGTTTACTGGCAGGTCCCTCTGGCTCGAGTAGCCGGGTGCGCGGCAATGTTGCGTCCAATTGCGGGCTTGTTTCACGCTCGGAAAAACACTCTTTGTTGCACGTACTGAGAAACAGAAAGCTGTATCGGCGATAAAGCCGCCTGGTCTGCGCATGAAAGGGGCCAACGTGTCTTCATTACACTTTCGGGAACAGACGCTGCGGCTGGGCCGCGACTGATGTCCCGTGAATGTACTTTGCCTCTGTGGGAGTCAAACGCTTTCACCATGTGTTGTTTGCGTTCTTTGTCTCCGGACATACGGATGCACCTACCGCCTGGGTTACTACGACGGAAAAAGGCCATGCTGTACCGTCTGTGGCTAGGCGTTGCATTTGCAAACTCGTATGATTTCCTTATTGGAATGGCCAACAACCCCAAGTGCGCCACATGGAACATCGATGAGACGCTTGCACATATTATCTGTGTCTGCCCGCGATATAGTGCCCAGAGACAAGCGTTACGCAGAGTACTGGACCAGTTGGACAATCGTCCACTGTCAGAACTCAAAGCTATAGGTCAGTACTCCCACAGAACATCCACGCTCAAGGCCTTACTCACGTTATTAAGATTCCTGCGGTCTGCGGGGCTTCACGATAGACTGTAAGAACGCCGCCCCCTACCACTCCGTAGTGTACGCGGTTTTTTCGTGCTCGTCTCTATTTCTCTCTCTCTCTCTCTCTCTCTCTCCTCCTTCCGTTCTCTTTCTCTTTTTATCCCCCTTCTCCCTTCCCCCCGTGCAGGGTAGCCAACCGGAACTGCGTCTGGTTAACCTCGCTGCCTTTCTATGCATCCTTTTCTATCTCGCTGTATCGGCAGCTTTTACCGTCGCTCTAAAATTGTCTTATTGACACTTTTAATCGAATTATATTTGAGAAGTGCATTAGTTAATCATGAGTAAACACATTAGGCAGAATGAAAAAAAAATCTTGGCATAGCCAAGCGACGGCAAACAACATTACCTTGATTCTATCTAGCTACGTGGCATTCGTATATTTCAAATCTCTGGCTAAAATAAGCTGGGACACCCTGTATACTGTGCCGAGAAAGAGAGAGAGAATAAACTTTTTATTGTACGAAGGAACTCCGTGGGGTTAATCTCGGGTGGAGCCTTCTTGTAGAGCCCCACTGGCCGTAGCGGCTCGCCGGGCCTGGTCCAGGGTCGCCAGTTGGCTTGCCAGTGCCAGCTCGGTAAGCCGTGCCTCCCAAGACCACGTCGTGAGTGTTTGTGATGAGCTCACCAGCCTAGATACTGCCTGGGCTGGGTGCTCCGTACACTGGTAAGTAATGTGTGTCAGTGTGGCTGTGTGGTCGTTACACCACGGACATATCCCTATTGTGTATACCTCTGGAAAAATTCCAGAGGAAAGCGTTTGTCGCCTTGAAGAAGACAAGTTCGCCTGTCGAAACGTTGGCTCCGGCTTTCACCTTGTTCTCGTTTTGCTCATCGCCATGAATTTTTACCTCCCGATCTCCCAGTGTTTTCTTCGAAGGTAATGGAAGCGGGAGAAGCCCCTAGAAAGAAATATCCTGAGTGTTTTGCTTCTCGTGTTTGTGTTCTATGTGGCAAAGGCCGCTTACGAAATAAACTTTCTCATTTTCACGACAGCTCTCTTCGAGCTCTCATTTTTTATCGCTATTTGTTACCTTGTCGAACTGGGCATTATAGCTCATACTGGTGTTCTAATTTCTGTCTCGTAAAATTATTGTCCGCTGCTGAGTGGAGGCGTCAAGCAAAATAAGATAATGTGCGTTGAAGCTTCTGGAACAATAGTCCACTGATAAAGTCTTGATTTTCTGATCAGCTCATTTTACCTTCAGGCCACTATTTCCAATAGAGTGAGTATATATATATATATATATATATATATATATATATATATATATAATCGTAAACATAAATACGACATGACTATTTTTTGCACCCTGATGTTGCTTACAAGTTCATTTCTTTACCTGAGGTCGAAACAACTGAAAAGTGTAATATCGTCGATTGCCTATTGGAAATGCTAGCTGAATTATCCTCGCCTTAAATATGCACAGGAGCTATGGAAGGTTGTCAAACCAAGACTACCAAAACGCGCAGAAGTTTATGTGCAGAAGCTCCGCCACCACAGCCTTCCCTTCTTTGCCAAGAGAAGTTGTCCGCGAGTGTAGGTGAGGATTTGTCAAGACCTCCTTTCAAAGGAGATGCGAATAAATTATTGCTTTAAAGGGCCCCTCACAAGGTCTGGCCATTTTGAGCTGACAAGCGCAGAGCATACATTTCTCGATGGCGATCGTGTTTGCAAAGTATCACATCGCCACGCGTCGCGAAAAGACCTAAAATTTCAAAGCGAACGCCGTTTTTCCTTCTCCTCGCGGCCGCCGCACTCCAAGCCAGAGGACGACGTAGTCGCGTCCCTGTCCCTACGTACTCGAGTCCGCAGTGTGACGTCGCTCATGGGGACATGTGATTTCGAGAATTATTCAAGACAAGATCTCCTACCTGTGCGATCTGTTGCTTGAATTGACGAATTGAAGTTTAGATAAATGATAAAACACACAAACGCAATGTCTACGTGTCTTTTGTTTTACTTCGCTCCGAAGCAAGCGAGATGTACTTCCCCTTCATCTGCTTGTTCCCAAGGTCGTACGGTCATGTGCGCAGGTACCGAAACTATGCCATTTTCTACCGTGTTCCAGCGCGTGATCATGCTCTGCGATCCGCTGGTTCTGCCTCAGTATTCATGTAGCACTGATATATACCGCTAGTCATGTTTCCTTGTCCACAGCGCGCACAATCGTGCGCTGAGAGAACGAGACAACAGCTCGCGCGCGACGCCGTCAGCGGAATTGCGCAGCGCCGGAAAAAAAGATAAGAGAAAAATGAAGACGGGACCTGTAACTTATGCGTCAGGCGATCCTCGAGGTCTGGTATGGGAGAACGTAGGGAAGGAATTTCGCTTGCGGAGGCAAGACGGGGCGATTGGAGATAGCGTCTAGCTTGGCAGTGGACCCTGCCTGCTGACGTCGCAGGTTCGCGGCACTGGAATATTTCTATCTCGGCTATTATTGAGGCGATTTGAAAAGTATTTGTCGCATACGTAACAATTTCTAGCGAACAATCCTCAACTTCACCTTGACGGACGGCGAATGGAGCCGAATCGTTAGCTATGCCATTGGAGAACTCTCATTTTAGCAACAGCAATACCCCAAGCATCCCCTGTATTATTTTTAACTGCATAGCAGTAAACTGCCGATCAACCTCTGTTTTTTAGAAGGTCCGTGATGATATTTCACATGTAGAAGGGAACCTGTTTCAAAGCTTCGACAATATTTTATCTTCGTCGCGTTTACCAACGAATATCAGCGCTCTATTTTGAACCGTTCCTACGCGTTTGCATTCTTAATCTCAATTCAGCTTTGACGTGCTTCGGAATGGGTACTCGCACTTTTGCCATTCTAAAGCATCATGCACTTGTTGCAAGGGCGTCCTTGACGACATTGCTAACCGCGGTTAGCGCGGTTACACAGCAGGCCGAATGACGGTTAGGCGGCTAACAGCGCTCAGTGTGAGAGAACTTTCCGTTAACCGTGATCAGGGCTGTTATACAGCAGGAAAACCGGTGGTTAGTTAACTTTCTAACCGCGGTTGACGCCAAACCGAGGTCTGCAGCCTCGCATGGGAGATGTGGGACGATGGATCTATCGTCTATCGTCGGCGGAGTGAAGCGCGGGCTCTTCGCAGTCGGCCAGCGTGTCAGCTGGCCCGACCCGACAATGGCGGCGCTGATACGCAAGTGGGTGGAAATCGTGTCCGTCAGTCGCTGGAACGTCGGGAATGCCCGCCTGCACACCTTGCAAATAAACAGCAGCGGCTATTCATCCTCGCCTGCCTCAAGAAGTACTCGAGCTCAAGATATCTAACACCTTAAAGAACACAAACTTCATTGGGATAACTTGTGGCACTCATTTTGTTTTTCCGAATGCAGTAAGGGAATGGAACATGTTCTCCACTGATCATGTGGTGTTACGTTTCGCCTACGACGCGCGGTATAGCCGGCGCGGATGCAACGGACGCCGGGGCTTCCTTCAAAGCGGCGGACATTTTGGCCCGTTCGGAGCTGCCGCAAAGCCTCCCCGCCAAGCGCGTCCAGGCGTGTTTCAGTGCCACGTGTCTTCGTGTGTGCGTGTGTGTGTGTGTGCCCACGCTTGTCAAAGCGCGGCAGCCGGGGAGAGGAGCTCCCCAAGTGTGAAGCGAGGAGGTCTGATCGGCGCCTGCTCGGCGGCTGAGTCACTACACTCGTCTCAACATGTCTCTCAGCTCGTCCGTGCTCCGCCGTCACGTGGTCTCATCCCGTGACCTTCCTTCTTGCCCGCGACGCCGAGAGTATAAGAGCAGCTGCCCCCGGACGCCAGGAGAGAGGCTCCGATTTCTTCTGTTGAGTAACGTGCACTCCCGTCTCTCCACTTCGGTCGACCTGACCGGCCGCTCTTTTGCGATGTTAGAATAAACAAGTTGTTCTGTTACCAGTCGACTCATGGTTTGCCAGGACCTTCGGATGCTTCCAGTTGTGCCCCAGGCCGCCAGGCCAACGCTACCCTTGGGGCTTGCGACCCATTTGCAACAACGGGCGTCAGCGCTGAGGTTCCAACAACTCGTGCCAGCGGTGCGATTTTTACAACTGGCTGGTAGCGGTGAGATCGCGACAACGGAGGCCAGCAGCGAAGATATGCGGTTGACTGTATGCTGAGCAGCACAACGACCATCCGGGAGCAGTGCAACGAGCCCTGTGTGATGTCTGGTTGCCTGCAGCGGAACGACTGCGCTGAATTCTTGGCTGCGAGGTTTGGTGAGTGCGGGACTTTCTTCTACTGAGTTTTGCCAGGCTTTTGTTAGTGTCAGAAACAGAGCTGGTAATTGTGGTTGTCGTTGCTGCCGGGTTAGTTTGCGGCAAGACAATAGTAGGCAGTAGAGAAAGCAGCATTCAGAGCAGCCATGGATTTGAAGTCGTTGCGCAAACCGAAATTGCTGGAGCTTGCAAGAGAGTTGGGTCTGGATGTCTCAGACAAACTCAGAAAACCAGAACTGCTAAGGGCTATTCTTGAGTTAGAAGCTGAGGATGACGAGCTGTCGGAATGCCTTGAGACCATTGAGGAGAGGGAGACGGCAAAAAGACAGGAGCGCGAACGAAAAGAACAAAAAGAGAAAGAAAAAGAAGTGCGCGACCACGCTTTGGAAATGAAGCGTCTCGAGGTAGAGATGGAACGCGCTCGTAATGGAAGTCAGGCACACGGTGCAGGAGAACGAGTATATATTGTTCAAAATGACTGACCTGATGCGGCCGTATAAGCTTGGAGAGGAGATTGGTTTGTTCCTGGTTAACTTTGAGCGAACGTGCGAGAAGCAGGGGTTCTCTCGGGAAACGTGGCCACAGCGCTTGCTCACTTTGTTACCCGGCGAGGCGGCCGACGTAGTCGCTGGCTTGAAGAGAGAGGAGGCAGAGGATTTCGACCAAGTGAAATCGAGTCTGCTAAAAAAGTACAGGCTGTCCGCGGAGGCGTTCCGTCGGAAGTTTCGGGAAAATGAGAAAGGCAGAAGTGAGTCATATACAGAGTTTGCCTACAGGCTTATGTCAAACATGCAGGAGTGGCTCAAAGAAGAGAAAGCGTTTGGTGACCACGAGAAAGTTCTGCAGTGTTTCGGGCTGGAACAGTTTTATAGTCGGTTACCTGAGAACGTGCGGTACTGGGTCTTGGATAGGCCAGACGTTAGTACGGTGGCTAGAGCCGCTGAGCTAGCCGAAGAGTTTGTGACGCGTCGGGCTCGCGGAGCTAAGGACGGTCAAAAGGGTGAATTTGGCTCGAAGTTTGAGAGGCCGAAGTTCACACCCATGAGAGCAAAGGGGGACACACGTAGTGCGGATGCGAGTGAAAGCAGTCCGACCGAACGTAAGGAGACGGCGGCAACCGAAGCCGAACGCAGAAAGCGGTTCGAGACGAGGCAAGCGCGCGTTTGTTATATGTGCCAAAAGCCGGGTCACTTTTCGGCGCAGTGTCCAGAAACAAAAACAAAAGTCGTGTTTTTGTCGTTATGCAGCACTGACGAGAACATGAAGCTTCTCGAGCCTTACATGCGAGACCTCCTCGTGAACGGGAAAGAGTGCCGAGTGCTTCGCGATTCCGCAGCTACGATGGATGTAGTTCACCCCTCTTACGTAGAACCCGATATGTTCACGGGCGAGTGCGCATGGATCAAGCAAGCCGTGGAAGCTCATAGCGTGTGTATGCCCGTAGCAAAAGTGCTTATTGAAGGACCTTTCGGAGCGCTTGAGACGGAGGCCGCAGTGTCATCTATGCTGCCCCCCCCCCAGTACCCGTACCTATTTTCGAACAGGTCCGATCACCTCCTGCGCGAGAAGAGGCTTTTGTTTGGTGAGGCTAGCGTTCAGGCCTTAACCAGATCAAAGGTTCGGGAGCTCGCTGCAAAGGCGGTAGTTGCGGGGCCGACGTTGTCGAACGATGAGAAAGGATCTGAGGCGCAGCAAGCTGATATTCAGAGCACGCCCGAACTGAATAAAATTGCGCCTGTAGCGTTAAAGGCACCAGATACTGGAGAGGAAATGCCCGACACGGGAAAGTTAGAAGAGCTATCTGCAGATTTGCTCATCGCACCTACGTCAGACGGACTTAATAGGTTGCTAAAAGTCAGCCGGTCGGCTTTGATAGCCGAGCAAAAGAAGGATGGCAGCCTAGAAAACATCCGCTGCATTGTCAAGGAAGGTATCGCCAAGAAAAATGCTCGCTTTGTGGAAAGAGGTGGGGTCCTGTACCGGAAGTATCTAGACCGCAGGGGAGTGGAGTTCGATCAGCTGATCGTGCCTCAGTGCTACCGTCAGGATCTGTTGCGCTTGTCGCATGGGGGTTCGTGGTCCGGACACCTAGGAGTTAAGAAAACTAAGGACCGTCTCTTGCAAGAGTACTATTGGCCAGGGTGTTTTCGGGACGCAGACCACTTTGTCAAGACATGTGACACCTGTCAGCGGGTGGGCAAACCAGGGGACAAATCGAGGGCGCCGTTGAAGTTGGTACCTATCATTACGGAGCCTTTTAGACGGCTCGTTATTGATACAGTGGGACCTCTGCCGGTAACAGCCACGGGGTACAGACACATTTTGACTGTGATCTGCCCAGCGACAAAGTTCCCTGAAGCAGTGCCGCTTAAAGAACTCAGCTCAGTTGAGATAGTCAATGCACTACTGTCCATAATTGCGCGAGTTGGTTTTCCTGCGGAAATCCAGTCAGATTAGGGCACGGTGTTTACGAGCGCTTTGACGACAGCCTTTCTCGAAAGGTGCGGGGTAAGGCTGTTACACAGCTCAGTGCACCACCCCCAGTCGAATTCCGTTGAGAAGCTCCACTCCGTCATGAAGCGCGTGTTGAGAGCATTGTGTTTTGAACATCAAACTGACTGGGAGCTGTGTCTGCCTGGGGTGATGTTTGCATTAAGGACCGCGCCGCATGCGGCTACGGGGTTTTCACCAGCTGAGCTAGTGTACGGTCGCTCGCTGCGATCTCCGCTTCGCATGGTTCGAGACGGATCACTGCCCTCTCCAATGGCTGCAGACTATCTCTTCCACAAATGGCCGCCTCCTGCGCTGGAGCCTCGCTTTGCAACAACATTCCTTTGAGGTGCGTTACAAAAAGGGGAGTCTCAACGGTAACGCCGATGGCTTAAGTCGAAGCCCCTAACGTGGGAATCAGCCTCAAAATTGTTTGTTACTGATGTTTTTCTTCCTGAGGCAGGATTTTTAACATATTGCTTTTGTGTAGTGTTTCAAAGTGATGATGTGCTTTCTAGTGCAATTTTCCGATTTGTGGACGCGTTCTGAGTGCTGCTAAACTACTGTAAGGAACTAGGCAGTAGTATAAAAGGGGAAAGAGCCTGGCAGGGCTTAGTGAGGGTTGTGCCGTGCTTGCTGACTGAGCGGTTGACTTTCGGCGTAGTTCTAACGCTTGCCGGGAACGAGAACAAAAATGTCAACTCTCCCGAAGTCACTTTGCAGTGTCCTGTGTGAACCTGAACGAGAGAACGAGGCCTTCTCCGTGCGCTGCGCTCAAGAAACGCCGACGGACGCGCTACTTCGGTTATGTGCATCATCGAGCGACATCCCTCCGAACAGCGGATGCAGTCCCCTGACCATCGGGATCTCCTTCCCCCGGCGGGGCGGTCTGTTACGTTTCGCCTACGACGCGCGGTATAGCCGGCGCGGATGCAACGGACGCCGGGGCTTCCTTCAAAGCGGCGGACATTTTGGCCCGTTCGGAGCTGCCGCAAAGCCTCCCCGCCAAGCGCGTCCAGGCGTGTTTCAGTGCCACGTGTCTTCGTGTGTGCGTGTGTGTGTGTGTGCCCACGCTTGTCAAAGCGCGGCAGCCGGGGAGAGGAGCTCCCCAAGTGTGAAGCGAGGAGGTCTGATCGGCGCCTGCTCGGCGGCTGAGTCACTACACTCGTCTCAACATGTCTCTCAGCTCGTCCGTGCTCCGCCGTCACGTGGTCTCATCCCGTGACCTTCCTTCTTGCCCGCGACGCCGAGAGTATAAGAGCAGCTGCCTCCGGACGCCAGGAGAGAGGCTCCGATTTCTTCTGTTGAGTAACGTGCACTCCCGTCTCTCCACTTCGGTCGACCTGACCGGCCGCTCTTTTGCGATGTTAGAATAAACAAGTTGTTCTGTTACCAGTCGACTCATGGTTTGCCAGGACCTTCGGATGCTTCCAGTTGTGCCCCAGGCCGCCAGGCCAACGCTACCCTTGGGGCTTGCGACCCATTTGCAACAACGGGCGTCAGCGCTGAGGTTCCAACAACTCGTGCCAGCGGTGCGATTTTAACAGTGGACAGCCCGTCTGCCTAATATTTCCTCTGTGAGCAATCTGATTAAATTAACTGTTCCTGAAATACTTAATTGTAAAGTAACGTTAATGGTTATTTCCTCGATGTTGCGGTAACCTTAGCTATTCACTTTTATTTAATGAATGAGAGTTCGCTTTTTTGTACTTTACTTTGCTGTGTTCGCGTGATTGGTTACATAGTGCTTCATTATTTTCCTCTATGAATTTTTGCACCTGTCTAGTGACTGAATATTTATTTGTGAGAAACCATGCAACATATTTCGAAGGATTAACTTGATCTTCTAATAATTTAATAATTATGCAGGTCAAAGGCATATCTTATAATCTATGTCAAGCGGTAAATCGAGTGCTATATATCTGACTACTTTCTCGTTCTGTCTTTGTCATAAAGGAAATGACACACACCGTGTTCATCTCAAAGAGCTAGTTTGCGTTGGCACGATAAAAGTGCACCAGCGGTTGCGGCCTAATGGTCACATCGTGGGGCTGCAGCGCTGGGGGACCGATGTCCATCTAGCCCATAATTAGTCCTTTTCTTTAAGTATGAGCCTTTCGATATGTCAGCAGCAGCACCCAGAAGCCCCAATCAGAAAAGTCCGGTAATGTTTGTGAAGAAAACTTTGCTTTAATGCGAGGCCCTGCAGGCTGAACGCAAGTCTTCCCGCTGGCGTATGCAGTACTGTAAACTGTGAAGCGAGTGCGCCTGAAAACTGACAAAAAAGAATACAAAAACATCAACAAGTGCTATTGCTAATTAAGGATACGAAGTGCACAACGTTGTGAATTGCACTGTTTTTTGTATAATTTAGTTTGATATTGCGTGTTATAGGGACCAGAGGTGACGCGTTCAGCAGTATAGCCTGCGCGCCTCCCTGTTGTCGAGCGCGGACGATGTCGCGTTCGACTGTTTATCGCAATCGTTTGTTGTCTCGTGAGCGATTCTCGGAAATCTAAGCATTTCCACGGCGGTTTTTGTGCTGTGGCGGCAGTGGTGATTCGCGCGGTGGTCGGTATCCAAGATGCGAGAAAAGACTAGCGCCGCATCTAGCGTCCCAGACCTTAAGTGGTTATTACAGCCAGGGAAAGCTAGAGAGAAGCATACGGCCACTCTTCTCGCTGGTACATAAACAGCTAATCAGAACCGGTCGAGATGAACAGTGGAGGTATATTCTGTCCACTTGCAAAATTTGCCTCCTCGCTCCCATGTGAAGCGTACACGAATATGCGATAGGTATAGCGCGCACCGTAGCGGTGATTTGGAACGCATGCTAGTTTCTTCTTTATTTTTTTTTTGCATAATGTCAAATACCCAGATGGTGCAATAACAAGCGCAGTCGTAGCGCAGCGCTTGAAAAAAGAATCGTGTACCGTAATCTGCTAGTAGATATGAAATAAAAAAAAGGGCTCTGAAAGGTGCGTTTCGCTTTATGTGAGTCACCATACTGGCAGAATAACCTTGCTAAATGTATAGCGTGGTCAACTGTGTAAGATTAGTATGTGCTTTGCTTTGCTCCTATAAAAATAGTTTCAGACCAGCCGCGGTGGCTTAGCGGCTATATCGTGCAGCGCTGCTAAGCACGAGGTCGCGGGAATAAATCCGAGGCGTGGTGGCTGCAATTCGATGCAATGCACTGAGAGAACGTTAAAAATCCCTTGGTGGTCAAATATATTCCTGAGCTCCCCTCTACAGCGTGTATCGTAATCATATCGTGGGTTTGGAACGTAGAATCCTAGAAGTGAAGCATTAGGAAAATAGTTTCAGTATATTTACACATTTTTAGAAATGGCGGGTTTCATTCAAAAGGCCAACCCTTCTTGTATCACAGCGTGCGATGTAGTATGAATCACCGAACACGTGCACAGCAAAATTATAGCTAACTTCAGCGGCTAAGAGCGGGCAACTGTGGGTTAGTGGCCACTAATGCCGGCGACTCGTGGTCACCTAAGCTAGTATTGTATTTGGGCGTGCAGGCTCAAATAGCAGGCTCAAACCCAAATTGAAAAAAAGCTACGTCTACACGACAGAGTGAAACTTCGTTCATGAAAGGCTCAGTTATTATGGATTTCTTATTATTGTCCTTTTTATGCAGCTAATAAATTAACTGAGATTTTGTTTTTTCTTCTCCTTTTTTTCAGTTTATTTTTATGAATAGACTAGGACGGGGTTCTGAAACAGGGGACCAGCTGCATAACTGGCTGAGATGCGGTCCTTGTCTTCAGAAATATAGATCTTGGAAGATACTTGTATTTTCAATGCAGGAGAAAATTATTTTTCCAATGCCGTCATATATTCGTGATTCTTACCGACGCTGCTAACATAGGTATCTACCGTTAAAAGAGTAGCTATTTTTTTTTATTGATATGATATAAGGAGATGTTGGCGCGCAATTTAAGACGCCGGCTACTCCTTATCTCTTGGGTGGTTCCGTCATACATCATTCAGGGTTCACGGTTACATATAAAATAATCTTTTCACACAAGCACCAGGACTTATAACGCAATGTTTCCACAAGAAGACTATGATGTAA
Organism: Dermacentor andersoni; assembly: GCF_023375885.2. Taxonomy (NCBI): domain Eukaryota; kingdom Metazoa; phylum Arthropoda; class Arachnida; order Ixodida; family Ixodidae; genus Dermacentor; species Dermacentor andersoni. The sequence goes on along the minus strand of NC_092824.1, from coordinate 76,140,835 downwards.
GGAACACATGGTGCATACAATATACATGGCAAATGTCTCCACACTTATGTAGTCGAAAGTCTCAAAAGTACAAACGGTACTGTCGCCTAATAACACATTTTCTAGTCAGCGGGTCAGCGGGTACATACAATATACATGGCAAATGTATCCACACTTATGAAGTCGAAAGTCTCAAAAGTACAAACGATACTGTCGCCTAATAACACATTGTCTAGTCAGCGGGTGGTATATACATCGTGTAAATATATTAGCACATACAGTCACAAGAGAACAGTCAACATAATTCCCAAACAGATGCATATATAGAGTGGCATTGAAATGAACAGAACAATGAAAGCACTAATAACGTCCAACGATGCCGCTGTCCTCAAGAAAAGTCTTTAGTGCTTTTAAAGCGCTCTTCTGCAAGGTCGTTGTTGGCCAAGGGCCCAAAAGTTTCCTTAAACTGAAAGGTCTGCGGTCTAATTTACTTAGCGCTGATTTAAGTCGGCATCTTGATGTGTCGTGATGTGGGCAATCTAGAAGGAGGTGATATATATCTTCATCTACAAATCCACAATCACATTCGGCGGTTTCCGCTCGGCCAATTCTGTGTAAGAAATGCCTTGTGTAGGCAGTGCCTAGCCTTAATCGATGAATAAGCGTTTCCATAGTTCTATCTAATGACAATGAAAATTTGAATTCAATAAATGGATCAATATGACATAAGTCAGAGCTCTTAGAATTCTGGTCAAACCAAGTGTTTTTAGACATGTTGAAAGACGTTGTCCTTAAAATGCAGCGTAATTCATTCTTTGATATTGGGAGCGGAGCCGTATCATCTTTCAGGTGCGCTTGTCGTGCTGCTTCGTCGGCTGCTGTGTTGCCAGGAATGTTGCAATGCCCTGGTATCCACTGGAATGCTATTGCATGTTTCGCTTCGCTTGCCTTTGTGAGGTTTTTAAGTGTTTAATATATTATACTGTCGCTGAATGTTTTCCCCTTTGTGCTGCAGAGTGATGTTAGATCTAAGCCGCCTGTGAATCGCTGAAAATTACCCATTTTTGCGCTTCTGTTACTGACAATATAAATTTTACCGCACATAGGATTGCGAACAGTTCAGCCGTTGTGGACGAAGTCGCACGAGATAACTTAAATGATTCTTCTTTGTTGAGGTGCGGTATAATAAATGATGAAGTTGAAGAGGTTACTGTACTGGAGCCGTCTGTATAGACGTGTGTGTATCCTGAATACCGCATATATATCTGGTATAGTGCTAGTTGTTGAGCAGCTTGAATGAACATGTCTCTTTTGCTGAATATCCCTTCTACTGACAATTCGATTTTTGGAACTGTAAGCAGCCATGGAGGATATTCAATGTCTGAGTTCCGAAATTCATTTCCTGGCAATATGTGAAGATTTTTTTGAATTTCTATATGAACATAACTTCTATCTCGTTTCATTATGTCTAGAGCCAATGGGTGGTTTTTATGCTGGGTTTGAAGATGGAAATAATGCCGGCATGTTTCTGTAGTTCGCATGACTGGAAATGGTGATTGGCGAGCCTCAGCTATTACAAGAGAACTCGAAGTCGCTCGTGGAACTCCTAGACATAGGCGTAGTCCTCTAGCTAAAAGTCTTTGAAGTCTCTCTTCTGACGTGTGGGAAAGTCCGTGTAAGATGGGCGCGGAATATGCAATTTTTTGTCGTATTAATGCATTGTAAACAGTCGGCATGGACGATACTGATCCGCCCCATGATGTGCCTGCAAGTCTGCGAAGTACAGTCACTATGGCATTGACCTCGTTTTCGAGTTTTTTTAAGTGGGGTGCCCAGGATAGCTGCCTATCAAGTATTATACCAAGAAATCGATGCTGTGTGACAATCATTAGAGGGTGTCCTTCCAGATTAAGAGTGAGATTTTTTAACTGCCTCCGAGTGAAGGGCAATACAGCAGTCTTTGCGTGTGATAGTACCATTCCTCTTTCTCTCAAAAATTTGTTGATGATATTTATGCCGTCTTGCAATGCCATCTGAAGTAGTTGAGCATTAGACCCAGATGTCCAAATACACACATCATCTGCATACAGTGAAAACTTTAACTGTGATGGCAGTCTTCGCGTTAAATCAGCCATGACGCAGTTAAAAAGGAAGGGGCTGAGTACGCGTCCCTGTGGTACTCCCTGTTTGACAATATGTTCAGCACTCTTTCCTTCACCCGTCTGAACAAATATTTTGCGACCTGATAAAAATTGAGAAATCCATCGCAAGGACCTGCCAGACAGACCAAGTTCCAACATGCTTAGCAGAATATGAACGTGACTAACAGTGTCAAATGCCCGCTTGATGTCTAGGAATACTGCTATAGTCATGTTTCCACGTGCACGATCGTGTTCCACACAGGTTACTATATCTAATATTCCATCCATTGTGCATCTATGTTTCCTAAAACCTATTAGGTAGTTGGACAGCACATTCGTTTCATTACACCACCATTGAAGTCACGCGTCAATCATTTTCTCCATTATTTTGCATAAACAACTTCTCAACTAACGGCGCGGAAGGATTCAAGGCACAAGGGCGTCTTACCAGGTTTTAAAATTGGTATGATTCGAGCGACTTTCCAAAAGTCAGGTACAGTTTCCTCTATCCATAAGTTATTATAGATGTCTAAGAGAGCATTTGTACCTGTCGGTCCGAGGTTTCTTAGCATATTGTACGTAATGCCGTCCGGCCCAGCAGAGGACTTTTGGCGACATGATGCAATTGCACATTGAAGCTCGCTTAATGTGAAAGTGTGATCTAATTGAGAATGTTGGGCACAGTAGCAAGCAGTAATTTTTCGCTTAGCCAACTCTACTGAAATATCAAATTCTGCACATTGTGATGAAAAAGCAGATCTGGAAATAAGCTCACAATAAGCTCACAGTAGCTATTATGTTACGTGCAAAAACAAGCTGCTGAGTTCAGAAGCCCGGAGCATATATGTACTTTTCGGCAAAAAGTACATAGCACAATTACTAAGCAATTAAAGAAAAAAGTACAAAGCAAAAGTACAAAAGCAAAAAGTACAAAGCACAATTACTAAGCAATTAAAGAAAGACGTTTCGTCTAATGGAATTGGAGGAAACGAATGGTTCAGCGCAGCCACTCCAGGAGTGGGAATGTTTTTTTCAACGCTTACGCTTGCGTGTAGTTAAAATGAGTATAATTACGGAGATTTATATTCTCCGGAAATCAGTAGAAATACAATGCAGCGCCCCGATCGGCAACTCTGGTTCGCACTACGCAATGGGTTCTATATTAGCGCAATGTTCAATCCTCGGTGTTTCATGCTTTTGGGAGTATACCAGCGCTCCAGATCTTTAAAAAGAAGTACCATGGACAAAAGTGCACTCATTGATGTTCTATGGGGCCACTGCCCCATTATAATCACCATGACTTTTTTTGCCTGAATAATATGCTGACATTGTCATACTTGCCTAAAAGATAGGCCGCATCCACGTGACCAGTCACACTTTAACCAAAATGCGGCGAACAAAAAGGGCGTGGTCTTCTCGATACCTAATTTGACATCTTCTTGCGTACACTACTAAAAATATTCTGCTGCTACAGTCAAACTTCCAGTAGACAAAACAAAATTACTTCCTCGTGGCTGTTCATGATTACGGATCTTGCATGCCGAAGCGCCAGAATGTGCGCTTTAGAATTTACTCATGGTATCTTGGAAGTAATCACCGTATTGATTCCACAGAATTTCTTATCCCTGTCTGAATGATGCACTTTGCTAGCATTATGCATAGAAGAGAGTGAGAAAAATTATCTATTGGTGTCTGCTCAGTACATGAACGCATTAAGCCTAACACGGCTTGTATAAAAATAATCGGCAAGGGTGTTTCTAAAAAGGTGCATCGCAGATCATTATTCTCAGGGAAGACGATTATACAGTTTAGGGTAAGCAATGGCTGAACAGGTTTATCCAATAGGTATATTTCCTCAAGGTAGTGTTTAATTAAAAGCTTGAAACGATTGGTGAAGGAGTACGTTTTTAGTATTGTCAATGAAGTAGATCACCCGATGATGTATGTAATTCGTTTAAGACACGCTTATAAAAAAAGAAGGAAGGAAAAGAAATGTAAATGGTCATATTTAACTTTTTCTCAACTAGGATGGAACGGACCTCTAAAGGTATACAAGATACTGAAGCTAGATATTCGCCGGCTTTAAATGGCCGCTTTACTGGTGGGTCTCTGTGGCTGGAGCGGCCAATCGTGCGGCAATTTTGCTTGCATTTGCGGGCTTCATTCACGCTCGGAAAAACACTTTCTTTGTAGCATGTACTGAGCAACAGAAAGCTTTATCGGCACATTTTGACGTCGCTTTATATTTTCTTATTGACAATTTTCGTCTAATTATAAAGTTACAGAAGTTGACTAACTAAGACTATCTTATCAAGCGGAGTGAACAAATAATTTGAGTATTGCCAAGCGACGGCAAACAACATTACATTGGCTCTATCTAGCTACGTGGAATTCGCACATTTTAAAATTCTGGCTAAAGTTATCTCGGACACCCTGTATACTTTACCGAGAAAAGCGTTTCTAGCCTTGAAAAAGACAAGTGCACTTGTCGAAACGCTGGATACGAATTTCACCTTGTTCTCGTTTTGCTCATCGTCTTGGATTTCCATCTCCCGATTTCCCCGTGTTTTCTTCGTACGTAATCGAAGCGAGACAAGATACATCCGGGGTGTTTTGTTTCTGGTCTTTGTGTTCCATTTGGCAAAGGCCGCTTGCAAACGCAACTTTTTTTCTCATTTTCACGACAGCTCTCTTCGCGCTCTCACTTTTTTATTGGTATCTGTTGCCTTGTCGAACTTGGCATTATAGCTCATACTCGTGTTCTAATTTGTGTCTCGTAAAATTATTGTCCACATCTGAGTGGAGGGGTCTAGAAAAAAAGGATACTGTGCGTTGAGGCTTCTCAAGTAACAGTCCGCTAATAAAGTCTTAATTTTATGATCACCTACTTTTAGGTTCAGGCCACTATTCCCAATAGCGTGAGTATGTCACCTGCATCTCCGAGAAAACTAGCGTTTCCTGACTGAAACGAAGCGAAATATGTAAATCTTTGGCAGGCACTATGTAATCGTGAACATCACTACACCATGACTATTTGTTCCACCACAATGGTCCTTATAAGCTCATTTATTTACCTGAGGTCGAAACAGCAGAAAAGTCCAATATCGTCGATTCGCCAATAGAAATGCTTGCTGAATTAATTATCTTTGTCTGCCTGCAATTATGCTCAGAAGTTATGGTAGTTTGCCAAACCAAGACTACCAAAACGCGTAGAAGTACTTGCGCAGAAGCTTCGCCCCCGTCGCCTTCCCATCTTTGCCAAGAGAATTTGTACGCGAGCATAGGTGAGGATTTGTCATGGTCCAGTCGATAAATTGTGTCGCTAAACATCGCCATACGGCCCTGAAACTCTTGTACCGTGAATGGAGCCGAACTGATAGCTATGCCATTGTAGGATTCTCATTTCAGCAATCGCAATAACACTAGGTTTTCCTGTAATTCTTTAAGCTGCAGTGCTCGGAACTGCCTCTAAACATAGGTGCTTAGAAGGCCAGTGATGAAATTTTACATGTAGAAGGGAATTTTTTATCCCTGTCTGAAGGAATTACTTTGCTGGCATCATGTATAGAAGAGAGTGAGAAAATTTTTCCAATTGTGTCTGCTTAGTAAATGCATACATTAAGCCTAACACAGCTTGCGTAAAAATCATAGGCAGGGTGTTTCCAAAATGGAGCATCACAAATCATTATTTTCGGTGAAGTCGACGGCACAGGGTAGGACAAGTAATGGCCGAACACGTTTAGCTTATAGGTATTTTTTTTTCAAGGTAGAGTTAAAATTCAAAGCTTGAAATGATTGGTGAAGATGTGCATTTCTATTATTGTCGATAAGTAGATAACTTGATGATGTGAGTGATCCATTTAGGATGCGGTTCTCAAAAAAAAAAAAAATGCTAGATAGTCATCTTGCCCTTTTTATTAACTAGCGTTAAACTGACCTCTAAAGGTACACAAAATAGTGAAGCTACATATTCGTCGGCTTTGAATGATCCGTTTACTGGCAGGTCCCTCTGGCTCGAGTAGCCAGGTGCGCGGCAATTTTGCGTGGAATTGCGGGCTTGTTTCACGCTCGGAAAAACACTCTTTGTTGCACGTACTGAGAAACAGAAAGCTGTATCGGCGATGAAGCAACCTGGTCTGCGCATGAAAGGGGCCAACGTGTCTTCATTACACTTTCGGGAACAGACGCTGCGGCTGGGCTGCGACTGATGTCCCGTGAATGTACTTTGCCTCTGTGGGAGTCAAACGCTTTCACCATGTATCGTTTGCGTTCGTTGTCTCAGGACATACGGATGCCCCTACCGCCTGGGTTACTACGACGGGAAAACCCCATGCTGTATCGTCTGTTGCTAGGTGTTGCATTTACGAACTCGTATGATTTCCTTATTGGAATGGCCAACAACCCCACGTGCGCCACATGGAACATCGATGAGACGCTTGCACATATTATCTGTGTCTGCCCGCGATATAGTGTCCAGAGACAAGCGTTATGCAGAGTACTGGACCAGTTGGACAGTCCTCCACTGTGAGAACTCAAAGCTATAGGTCAGTACTCCGACAGAACATCCACGCTAAAGGTCTTACTCGCGGTATTAAGATTCCTGCGGTCTTCGGGGCTTCACGATAGACTGTAAGAACGCCGCCCCCTACCACTCTGTAGTGCACGCGGTTTTTTCGTGCTCGTCTCTATTTCTCTCTCTCTCTCTCTCTTCTCCTTCCGTTCTCTTTCTCTTTTTATCCCCCTTGTCCCTTCCCCGCGTGCAGGGTAGCCAACCGGCACTGCCTCTGGTTAACCTCGCCGCCTTTCTATGTATCCTTTTCTGTCTCGCTGTATCGGCAGCTTTTACCGTCGCCCTAAAATTGGCTTATTGACACTTTTCCTCTAATTATATTTGAGAAGTTCATTAGTTAATCAAGAGTAAACACATTAGGCAGAATGAAAAAAAATAATCTTAGCATAGCCAAGCGACGGCAAACAACATTACCTTGATTCTATCTAGCTACGTGGCATTCGTATATTTCAAATCTCTGGGTAAAATTAGCTGGGACACCCTGTATACTGTGCCGATGAAAGCGTTTGTCGCCTTGAAGAAGACAAGCTCGCCTGTCGAAACGTTGGCTCCGGCTTTCACCGTGTTCTCGTTTTCCTCATCGTCTTGAATTTTCATCTCCCGATCTCCCAGTGCTTTCTTCGAAGGTAATGGAAGCGGGACAAGTCCCAGAAAAGAAATATCCTGAGTGTTTTGCTTCTCGTGTTTGTGTTCTATGTGGCAAAGGCCGCTTACAAAATAAACTTTCTCATTTTCATGACAGCTCTCTTCGCGCTCTCACTTTTTTATTGGTATCTCTTGCTTTGTCGAACTTGGCATTATAGCTCATACTCGTGTTCTAATTTGTGTCTCGTAAAATTATTGTCCACAGCTGAGTGGAGGGGTCAAGAAAAATAAAATACTCTGCGTTGAAGCTTCTCAAGTAACAGTCTCCTGATAAAGTCTTAATTTTATGATCACCTACTTTTAGGTTCAGGCTACTATTCCCAATAACGTAAGCATATCAACTGCATCTCCGAGAAAACGCGTTTCCTGACTGAAACGAAGCGAAATATATAAAGCTATGGCAGGCACCATATAATCGTGATTATTTCTTGCACTATAATGTTCCTTATAAGCTCATTTATTTACGTTAGGTCGAAATAACTGAAAAGTCTAATATTGTCGATTCGCCACTAGAAATGCTTGCTGAACTATCTTTGTCTGCCTGCAATTATGGACAGAAGTTATGGCAGTTTGCCAAACGAAGACTACCAAAACGCGTAGAAGTACTTATGCAGAAGCTCCGCCCCCGTAGCTTTTCCATCTTTGCGAAGAGAGAGAGAGAGAGAGAGAATAATGCAGAGAAAGGCAGGGAGGTTAACCAGAGGTAGTTCCGGTTGGCTACCCTGCGCAGGGGGAAGGGTTAAGGGGGATAAAAAGAGAAACAGAGTGGAAGGGGGAGATAGAAAGAAAGGGAGACAAGCACGAACAAAGCGCGTACACTACAGAGCGGTAGGGGGCGGCATTCTTAGAGTCTGTCGTGAAGCCCCGTAGACCGCAAGAACCTTAATAGCGCGAGTAAGGCCTTCAACGCGGATGTTCTTTGGGAGCATTGGCCTAAAGCTTTTAGTTCTGAAAGTGGGCGATTGTCCAACTGGTCCAGTACTCTGCACATCACTTGTCTCTCAGCACTGTATCGCGGGCAGACACATATAATGTGTGCGAGCGTCTCGTCAATGTTACATGTGTCGCACGTGGGGCTGTTGGCCATTCCTATGAGGAAAGCATATGAGTTTGTAAAGGCAACGCCTAGCCACAGACGGTAGAGCATGGTTTGTTCACGTCGTGGTAATCCAGGTGGGAGGTGCATCCGTATGTCCGGAGACAACGAACGCAACCGACCCATGGTGAAACCATTTGAGTCCCATAAGGGCAAAGTACACTCATGGGACATCAATCGCAGCTCAGCCGCAGCGTCTGTTCGCGAAAGCGGAATGAATACTCGTTGACCACTTTGATGTGCAGATCGGGCGGCTTCGTCGGCGTGGTCATTCCCGCTGATGTTACAATGTCCTGGAAGCCACTGAAAGATTATGTTATGTCCCTTGTCATAGCTTTGATGATATATGTGTCGAATTTCTGAGGCCAGTTGTTCATTGGGTCCATGGCGCATTGGGCTTCGTATGCACTGAAGGGCTGCCTTGGAGTCACTAAAGACTGTCCATTGTTGCGGTGGCTGCTGCTTAATGAAATCAAGTGCAGCACGGAGCGCCGTGAGTTCTGCACCCGTTGATGTGGTCACACGTGAAGTTCTTAATTTGATTTCCTCAGATTGTGCCGGGATGATGACTGCAGCAGCAGAGCTGTTGAGTTTTACTGAACCATCTGTGTATACATGTTGCCGGAATCTGTGCACGTGGTGAATGTGCTCCAAAGTTGCTTGTTTTAAAGCTTGCAATGGCGCTCCAGCTTTCTTTCTGATTCCTGGAATTGTCAATTGCACTTGCGGCCGGTGCAGACACCACAATGGATCTGACAATCGTGTAGCGGGCGTAAATTCAGATGGCAAGTACGACTGATGTCTTAGAATAGTTTTGGCAAAAGTTGAAAGTGGCCTTTTTTCTGGCAAGCAAGCAAGATGGTGTGAGGGAATCCGAGTCAGGTGTCGGATGTGCGCTCTCAGGACATCTGTATCAATGTAGACTGTCAAAGGAGCGTCTCTGGCTATGGCTACTGTCGCAATCGATGACGTAGTTTTAGGAAGACCGAGACAAGTCCTGAGTGCTTGGGCTTGCACGCTCTGGAGTTTGCGAATATTCGTAGTGCCAGTATTTCCTAGTACAGGTAAGCTGTATCGCAGGAAGCCCAAAAACAGTGCTTGATATAGTTGCAACATTGACGGTACTGTTGCGCCCCAGGACTTCCCGCCGAGAAATGCAAGAAGGTCCACAATGGCGGCCAAACGCTTCGTCATGTACGAGATGTGAGGGCTCCAAGACAAGTCTCTATCAATGATGACGCCAAGAAATCGGTGCGTTCGTCTATATCGTATAATTTGGTCATTTATCCGCAAAGAATACGGGGCCATCGATTTGCGAGTAAAAGCAACGAGTGCACATTTCTCAGCAGAAAGGTCCAGGCCTTGTCTTCTTAGGTATGTTGCCACAGCCGTTGAGGCTTTCTGAAGTCGTGCGCGGACTTGTACACGTGTCACGCCTGAAGCCCATATGCAAATGTCGTCTGCATATACGGAGAGCTGAACGGTTTGCGGCAACGAATCAGCGAGACCAACGAGCACCAGGTTGAAAAGGGTAGGGCTGAGAACTCCGCCTTGCGGTACACCACGACTGGTATACCTAGGTGGCGTTGGTCCGTCTTCAGTCAAAATAAAGAAAGATCTTCCATTCAAATAGTTGCATATCCAGCGAAAGGTGCGTCCACCAATTCCTACAGCTTCTAAGGCGTCCAGAATTGCATGATGATCTACATTGTCGTAGGCACCTTTAACATCAAGGAATAGGGCCGCAGTGATTCGTTTCAGATGTTTCTGGTGTTGTACGTATGTTACCAGGTCGATAACGCTATCTATTGACGAGCGGCCACGTCGAAAACCAGCCATTACCTCTGGATAGACGTTGTAAAATTCCAAGTACCATTCTAACCGTGTAAGGATCATTCGCTCCATTACCTTGCCGACACAGCTGGCCAGTGCTATTGGACGGTAAGATGACAATTCCAACGGAGATTTGCCAGCCTTGAGGAGTGGAACAAGCCGACTGGATTTCCACGTTGTAGGGACCAGGCCGTCACGCCATGATGCGTTGTATAGGCCAAGAAGGGCATCTCTGGCCTCTTGACCAAGGTTTGCAAGCGCAGAGTACGTGATGCCATCGTATCCTGGTGACGAAGATCGCCTGCACCCAGCAAGAGCGGCCTCCAGTTCTTCGATGGAGAAAACAGCGTCCATACGAGGATCTCGGGAGCAAGGGGGCACAATGGGAGTAGGTGCGCAAGGTGAATACGTGAGCGCCGGACCCGCGATCCTTGCGCAGTAATCTTCGGCTACCTCGACTTCTCGGCGTCCTTGCTGTAGGGCTAGAGACTTAAATGGACGACGCTGTTGAGGAGCTGTTCGAAGTCCACGGACTGTTTTCCAGACAACCGACAGAGGTTTACGCGGGTCGAGAGACTCACAAAACGATTTCCAGCGTTGATTTTGCAGTACAGCAAGGCGACGCTGAATTTTCTTTTGAATGCGTCTGGCCTCTCTAAGGTCGTAGAATGATTTAGTCCTTCTGTACCGTCGCTCCGCTCGCCGGCGGATTGCACGGAGGCTCTGTATTTCCGAATCAAAATCTGTGTATTTCTCTAATGGCCGAAATGAGCGCATAGCATCCTGCATAGCCTTGGCGATCTCAAATTCTAGTGTGGACGAAATGCCTTCGTGGCATGCGTCTTCCATACGTGATTTAAACACGGGCCAATCTATTCTTTGTTTAAAATTTGATGGAACGGATTTGGTGAGGCCTTTTATCTTCAGGTAGGTAGGAATGTGGTCGCTTCCGTGGGTTTCTATATCTGCGAACCAATGGACGCAGCGAGTGAGGCATCGCGAAACAAATGCTAAGTCTAAACAACTACTGTACGTCCGGCCGCGCAGAAACGTGGGACTACCATCATTTAGGCAAGAAAGTTCATGATCGCAAGCAAAGGACACGAGGTTTCTTCCTTTGGAATTTATCTTGTTGCTTCCCCAAAGTGAATGATGCGCGTTGAAGTCCCCAACAACAATCCATGGACCAGGTGTCGCATCTATAATGTCACTCAGTCTCTGCCTATCGAAACTACTTGATGGAGAAAGGTAAGCGCCCACTAAAATAAACGAGAGTTTTTGTTTTTTCACGGTCAAACACACGTACTGATTAGTGTCATGTGGCGGCACTGGATGAACAACGTAAGTCAGTTCACACCGTATGTAGATGATCACTTTGCTAATGTCAGTACAAGTCGATGACACATGAGGTTCATAGCCTGAGATCCGGACGGGTTTCTGTAGCTTCGGTTCACAGACGACAACAATGGGGAATCGATTGGTGAAAACGTAATGGCGAAAATCACTGCGGGATTTCAGGCCACGGGCATTCCATTGCATAAGAGATGCTTCTTTGACTTGTCTGAAGAACGGCTGACGCGGTAGAGCCATTGCGCTTGCTACTCGAGGCTCGCAAGAACCGGATCCAGGCCGTCCAGCACTTGTAGTGCACCTCGAGCAGATGGCGTCTGCATGTCATTTATCAATACGCGAATGACTTTCATTAGAGATCTTATTATGGCGATAACTTGCTTGTCTTGACCTCGCACGTGATCTGTGCCCTCATTGGTTCGTCGGTAGTCCACCGTCGACCTTTGTTGGGCTGGAGGACTTAATGTCGGAAGTGCAGGCCAGTCGTTTGCAGTAGAGGTATTCACTGCGTCATCAGACACCGTGTTGTTAGTGTGGGTGAGCGCCTTGGGAGCACCAGCCTCAGGAAGTATCGTCTGTCTTGCGACGGTATCAGTATTTCTAGTAAATGACGATCGTCTACGGTGACGGCGGACACTACGCCGTCGCACTTTGGCGGCGGCCTCTCTGTGAGTTGAGTTGTCCCTCACCATTTGTTTTAGGACTTTCCGCTCTGTCTTGTGTCTCGGGCAGTCTCTCGACGATGCTTCATGGGGACCGGAGCAATTGGCACACTTGAAATGAGTCGCACGGCAGGCATCAGCGCTGTGCTGCTCAGAACATCTTGCGCACACGGTCGAATTTGTGCATATGCCGCTGACATGCCCGATCTTCAAACAATTGCGGCACTGAAGTGGTCTTGGAACGAACGGTCGCACTGGATGACGAAAAAATCCAACTTTCACGTGGGACGGCAAGCTACCTCCCTTGAAAGTTATCCTCACGCAGCGTGAATCTCCTAGGCGACGGATTTCAATAATAGTTACACCTGCAGTGGCGGGTTTGACCAAAATAGGCAGATCGTTGTCGTCGATTGACTCATCGACATCATAAATCACACCTGATATAGTATTGCTATCCTGTGGTATTATGGTGCGAACACTTATGTTGCCCAGGATTTTCACTGTACTCAAGATTTCCAATGCTGCTCTGTTCTTTACATCAACCGCGAGAATGTTCTTACGGGTGTTAATTCTCATATCCGTGATCTCATTTGGAACCAGAGCCTCTAGTGTTACAGATATGGCTTGCCTGTTTAACCGATTCAGGTTGTCGGTCGGCGTCTCGGGCAAGAAGAGGATGGTATGAGCCGTGTCATGGGCCTTTGCTGCCGCCGTCGTCCTTGTTGAAGACGAGGATGCAGTGACGATTCTCCTCTTTCCTTTCTGCCTCACAACTGTCAAGTAGTCACCGTCATCCGACAGATCTTCTTCTGAAGCAGAGTAGTACAGCAAGGTGTCCTCGCTGCCTGTGTCGCTCATCAGGTGATTGCGCTTCCTCGGAGCGCTCGACGCTGTGACGTCGGTCTCCTCCGGACGTCTAGCTGACTCCGCTTCCATCGCCGAAGGTCTCGGAAGCGGCGCCTCCCGAAAACACGCAAAAATACTCGCAAAATGAGAGCAGTAGAAAGCGGGGTTCCACACAAGAGCCACTTCTTCGTCTTTCACGGTAATTTCACGAAGAGAATTTGTACGCGAGCATAGGTGAGGATTTGTCATGGTCCAGCCAATAAATTGTGTCGCTAAACATCGCCATACAGCACTGAAAACGTCGCACCGTGAATGGAGCCGAGGTGGTAGCTATGCCATTGTAGGACTCTCATTTTAGCAATAGCAGTGGTACTAGGTTTCCCTGTAATTTTTTAAGCTACAGTGCTCGGAACTGCCTATAAACATAGGTGTTTACAAGGACAGTGATTATATTTCACATGTAGAAGCGAACCTGTTTTAAAGGTTGGATAATATGTTATCACAGTCGCGTTTACCAACGAATATCAGCGCTCCATTTTTATTCGTTCCTACGCGCTTCTATTCTTAACCTCAATTCCGCTTTGAGATGCTTCGGATTGGATACTCGCACTTTGGCCATTCTAAAGAATCATGCACTTGTAGCAAGGGCGTCGCTAGTGACATCGCCAACCGCGGTTAGCGTGGTTACACAGTAGACGAAACGACGGTTAGGCGGCTAACCGCCCTCATTGTGCCAGCGGTTGCCGTTAACCGTGATCAGGGCAGTTATACTGCAGGAAAACCGGTGTTTAATATGCTAACCGCGGTTGACGCGAAATCGAGATTGGCAGCCTCGACGGCGAGATGTGGGACGACGGATCCATCGTCGGCGGAGTGCATCGTGGGCGCTTCGCGGTCGGCATCCCAAAAGCGTGTCAGCCGGCCCGACTCGACAACGGCGGCGCTGATACGAAAGTGGGAGGACATTGTGTCCGCAGGTCGCTGGAACGTCGCGAATGCCCTCCTGTACGCCTTATAAATCAAGGGTAGTGGCTATTTATCATCGTCTACCACAAGAAGTACTCGAGCTCAAGATACCTAACACCTTAAAGGACACAAACATTATTGGGATAATTTGAGTTACTCATTTTGTTTTTCCGAATGCAGTAAGAGAAAGGAACACGCTCTCCAATGATATTGAGGACAGCCAGTCCATGAAATATTTACTCTTTGAGCTATCTGATAAGATTTCCTGTTCCTGAAATGCTTCAGTGTTTAAGTAATGTTAACGCTCATTTCCTCGATGTTACGATAACCTTATCCTTGTAACAAGGGTTATTCACCTTTATTTATTGAATGAGAGTTGACTTTTTGTTCTTTATTTTACTTTGTTCCCGTCATTGGTTACATAGTGCTTCATTGTTTTCACGTATGATTGTTTAGAACCTATCTATCAATTTCTTGACTGTTTATTCGCGAAATACCATACAACATATTTCGATGATTTCATTTGATATTATGGTAATTTAACAATTATACAGGTCCAAGGCACATATTATAATCTATGTGATGCAATAAATCGAATGCTATATATTTACCGACTTTCTTGTTCTGTCTTTGGCATAAAGACATAAATGACGCACGCCGCGTTCATATCAAAGAGCTAGATTGCGTTGATACGATAAAACTGCATGAGCGGTTGCGGCCTAATGGTTAAAGCGTCGGGCTGCTCTGCTGTGGGACGAGATGACCATCAAGCCCGGAATCAGTCCTTTTTTTTTTAGGTATGAGCCTTTCGGTATGTCAGCAGCAGCACCCAGAAGGCACAATCAGAGAAGTTAGGTAATATTCGCTAAGAAAACTTTGCTTTAATGCGACGATATGCAGGTTCAATGCAAGTCTTCTCGCTGACGAACTACCGTAAACTGTGAAGTGAGTGCGCTTAAAACTGGCAAAAAAGGAAAAAAAGATATACATCAACAAGCGCTATTGGTAAGTAGGGATACGGAGTGCATAACGTTGCGAATTGCACTGCTTTTTATATAATTTAGTTTTGTACTGTGTGTTATGGGAGAAGCCATTTGTTCAGCAATCCAGCCTATGCACACACCTGTCGTCGTTTGCGCGCGCTGTCGTGTCCGATTGCTTGCTGCAATTGTCTGTTCTGTCGTGCGCAGTTCTCGGAAATGTATGCATTTCCAAAGTGGTTTTCGTGCTGTGGCGGTAGTGGGGATTTGAGTGGTGGTCGGTATCCAAGATACGAGGACACACCCGCGCCGCATCTAGCGCCCCAGAGCTTAAGTGGTTATTACAGCCATGGAGTGCTAGAGAGAAGCATCCAGCCAGTCTTCTCGCTGGTACGGCTCCAGCTAATCAGCACCTGCCAAGTGAGCCGTGGAGGTTGCTCTCCTTGAGCACGTGCCAACTACAGTCAGGCTATCAATGTACGCGGATGACATCTGCATATGGACGTCTGCAGTAACACGCCTACAGTTGCGAGCGAGAATTCAGATAGCCGCCACACAAACTGTTTGTTCTCTACCTTCGTAATCGAGGCCTGGAAATTTCCTCAGAGAAATGCGCACTAGTGCCATTTGCGCGCAAACCCATGGCCAACTACAATGTAATGATAAATGGCCAAATAATACGACGGGTCCGATCGTACAAGTTCCTAGGTGTCATAATCGACAGCGACTTGTCATGGAGCCCACACGTATCATACGTGAAAAAACGGTTGACAGGCATCTGTCACCTCTTCAAGTTTTTCGCTGGCAAGACCTGGGGAATGTCGCCAACTGCGATGTTGCAACTGTACAGGGTGCTTTTCCTAGGATTTCTGCGATACAGCTTGCCAGCAATAAACAACAAAGGTAAAACAAATCTACGCACAATACAAAGTCTTCAGGGTCAAGTGCTCCGGATCTGTCTAGGCCTGCCTCAGAGTGCTTAAACAGTGGCTACGATAGCAATCGCTGGAGATCACCTTGTCAGGACCCACATTGAAATTGAAGTACTCAGGACCCATATAAGGCATCTGATCAGGACTCCTCGTCACCACTTGGCCTCCCTAACAGCGGACAGACCACACACATCTTTCAGCCGGACGATAACCGCACATGATGAATCATTGCCAGCTTGTTTCACCCCGGCTGCGAGACCTTCGATTCCTCCATGGTGCCTCGCTCAGCCAAAAATCAACCTCACAATACCTGGTATCTCGAAAAAAGCTGATCTATCATCGCCAGCCCTTAGACAACTCACGCTACCACATTTGTACGAGAATTACCGTGATTCTACGCATATTTACACTGATGGATCTGTCCTTCCAAGTAGCTCCGCGGCGGCAATCGTCATACCAGCGAAAGCTACAACAATCAAATTTAAGACGACCCACGCGACAACATCGACGGCAGCAGAGCTCGCAGCGCTCTTTACTGCCCTTCATCACATTGGTGATGAACCACCACATAAATGGACAATATTCTGCGATTCGAAGGCGGCATTGCAGTCTCTACTGTCACCTTTACGACGCGGACCACACGAACAACTAATATTCCATATTACAGAGACGTTGCAACATATAAGTGAAGCAGGCCATGAGATAACCTTTCAGTGGCTTCCAAGTCACTGCGGGATTATCGGCAATGAACGGGCGGATCACTCTGCCCGCTCAGCCCATACTGAGGAGCGCCACGTCACAATTCCTCATTCTAGAACTGACGCAGCTCGGAAGCTCCGCCTACTTGCTCGGCAGTGCACCGCGTCGCAATGGAATGAGCCACATTTAAGAAACACGACGCGACTGTACTCACTTGATCCAACACTAAGTCTTCGAGCGCCATCACAGCTTCGCCGTAGAGACGCCACGCTTCTATATCGACTTTGGTTGGGCGTTGCCTTTACTAAAGCCTATGCATTCCGCATAGGGATGACCGCCAGCCCAACCTGTGACCACTGCGGCCATGAAGAATCAATTGGCCATATTTTGTGTGCCTGCCCGCAGTACAGTACAGAGAGGGCATGCCTTCGCCACGAACTTGACCAACTGGACGACCAAGCGCTATCCGAAAAAAGAATACTACAACATCGAAAGGACCTACCGTCACAGAAGAAGGCCGTGCAAACGCTATTGCGCTTTTTGCGATCTACCGGCCTGTGTGAACGACTTTAACTGGAACGCCTTTTGTGTGTGTGTGCCTCCATGTGTGCGTGTTTTTTTTTTTTTTTCCTTTTTTTGCGTTTTCCTCTCTGTCATCTTTCTAACCCCTATCCCCCATCCCCAGTGTAGGGTAGCAAACCGGAGACTCATATCTGGTTAACCTCCCTTCCTTTCCTCTTCATTCTCTCTCTCTCTCTGGCTTACGAAATCGTCAGTTATTGTGGATTTGTTTTTCATTGTCGCTTTCGGAGCCGCTTATAAATTGACTGAGATTTTCCTCTGTCGTTCTCTTTTTTTTTATGAAGAGGCTAGGCCGTGCTTCCGATAGAGGGAACCACCTGCATGAGTGGCTGAGACGCAGTCCTCTTTTCAGAAATATATATCTTGAGAGATACTTGTATTTTCATCGCAGGAGCCAATTGTTTTTGCAATGACGTGATATATATTCGTGATTATAACCCACGCTGCTAACTTACGTATCTACAGTTAAAACAGTAGCTATTATGTTATGGGTAAAAACTTGCTCCAGAGATAACATGCCATTGAGCATATACGTACTTTGCGGGAAAAATTGTATTCATAAGACACGAAGCACAATTACTAAGCAACTAGGAACGTTTCAACGGTTAAGCTTCCGATTAGTTCAAAGGAGTTTAATTATGGGGACTTCCACTATCCGGAAAGGAGTAGCAACGGAATTGCACGCCCCGTTACGAAACTCTAGTTGGCACTACGCAACCTTCTTTTTATGAGTGCAGTGTCCAATCCTCGGCGTCTCCTGCGGTTTGGAGTATACCTGCGGTCCAAATCATAAAAAAATAAGCTATCATGGGTAAAAATGCAGTCATTCTTGTTCTACGGGGCCACTGTCCCATTATAAGCGCCATGAATTATTTGCCTGAATAATATATTGGCATTGTCATACTTGCTTATAATATAAGCCTCATCCACACAGCCAGCCACACCTTAACCAAAATTGTACGTCTGCTTGCCGTAAACACCTAGAAAGAATCTGCGCCTTTGGTCAAACTTTCAAAAGACAGAACAAATTACCTGCTCGGGGCTGTTCGTCAATACGGATATTGCATGCCGAAGCATCAGAATGTGCTCAGTGAAATTTACTCAAGGTATCCCGGAAGTAATCGCCGTATTGCTGGAGCTCACAATTCCACATGATTTTTTATCAATTTCCGAATCATGTACTTTGCTGGCATTATGCGTAGAAGAGAGTGAGAAAAGTTATCCAGTGGCGTCTGCCCAGTAAATGCATGTGTTAATACTAACACGGCATGCATAAAAATCATAGGCAGGGTGTTTCCCAAAAGGAGCACCACAGATCATTGTTTTCATTAAAGTCGACGGTAGAGTTTAGGATAAGCAATCGCACAACACGTTTAGCTTTTAAGTATCTTTCCTCAAGGTAGAGCTAAAATTCAAAGCTTCAAACCATTGGTGTAGGTGTACGCTTTTATTATTGTCCATCAAGTAAATCATTTGATCTACTTAAGTCATTCCTTTAAGATGCGCTTATTAACAAAAAGTGTAAATGGTCATCTTTCGCTTTTTATCGACTAGCTTGGAAGTTACCACTAAAGGTACACAAGATAGTGAAGCTAGACATTCGTCGACTTGAAATGATCTGTCTGCTGGCAGATTCCTGTGGTTCGAGCGGCCAGTCTCGCGGCAATTCTGGGTGCAATTGTGGCTTTTTTTCACGCTCTGAAAAACACATTTAATGTAGCACGTACTGACCAACCGAAAGCTCTATCGGCACATTTTCACGTCGCTCTATATTTTCTTATTGACACTTTTCATGTAATTATAATATTAAAGTAGTTGATTGACCAAGACTATCTTATCAAGCGGAGTGAACAAATAATTTGAGTATTGCCAAGCGACGGCAAACAACATTACATTGGCTCTATCTAGCTACGTGGAATTCGCACATTTTAAAATTCTGGCTAAAGTTATCTCGGACACCCTGTATACTTTACCGAGAAAAGCGTTTCTAGTCTTGAAAAAGACAAGTCCACTTGTCGAAGCGTTGGATGCGGATTTCAGCTTGTTTTCGTTTTGCTCATCGTCTTGGATTTCCATCTCCCGATTTCCCCGCGTTTTCTTCGTACGTAATCGAAGCGAGAAAAGTCGACGGAAAGATACATCCAGGGTGTTGAGTCTCTGATCTTTGTGTTCCATTTGGCAAAGTCCGCTTACAAACGCAACTTTTTTTTCTCATTTTCACGACAGCTCTCTACGCGCTCTCACTTTTTTATTGGTATTTGTTTCCTCGTCGAACTTGGCCTTATAGCTCCTACTCGTGCTCTAACTTGTGTCTCGTAAAATTATTGTCCACATCTGAGTGGAGGGGTCAATAAAAATAAAATACTCTGCGTTGAGGCTTCTCAACCAACAGTCCACTGATAAAGTGTTAATTTTATGATCACCTCATTTTAGGTTCGGGCCATTATTTCCAATAGCGTGAGTATATAAACTGCATCTCCGAGAAAACTAGAGTTTCCTGACTGAAACGAAGCGAAATATATAAAGCTTTGACAGGCACCATATAATCGTGAACATCACTGCACCACGATTATTTGTTCCACCATTATGTTCCTTATAAGCTCATTTATTTACGTGAGGGCGAAATAACTGAAAACTCGAATATATTCGATTCGCCATTAGAAATGCTTTCTGAATTATCTTTGTTTGCCTTCAATTATGGGCAGGAGTTAGGTTGACAAACCAAGACCACCAAACGCGTAGGGGTACATGTGCAGAAGCTCCGCCACCGTTGCCTTCCCTTATTTGCCAAGAGAATTTGTACGCGAATAAAGGTGAGGACATAGCGAAAGAAATTTCAACAAGAGCGGACACTTCCATAGAGCCCAGCGGCCGAATTGACTGTAGCACACCAAGCGGATGTTATTGACTCCTTTCGGTTTCGGTTTTGGGCGCGCGCGTTTTGAACACCAGTTGGTACACGCCGCGCCGGCTCCGCTGCTCGGCGCGGCATTCATTTCTTCTTTTTTTTTCGCTTCTGCTGAACCTCGCATGGCCTTGGCGTGGAATCGTTTCATTATTAAGTAGAAATGATTGCGATTGACCTTTACAAGACTGCGCCGAATCTGTCAGGTGCGATTTCATAAAGAAAACGGAAGACGTCTTCTGAAATAATGAAATGTTTATTTTGCTCTATATAAATGCTCCTTCCGGGCTTCTTCTGCATTCATCCGAAGTTGTGGCACCAGGTAAGCAGCAGTCGTTGCCGTACGATGCTCCACCAGATGCCATCAGCTGAAAGAAAGTAAATTACAAGCATGTATCATTTCGGTGTATTGACCTAACAGGGGTATTGCGTGTAGAGGCGAAACGTGCGTAAGTGATAAAGGAGCGGCATTAGAGATAAATTTACTTTTACGTACATTTCGCAGCAAAGACTCCTTCCAAACAATGCCATGAAATTTGAACATCCGATTTTCAAGCACCCCTCCTTTCCCGGGCATTATTTCGTGCACTTTAACTGCACAAATACAAGGCTGACTGCGCGTTTCCAAAACAACTTGGCCTCAGTCGACACGACGGTACTCCAAGTACACAAAAGTGGCTACAACACAGGCTCAACCAGACCATGTTACACACTCGCAGTATGCCTTCTAATCGCACTCAAGTCAGACTCGTGGGTGCAAAGCCTGTTTTCAGTCGCTCAGAATACATAAATGTCATGTTCTTGACCTCCTCCGTGTTATCTTTTACGCGTCCTGCCGGCGCATGCAACACTCCCGTGTTATCACTCTGGGCAATCGCTCGTCGCGTTTTCGAGAAGCGTGAGTACCGAAATAAGGTACATGTTGTTGCAGGGTTATAAAATGCGTCACAGACTTGTCCCACTAAAATCAGTACACGCAAAACTAACTCACTATGGCCGGCTTGCTTTTTTGCTAACAGCTTCACAACCCCAGGCGCGGCGAGCAAGCCTCAAGATATCCCAAAAAGGTACCAAATAAGTTACAATACTTTTTCGGGTCAGAGAATGCGTCACGAACTTCTACCAGTAAGATTCAGTACACGCGAAACTAACTGTGGCACACAGCCGAGCTGCTTTTCGCTAACTGCGCCATTACGCCGAGCGCGGCCACTGTGCTTGAAAAGTACCCCAAAAAGTAGTGAAATTAGTTACAATAATGTCTTGGGTCAGAAAAAGCGTCAAAACTTGTCCCGGTAAGATTCAGTACACGCTAAACTGCGTCACACGGCCAAGGTGCTTTTCGTCAGAAAGCCAGGTGTGGCGAGCGTGCCCAAAAACTACCGAAATAGGTTATAATTATGCTTGGACTCATAGAAAGCGTTGCAAACATCTCCCAGTACGAGTAATTAACTCATTAACTATAGGCTTGGACTGCGGAGCTGTTTTTCGATAACTGCGTCACTATATAGGTTCAGTTTTGTGCAGTAAGCCTAAATGTGCTTGAAGTGCGTTGCAGACTGTCAAAGAAAATTCCTCACCTTGCTGTAGTCCAGTAGTGCAGCGGTGCCGTATCGAAATGCATACGGAACACAAGAGAACGCCTGGAGCCCAAACAACGGGCTACATCCAAAAGAGACGGGTCGCCGAGCACGCGGGCTTCACATGCGCAGCCGGCCTCGCTCACTCGTGCGGCTTGTCTGGCGCATGACGTATGCACGCGCGTCTGGCGTGCCGCTAGCTTGTTGCTAGGCAACGCAACAACAAGCTGCAAAGTATCAGTTCATTTACAGGCAAAACATTTTCACTTTTAGTGGGAAGGAATAAAAAAAAATGAAAAGAATAAAAGGAATGAAAGAATAAAACGTTGTCTGGAAGTTTATTTCATATTTTCTAGGTATACTTTGTGGCGCAAAATACATTTCTGGAACTGTCTCCCTTTCTTCTGTCCCTTTTCCAGAAATGTATTTTGCGCCACAAAGTATACCTAGAAAATCTAAGCACCAACTTGCCCAAGAAGAAGTCCTTTTGGAACTTATTTCATATTCTTTTTTTCTGGTGCTCGCGTCAACTAACGGATGGTGTTGAAACTAGGCGTAGCGTGTTTCCTTCTGCCAGTTTTTGAAGATTGTTCCTTCTTGTTGAATTCTTTCTCTATGGTGAGGGTCTGTCGCGGTCCAGCCAATACATTATGTCGTTAAACATCGCCATACGGCACACCGACCATGGCACCGTGAATTGAGCCGAAGTGGTAGCTATGCCATTGTAGGTCTCTCATTTCAGCAATAGCAATGGCACTAGGTTTTCCTGTAATTTTTCAAACTACAGAGCTCCGATCTACCACTAAACATAGGTGTTTAGAAGGCCAGGTACGTATGTAGTCACATGTAGCAGTGAACCTATTTTAAAGCTTCGATAATGTTCATGATGGTCGCGTTTACCCACGAATATCACCGCTCTATTTTAACCGTCCTACGCGTTTGCATTCTTAACCTCAATCCGGCTTTGAGATGCTTCGGAATAGGTGTTCGCAGTTTTGCCCTCCTAATCATAATGCCGTTATTACAAGGACGTCCCTAGTGACATCGCTAACCGCGGTTAGCTCAGTTACCTAGCAGGCTAAACGACGGTTAGGCGGCTAACCATGCTCAGTGTGACAGCGGTTGCCGTTAACCGTGATCAGGACAGTTATACCGCAAGAAAACCGGCGGTTTGCATATTAACCACGGTTGACAGCAAACCGAGCTCGGCAGCCTCGCCTGGGAGATGTGGGATGACGGATCTATCGTCGGCGGAGTGCAGCGCAGGGTCTTCGCTGTCGGCCTCCGGGAAGCGTGTCAGCTGGCCCGACTCAAAAGCATCAAAAGGCGTTTCGCCGACGCTAAGGAAGCAACGCTGACACTGAAGCTTCCATCTCTGTTCGTCCTGATAGACTGTACTTTTTCTTTGGCAGCGGAAACTATTTCGGCAGACACTCGGTTTGGATTTACATGCCAAAAAGTAGTACCTTCACTTGTTGGGCGGAAGACAACCGGAATGCCTACGGCTCGCTTTTTCTTGTACGTGACCAAGGTAAATGGTGCATCGTCACCCATCTCTTCTTATCACTCAGCTCATAATTCGAATTCATAATTCATAATTATGAATTCATAATTCATAATTCATCTTTCTTTGTTTAAGTATGAGCTATCTGACAGGACAGCAGCAGCACTCAACAGCTACAATCAGAAAAGTCCGGTAATATTCGTGCGGAAAACTTTCCTTGAATGCGACGACCTGCAGGCTGAGCGCAAGTCTTTCCGCCGACGGAATAAACTGTGAAGTGAGTGAACCTTAAAACTGGCAAAAAAGAAAAATAGATATGTCAAAAGCGCTATTAGTAAGTAGGGATTCGAAGTGCATAACGCCGTGACTTGTACTGTTTCCGATATAATTTAGTTTTATACTGCGTGTTATAGGGACCAGAGGTAATGTGCTCAGCAATCCAGCCTACGCCTCCCCCCCCTCCTGTTGTCGCTTGCGCGATGTCGCTTCCGACTGTTTGTTGCAATTGTCTGTTCTGTCGTGCGCAGTTGTCGGAAATCTGAGCATTTCCACAGCGGTTTTCGGGCTGTGGCGGCAGTGGTGATTTGAGCGGTGGTCGGTATCCAGGATGCGAAGAAACACCCGTGCCGCGTCTTGCGTCCCAGACATTAAGTGGCCATTATAGCCAGGGAGTGCTAGACAGAAGCATCCAGCGAATCCTCTCGCCGGCAGAGCTCCAGCCAATCAGCACCGGTCGAAGTGAACAGTACACTGGGTGTAGACTTACAGAGTATTCCTCCTCGCTCCCACTTGAAGCGTACACGAATATACAGTACAGCGCTCATCGTAGCGACATGTAGCGACATTGTAGCAGTGGCTTGGAACGCACGTTCCTTTCTTTTTTTTTTGCATACTGTCAAATGCCCAGATGATGCAATAACAGGCGGAGTCGTAGAGCAGTGCTTGGAAAGAGAATGGTGTCCGATGATCTGTCAGTAGATATGAAAGAAAAAAAAAAAGAAGCCCTGAAAGGTGCATTTCGCTTTATGTTAGTCACCGATTGGGAGAGTAACCTTGCTAAATGCATAATGTGGGCAACAGTGTAAGATTAGTCTGGGATTTGCTTACTACAATAAAAAATAGTTTCAGACCCACTGCAGTGACTTAGCGGCTACGGTGGTGCGTTGCTAAGCATGAGGTCGCGGGCGATAATCCGAGGCGTGGTAGCTGCATTTCGATGAAAGGTAAATGCAAACGCGCCCGTGTCCCGTGCATGGGGGCTCGCTAAAAATCCCTTAGTGGTCAAAATTATTCTGGAGCTATCCACTACAGCGTGTCTAAATCAAATCGTGGCTTTCGGACGTGGAATCCTAGAATTCAACCATTCAAAAATATTTTCAGTATATTATAAATATTTTTGGAAATGGTGGGTTTCATTCAAAAGGCAAAAAAAAAATTCTTGTATCGCAGCGTGCGATTTAGTTTTGAATCACCAAACACGTGCACATCAAAGGTAAAGCTAACTTCAGCGGCTAAGAGCGGGCAACGGTAAGTTGGTGGCGACTAATGCAGATGACTCATGTTCTCCTACGCTAGTGCTGTATTTGGCCGTGAAATAACAGGCACAAACCCAAATTGAAGAAAAGCTGTGTCAATACGACAGTGCGAAAGTTCGCTTATGAAGGTCTCAGGTATTATAGATTTGTTTTTCATTATCGTTTTCAAGCAGCTTAACAATCGACTGAGATACTGCTGTGTTTTGTTTGTTTTTAGTTTTGTGTTTTATCAAGAGACTAGGATGGGGTTTGGAAACAGGGGACCAAGTGCATGACTGGCTGAGATGCGGTCCTCGTCTTCAGAAGTATAGATCTTTGAAGATACTTGTATTTTCGTCGCAGGAGCGAATTAGTTTTGCAATGCCGTCATATATATTCGTGATTCTAACCCACCCTGGTAACGTGCGTATCTGCCGTTAAAACAGTAGCTAATACGTTAGGGGCAATAACATACTCCTGAGATAACAAGCCCCCAAGCATTTACGTACTTTGCGGAAACATTATACTCACAATACACGAAGCGCAATTAGTAACTAGATAAAGAATGATGCTTAATACACTTGAATTGAAGGAATTGAATGGATCAGCACACGCCACTCCAGGAGTGGGAAAGTTTTTTCAACGCTTACACTTCGGAGTAGTTCAAAGGAGTGTAATTAGGGGATTTCCACTGTGCGGAAAGGAGTAGGAACGGAATCGCACGCCCCATTACGAAACTCTGGTTGGCACTACACAATCCGTTCTATATTAGCGGAATGTTCAATCCTCGGCGTTTCATGTGGTTGGGAATATACCAGCGCTCCAAATCTCAAAGAACAGATAGTACGACGGGCAAAAGTGTACTCATTCTTGTTCTATGGGGCCACTGACCCATTATAATCCCCATGCATTTTTTGCCTGAATAATATATTGACATTTCTTATTTTGTTGTGGCGGAAACTGAACAAAGACAACAGTTGTCTTTGTTCAGTTGTCTTTCTTCAGCTTGCCCTACACGAAAATAAGGTATGCCGTACCGACAAGCCCCTATAGCTATCCTCATACTGACATTGTCGTACTTGTTTAAAATATAAGCCTCACGCACAGTCAGTCACACTTTATCCAAAATGCGGAGAAAAAAGTGCGTGGTCGTCCCTTTACCTAATTTGACACATGCTTGCGTACACTCCTAAAATAAATCTACGCGTTTGGTCAAACTTCCAAGGGACAAAACAAAATTACTTGCTTGTGGCTGTCCGTGATTACGGATCCTGCATGCCGAAGCATTAGAATGTGCGCAGTGGAATTTACATATTACATTGCGGAAGTAATCACCCTATTGGTCGAGCTCACAATTCCGCAAAATTTTTATCCCTGTCCGAAGGAATTACTTTGCTGGCATCATGCGTAGAAGAGAGTGAGAAAACTTTCCAGTGGATTCTGCTGAGTAAATGCGTACATTAGGCCAAACACGGCTTGTATAAAAATCATATGCTGGGTGTTTCCAAAACGGAGCATCACAAATCATTGTTTTCGGTGAACTCGACGGCCCAGTGTAGGATAAGTAATGGCCGAACACGTTTATCTTACAGGTATTTTTCCTCAACATAGAGTTAAAATTCAAAGCTTGAAACGATTGGTGAAGCTGTGCATTTTTATTACTGTCGATCAAGTAGATCACTTGATGATGTGTGTAATCCATTTAGGATGCGGTTATCAAAAAAAAAAAAAAAGCTAACTAGTCATCTCTCGCTTTTTATTAACTAGCGTGGAACTGACCTCTAAAGCTACAGAAAATAGTGAAGCTACATTTTCGTCGGCTTTGAATGATTCGTTTACTGGCAGGTCCCTCTGGCTCGAGTAGCCAGGTGCGCGGCAATTTTGCGCGCAATTGCGGGCTTGTTTCACGCTCGGAAAAACACTCTTTGATGCACGTACTGAGAAACAGAAAGCTGTATCGGCGATGAAGCCACCTGGTCTGGGCATGAAAGGGGCCAACGTATCTTCATTACACTTTCGGGAACAGACGCTGCGGCTGGGCTGCGACTGATGTCCCGTGAATGTACTTTGCCTCTGTGGGAGTCAAACGCTTTCACCATGTTTTGTTTGCGTTCGTTGTCTCCGGCCATACGGATGCACCTACCGCCTGGGTTAATACGACGGGAAAAGCCCACGCTGTACCGTCTGTGGCCAGGCGTTGCATTTACGAACTCGTATGATTTCCTTATTGGAATGGCCAACAGCCCCACGTGCGCCACATTTAACATCGACGAGACGCTTGCAAATATCATCTGTGTCTGCCCGCGATATAGTGCCCCGAGACAAGAGGTGTACAGAGGCCGTATAACGTAAAACTATTCCATTACGTTTTTTATTTCAATCTCCTGACGTTCCGTCCCGATATCACGGTCACGTTCATCATCATCCATCCCAGTACTTTCACTCCCCTTCCCTCTTCCCCAGTGCAGAGTAGCAGACTAGAGCGCACTAGTTCAGGTCGACCTCTCTGTCTTTCCTATCAATAAATCCAATCTAAAAAAATCTCCTGCCGTTAATTTTGTGTAACCGCCGACGCAAGCATCGGGAGGTCAACCACAGGGGTGTCTGAACAAACGAATCAAATGCTCCCCTCGTTCGTAGTAAGTCACTTTTGTTTGTTTGAAAAACGAATAACATTGCCTGCGCTGAGTGGCTTGTCTTATCTTATTGGCTCACAAGAGGCGAGGAGCATGCTCAAGTGGAGAGGAATTCGATGGGGCCGAGCCACTGTACTGACTATCGATAAGCGGATGAAGAGGGTGGCGCCGGCGTCTGCGATTGGTCCGCTTTCTCTTACTTAGCTTGCGGTGGTTCGTCGACAATCGCGGCGGCAATGGAAGCTTAAGAATGTCGCTAAAACAGATTCTCAGCAAGGAAGAGTTGGCAGAACGAGGTCGTAAACGTGCGGAAAGTTTTCAAAAACGTTACACGGCCACGCAAAAGCTACGCGTGCTCTCCGGCAGGGGCGAGAAGCCAGTGCCGGAACGATCGGCGGCAGCCATTTTTTATTCCTTTCAGAACGGGGCAGCCTGTGGCTATTCAGAAGAAAATTCATTTTTTCTGCATATTAATGCACCTTTAACCTGTACGCGTCACTTTGACGCGGTTAATTATTGCGGTTTTGTGATGTCGCGTGAGAGGTAGGTGAAGTGGGTGCAGCCCGAAAACATCTGACCAATAGCCGAGGGCTAATGGCAAAAAGGCGTCGAATCAGAAATAACTATTTTTGTTTTGTTCGGTCAAATTATGCATAATCCGCGTGTACACGTCATGTGAGATGGAGAGCTATCGCGGTTTTCGTGACGTCGCGTTGCAGGCAGGTGGAGTGGGGATGGTCCCAAAAAGTTTTTGACCAATCGCGGAGGGCTGATTGCAGAATTGGAATAGACAGTTTGGAATAGTTTTACGTTATAGCGCCCCAGAGTACTGGACCAGTTGGACAATCGTCCACTGTCAGGACTCAAAGCCTTAGGTCAGTACTCCCACAGAACATCGACGCTAAAGGCCTCATTTGCGTTATTAGGATTCCTGAGGTCTGCGGGGCTTCACGATAGGTTGTAAGAACGCCACCGCCTACCACTCTGCAGTGCACGCGGTTTTTGCTTGCTCGTCTCTATTTCTCTGTCTCTCCTCCTTCCGCTCTCTTTCTCTTTTTAACCCCTTAACCATCCCACCTCCCCCCCCGTGCAGGGTAGCCAAACGAAACTGCTTCTGGTTATCTCCCTGCCTTTCTATGCATCCTTTTCTCTCTCTCTTTATCGGCAGTTTTCGCCCTCGCTCTAAATTTTTCTTATTGAGACTTTCCATCTAATTACAATATTTGAGAAGTTGAATAATTATTTAGAACAATCGCATTAAGCGGAGTGAAAAAAATAATCTGAGTATCGCCCAGCGACGGCAAATAAGATTGCATTGGTTCTATGTAGCTACGTGGCATTCGCGTATTTTAAATCTCTGGCAAAAGTTAGCTGGGACACCCTGTGTACTGCGCCGAGAAAAGCGTTTGTCGCCTTGAAGAAGACAAGTCCACTGGTAGAAACATTGGCTCCGGCTTTCACCTTGTTCTCGTTTTACTCATCGCCTTGAATTTTCAGCTCCCAATTTCCCCGTGTTTTCTCCGAAGTTAATGGCAGCGAGACAAGTCCCTGGAAAGAAATATCGTGAGTGTTTTGCTTCTACTTTCTGCGTTCTATTTGGCAAAGCCCGCTTACAAAGTGAACTTTTTTTTTGTTTTCCCGACAGCTCTCTTCGCGCTCTCACTTTTTTGTCGGTATTTTTTACCTTGTCGAACATGGCATTATTGGTTATACTCGTGTTCTAATTTGTGTCTCGTAAAATTATTGTCCCCTCCACACTGGAGCCGGGAAGAACAATAAAATTATGTGCATTAAAGCGTCTCAAACAATAGTCCATTGATAAAGAGCTC
The DNA here is from genome assembly GCF_023375885.2 of Dermacentor andersoni. NCBI lineage: Eukaryota > Metazoa > Arthropoda > Arachnida > Ixodida > Ixodidae > Dermacentor > Dermacentor andersoni. The sequence goes on along the minus strand of NC_092824.1, from coordinate 76,111,589 downwards.
ATTTTACGTTCAGGCTGCTATTTCCAACAGCGTGAGTGTGTCAAGTGCATCTCAGACAAAACTGGAATAACCTGACTGAAAGAAAGCGAAATGCATAAAGCTATGACACCCGCCATATAATTGTGAACATCACTACGACATGACTGTTAGTTGCACCACAATGTTCCTTATAAGTTCATTTGTTACCTGAAGTCAAAACAACTGGAAAGTCTAATATCGTCGATTCGCCATTAGAAACGGTTGATGAATTATAATTGTTTGCCTTCAAATATGCACTGGAGCTATGGAAGGTTGACAAACCAAGCCTACCAATACGCGTAGGAATACATGTGGACAAGCTCCGCCACGGCAGCCTTCCCTTATTTGCCAAGAGAAGTTGTGCGCGATTGTAGGTGAGGATTTGTCGCCGCTCCGTTGAATAGGGGATCGCAATGAATTATGTCTCGAAACATCGCCATACGAATGCGAGGTGTTCACACTGGGAATGGAACCGATCTGCTAACTACGCCATTGTAGGACTCTCATTGAAGCAACAGCAAGGCGACAAGGTTTCCCTGCAATTTTTTTAACTACAGTGCTCTAAACTGCCGATTAACATCGGTTTTGTGCAATGCCAGTGAGGATATTTCATATGTAGAAGTGAACCTGTTTTAAAGCAGTCGGACGCGCGATGTCGCGTCCGACTGCTTGTTGCAATTATCTGTTCTGTCGTGCGCAGTTGTCGGAAATCTAAGCATTTCCACAGCGGTTTTCGTCCTGTGGCGGATGTGGTGATTCGAGCGGTGGTCGGTATCCAATATGCGCAGAAAGACCTGTGCCGCATCCAGCGTCCCAGACATTAAGTGGCCATTATAGCCAGGGAGCGCTAGACAGAAGTATCCAGACAGCCTTGTCGCTGACACAGCTGCAGCCAATCAGCACCGGTCGAACTGCACTGGGTGTACACTTACAGAGTATTCCTCCTCGCTCCCACATGAAGCGTACACGAATATGCGATAGTTACAGCGCTCATCGTAGCGACATATAGCGACATTGTAGCAGCGACCCTGAGCGCACGTTCCTTTTTTTTTTGCACACTGTCAAATGCCCAGATGATGCAATAACAGGCGGAGACGTAGAGCAGCGCTTGAAAAGAGAATGGTGTCCGATAATCTGTCAGTAGATATGAAAGAAAAAAAAAAGAAGCCCTGAAAGGGGCATTTCGCTTTATGTTAGCCACCGTATTGGCAGAGTAACCTTCCTAAATGCATAGTGTGGGCAACAGCGTAAGATCAGTATGTGCTTTGCTTTTCTGCAATAAAAATAGTTTCAGACCCATCGGGTTGGATTAGCGCCTACGGTGCAGCGATGCTAAGCACGTTGGAGTGGGATTAAATCCTGGGCGCGGCTGTCAAATTTCGATGGGAGCGAAACGCAAAGAGGCCCGTGTGCCGTGCATTGTTGGCACATTAAAAATCCCCAGGTGATCAACATTCTTTTTTTTATTGAAGTGAATGTTAGATCAAAATTATTCTCGAGCTCACCACTACAGCGTGTCTCATAATCGTATCGTGACTTTGGGACGTAGAACCGTAGAATTCAACCAATTAAAATATTTCCAGAAATTTTTGGAAATATCGGGTTTCGTTGAAAAGGCAAACCTTTCTTGTATGGCAGCGTGCAATGTAATCGTCAATCACCTAACACGTGCACAGTAAAAGTAAAGCTAACTGCAACGGCTACGAGCGGCCAGCTGTAGGTTAGTGGCGATTAATGCAGTTGACTCATGGTCTCCTACGCTAGTGTTGAATGTTGCCCTGAAATAACAGGCACAAACGCAAATTGAAGAAAAGCTGCGTCAATACGACAAAGCAAAAGTTCGCTTATGAAGGTCTCAGGTATTATAGATTTGGTTTTCATTATCGTTTTGAAGCAGCTTAAAGATGGACTGAAATACTGCTGTGTCTTGTTTGTTTTTTGTTTTGTTTTTATCAAAGGACTAGGACGTCGTTAAGAAACAGAGGACCAAGTGCATGACTGGCTGAGATGGGGTCCTCGTCTTCAGAAAAATAGATCTTGGAAGATGCTTGTGTTTTCATCGCAGGAGCGAAATATTTTTGCAATGCCGTCATATATATTCGTGATTCTAACCCACCCTGGCAACATGCGTATCTGCCGTTAAAACAGTAGCTAATACGTTACGGGCAATAACATACTGCAGAGATAACAAGCCCCTAAGCATTTATGTACTTGGCGGAAACATTATACTCACAATACACGAAGCACAATTAGTAACCAATTAAAGAAAGATGTTTAATATATTTGAATTGAAGGAATTGAATGGATCAGCACACGCCACTCCAGGAGTGGGAATGTTTTTTCAACGCTTACGCTTCGGAGTAGTTCAAGGGAGTGTAATGACGGGGATTTCCACTGTGCGGAAAGGACTAGTAACGGAATCGCACGCCCCATTACGAAACTCTGGTTGGCACTACACAATCCGTTCTATATTAGCGCAATGTTCAATCCTCGGCGTTTCATGTCGTTGGGAATATACCAGCGCTCCAAATCTCAAAGAACAGATAGTACGACGGGCAAAAGTGCGGTCATTCTTGTTCTATGGGGCCACTGACCCATTATAATCGCCATGCATTTTTTGCCTGAATAATATATTGGCATTTCTTATTTTGTTGTGGCGGAAACTGAACGAAGACAACAGTTGTCTTTCTTCAGCTTGCCCTACAAGAAAATAAGATATGCCGTACCGACAAGCCCCTATAACTATCCTCATATTGACATTGTCGTACTTGTTTAAGATATAAGCCTCATGCACAGCCAGTCACACTTTAACCAAAAATGCGAAGAAAGAAAGTGCGTGGTCGTCCCGCTACCTCATTTGACACATGCTTGCCGTACACTGCTAAAATAAATCTACGCCTTTGGTCAAACTTCTAAGGGACAAAACAAAATTACTTGCTCGTGGCTGTTCTTGATTACGGATCCTGCATGGCGAAGCATTAGAATGTGCGCAGTGGAATTTACATATTACTTCGCGGAAGTGATCACCGTATTGGTCGAACTCACAATTCCGCATAATTTTTTATCCCTGTCCGAAGGAATTACTTTCCTGGCATCATGCGTAGAAAAGAGTGAGAAAAATTATCCAGTGGATTCTGCTGAGTAAACGCATACATTGGGCCAAACACGGCTTGTATAAATATCATAGGCAGGGTGTTTCCAAAACGGAACATCGCAAATCATTATTTTCGGTGAAGTCCACGGCCCAGTGTAGGATAAGTAACGGCCGAACACGTTTATCCCACAGGTATTCTTCCTCAACGTAGAGTTAAAATTCAAAGCTTGAAACGATTGGTGAAGCTGTGCATTTTTATTACTGTCGATCAAGTAGATCACTTGATAATGTGTGTAATCCATTTAGGATGCGGTTATGAGAAAAAAAGCTAAATAGTCATCTTTCGCTTTTTATTAACTAGCGTGGAACTCACCTCTAAAGGTACACAAAATAGTGAAGCTACATATTCGTCGGCTTTGAATGATCCGTTTACTGGCAGGTCCCTCTGGCTCGAGTAGCCGGGTGCGCGGCAATGTTGCGTCCAATTGCGGGCTTGTTTCACGCTCGGAAAAACACTCTTTGTTGCACGTACTGAGAAACAGAAAGCTGTATCGGCGATAAAGCCGCCTGGTCTGCGCATGAAAGGGGCCAACGTGTCTTCATTACACTTTCGGGAACAGATGCTGCGGCTGGGCCGCGACTGATGTCCCGTGAATGTACTTTGCCTCTGTGGGAGTCAAACGCTTTCACCATGTGTTGTTTGCGTTCTTTGTCTCCGGACATACGGATGCACCTACCGCCTGGGTTACTACGACGGAAAAAGGCCATGCTGTACCGTCTGTGGCTAGGCGTTGCATTTGCAAACTCGTATGATTTCCTTATTGGAATGGCCAACAACCCCAAGTGCGCCACATGGAACATCGATGAGACGCTTGCACATATTATCTGTGTCTGCCCGCGATATAGTGCCCAGAGACAAGCGTTACGCAGAGTACTGGACCAGTTGGACAATCGTCCACTGTCAGAACTCAAAGCTATAGGTCAGTGCTCCCACAGAACATCCACGCTCAAGGCCTTACTCACGTTATTAAGATTCCTGCGGTCTGCGGGGCTTCACGATAGACTGTAAGAACGCCGCCCCCTACCACTCCGTAGTGTACGCGGTTTTTTCGTGCTCGTCTCTATTTCTCTCTCTCTCTCTCTCTCTCCTCCTTCCGTTCTCTTTCTCTTTTTATCCCCCTTCTCCCTTCCCCCCGTGCAGGGTAGCCAACCGGAACTGCGTCTGGTTAACCTCGCTGCCTTTCTATGCATCCTTTTCTATCTCGCTGTATCGGCAGCTTTTACCGTCGCTCTAAAATTGTCTTATTGACACTTTTAATCGAATTATATTTGAGAAGTGCATTAGTTAATCATGAGTAAACACATTAGGCAGAATGAAAAAAAAAATCTTGGCATAGCCAAGCGACGGCAAACAACATTACCTTGATTCTATCTAGCTACGTGGCATTCGTATATTTCAAATCTCTGGCTAAAATAAGCTGGGACACCCTGTATACTGTGCCGAGAAAGAGAGAGAGAATAAACTTTTTATTGTACGAAGGAACTCCGTGGGGTTAATCTCGGGTGGAGCCTTCTTGTAGAGCCCCACTGGCCGTAGCGGCTCGCCGGGCCTGGTCCAGGGTCGCCAGTTGGCTTCCCAGTGCCAGCTCGGTAAGCCGTGCCTCCCAAGACCACGTCGTGAGTGTTTGTGATGAGCTCACCAGCCTAGATACTGCCTGGGCTGGGTGCTCCGTACACTGGTAAGTAATGTGTGTCAGTGTGGCTGTGTGGTCGTTACACCACGGACATATCCCTATTGTGTATACCTCTGGAAAAATTCCAGAGGAAAGCGTTTGTCGCCTTGAAGAAGACAAGTTCGCCTGTCGAAACGTTGGCTCCGGCTTTCACCTTGTTCTCGTTTTGCTCATCGCCTTGAATTTTTACCTCCCGATCTCCCAGTGTTTTCTTCGAAGGTAATGGAAGCGGGAGAAGCCCCTAGAAAGAAATATCCTGAGTGTTTTGCTTCTCGTGTTTGTGTTCTATGTGGCAAAGGCCGCTTACGAAATAAACTTTCTCATTTTCACGACAGCTCTCTTCGAGCTCTCATTTTTTATCGCTATTTGTTACCTTGTCGAACTGGGCATTATAGCTCATACTGGTGTTCTAATTTCTGTCTCGTAAAATTATTGTCCGCTGCTGAGTGGAGGCGTCAAGCAAAATAAGATAATGTGCGTTGAAGCTTCTGGAACAATAGTCCACTGATAAAGTCTTGATTTTCTGATCAGCTCATTTTACCTTCAGGCCACTATTTCCAATAGAGTGAGTATATATATATATATATATATATATATATATATATATATATATATATATATATATATATATATATATATATATAATCGTAAACATAAATACGACATGACTATTTTTTGCACCCTGATGTTGCTTACAAGTTCATTTCTTTACCTGAGGTCGAAACAACTGAAAAGTGTAATATCGTCGATTGCCTATTGGAAATGCTAGCTGAATTATCCTCGCCTTAAATATGCACAGGAGCTATGGAAGGTTGTCAAACCAAGACTACCAAAACGCGCAGAAGTTTATGTGCAGAAGCTCCGCCACCACAGCCTTCCCTTCTTTGCCAAGAGAAGTTGTCCGCGAGTGTAGGTGAGGATTTGTCAAGACCTCCTTTCAAAGGAGATGCGAATAAATTATTGCTTTAAAGGGCCCCTCACAAGGTCTGGCCATTTTGAGCTGACAAGCGCAGAGCATACATTTCTCGATGGCGATCGTGTTTGCAAAGTATCACATCGCCACGCGTCGCGAAAAGACCTAAAATTTCAAAGCGAACGCCGTTTTTCCTTCTCCTCGCGGCCGCCGCACTCCAAGCCAGAGGATGACGTAGTCGCGTCCCTGTCCCTACGTACTCGAGTCCGCAGTGTGACGTCGCTCATGGGGACATGTGATTTCGAGAATTATTCAAGACAAGATCTCCTACCTGTGCGATCTGTTGCTTGAATTGACGAATTGAAGTTTAGATAAATGATAAAACACACAAACGCAATGTCTACGTGTCTTTTGTTTTACTTCGCTCCGAAGCAAGCGAGATGTACTTCCCCTTCATCTGCTTGTTCCCAAGGTCGTACGGTCATGTGCGCAGGTACCGAAACTATGCCATTTTCTACCGTGTTCCAGCGCGTGATCATGCTCTGCGATCCGCTGGTTCTGCCTCAGTATTCATGTAGCACTGATATACACCGCTAGTCATGTTTCCGTGTCCACAGCGCGCACAATCGTGCGCTGAGAGAACGAGACAACAGCTCGCGCGCGACGCCGTCAGCGGAATTGCGCAGCGCCGGAAAAAAAGATAAGAGAAAAATGAAGACGGGACCTGTAACTTATGCGTCAGGCGATCCTCGAGGTCTGGTATGGGAGAACGTAGGGAAGGAATTTCGCTTGCGGAGGCTAGACGGGGCGATTGGAGATAGCGTCTAGCTTGGCAGTGGACCCTGCCTGCTGACGTCGCAGGTTCGCGGCACTGGAATATTTCTATCTCGGCTATTATTGAGGCGATTTGAAAAGTATTTGTCGCATACGTAACAATTTCTAGCGAACAATCCTCAACTTCACCTTGACGGACGGCGAATGGAGCCGAATCGTTAGCTATGCCATTGGAGAACTCTCATTTTAGCAACAGCAATACCCCAAGCATCCCCTGTATTATTTTTAACTGCAAAGCAGTAAACTGCCGATCAACCTCTGTTTTTTAGAAGGTCCGTGATGATATTTCACATGTAGAAGGGAACCTGTTTCAAAGCTTCGACAATATTTTATCTTCGTCGCGTTTACCAACGAATATCAGCGCTCTATTTTGAACCGTTCCTACGCGTTTGCATTCTTAATCTCAATTCAGCTTTGACGTGCTTCGGAATGGGTACTCGCACTTTTGCCATTCTAAAGCATCATGCACTTGTTGCAAGGGCGTCCTTGACGACATTGCTAACCGCGGTTAGCGCGGTTACACAGCAGGCCGAATGACGGTTAGGCGGCTAACAGCGCTCAGTGTGAGAGAACTTTCCGTTAACCGTGATCAGGGCTGTTATACAGCAGGAAAACCGGTGGTTAGTTAACTTTCTAACCGCGGTTGACGCCAAACCGAGGTCTGCAGCCTCGCATGGGAGATGTGGGACGATGGATCTATCGTCTATCGTCGGCGGAGTGAAGCGCGGGCTCTTCGCAGTCGGCCAGCGTGTCAGCTGGCCCGACCCGACAATGGCGGCGCTGATACGCAAGTGGGTGGAAATCGTGTCCGTCAGTCGCTGGAACGTCGGGAATGCCCGCCTGCACACCTTGCAAATAAACAGCAGCGGCTATTCATCCTCGCCTGCCTCAAGAAGTACTCGAGCTCAAGATATCTAACACCTTAAAGAACACAAACTTCATTGGGATAACTTGTGGCACTCATTTTGTTTTTCCGAATGCAGTAAGGGAATGGAACATGTTCTCCACTGATCATGTGGTGTTACGTTTCGCCTACGACGCGCGGTATAGCCGGCGCGGATGCAACGGACGCCGGGGCTTCCTTCAAAGCGGCGGACATTTTGGCCCGTTCGGAGCTGCCGCAAAGCCTCCCCGCCAAGCGCGTCCAGGCGTGTTTCAGTGCCACGTGTCTTCGTGTGTGCGTGTGTGTGTGTGTGCCCACGCTTGTCAAAGCGCGGCAGCCGGGGAGAGGAGCTCCCCAAGTGTGAAGCGAGGAGGTCTGATCGGCGCCTGCTCGGCGGCTGAGTCACTACACTCGTCTCAACATGTCTCTCAGCTCGTCCGTGCTCCGCCGTCACGTGGTCTCATCCCGTGACCTTCCTTCTTGCCCGCGACGCCGAGAGTATAAGAGCAGCTGCCCCCGGACGCCAGGAGAGAGGCTCCGATTTCTTCTGTTGAGTAACGTGCACTCCCGTCTCTCCACTTCGGTCGACCTGACCGGCCGCTCTTTTGCGATGTTAGAATAAACAAGTTGTTCTGTTACCAGTCGACTCATGGTTTGCCAGGACCTTCGGATGCTTCCAGTTGTGCCCCAGGCCGCCAGGCCAACGCTACCCTTGGGGCTTGCGACCCATTTGCAACAACGGGCGTCAGCGCTGAGGTTCCAACAACTCGTGCCAGCGGTGCGATTTTTACAACTGGCTGGTAGCGGTGAGATCGCGACAACGGAGGCCAGCAGCGAAGATATGCGGTTGACTGTATGCTGAGCAGCACAACGACCATCCGGGAGCAGTGCAACGAGCCCTGTGTGATGTCTGGTTGCCTGCAGCGGAACGACTGCGCTGAATTCTTGGCTGCGAGGTTTGGTGAGTGCGGGACTTTCTTCTACTGAGTTTTGCCAGGCTTTTGTTAGTGTCAGAAACAGAGCTGGTAATTGTGGTTGTCGTTGCTGCCGGGTTAGTTTGCGGCAAGACAATAGTAGGCAGTAGAGAAAGCAGCATTCAGAGCAGCCATGGATTTGAAGTCGTTGCGCAAACCGAAATTGCTGGAGCTTGCAAGAGAGTTGGGTCTGGATGTCTCAGACAAACTCAGAAAACCAGAACTGCTAAGGGCTATTCTTGAGTTAGAAGCTGAGGATGACGAGCTGTCGGAATGCCTTGAGACCATTGAGGAGAGGGAGACGGCAAAAAGACAGGAGCGCGAACGAAAAGAACAAAAAGAGAAAGAAAAAGAAGAGCGCGACCACGCTTTGGAAATGAAGCGTCTCGAGGTAGAGATGGAACGCGCTCGTAATGGAAGTCAGGCACACGGTGCAGGAGAACGAGTATATATTGTTCAAAATGACTGACCTGATGCGGCCGTTTAAGCTTGGAGAGGAGATTGGTTTGTTCCTGGTTAACTTTGAGCGAACGTGCGAGAAGCACGGGTTCTCTCGGGAAACGTGGCCACAGCGCTTGCTCACTTTGTTACCCGGCGAGGCGGCCGACGTAGTCGCTGGCTTGAAGAGAGAGGAGGCAGAGGATTTCGACCAAGTGAAATCGAGTCTGCTAAAAAAGTACAGGCTGTCCGCGGAGGCGTTCCGTCGGAAGTTTCGGGAAAATGAGAAAGGCAGAAGTGAGTCATATACAGAGTTTGCCTACAGGCTTATGTCAAACATGCAGGAGTGGCTCAAAGAAGAGAAAGTGTTTGGTGACCACGAGAAAGTTCTGCAGTGTTTCGGGCTGGAACAGTTTTATAGTCGGTTACCTGAGAACGTGCGGTACTGGGTCTTGGATAGGCCAGACGTTAGTACGGTGGCTAGAGCCGCTGAGCTAGCCGAAGAGTTTGTGACGCGTCGGGCTCGCGGAGCTAAGGACGGTCAAAAGGGTGAATTTGGCTCGAAGTTTGAGAGGCCGAAGTTCACACCCATGAGAGCAAAGGGGGACACACGTAGTGCGGATGCGAGTGAAAGCAGTCCGACCGAACGTAAGGAGACGGCGGCAACCGAAGCCGAACGCAGAAAGCGGTTCGAGACGAGGCAAGCGCGCGTTTGTTATATGTGCCAAAAGCCGGGTCACTTTTCGGCGCAGTGTCCAGAAACAAAAACAAAAGTCGTGTTTTTGTCGTTATGCAGCACTGACGAGAACATGAAGCTTCTCGAGCCTTACATGCGAGACCTCCTCGTGAACGGGAAAGAGTGCCGAGTGCTTCGCGATTCCGCAGCTACGATGGATGTAGTTCACCCCTCTTACGTAGAACCCGATATGTTCACGGGCGAGTGCGCATGGATCAAGCAAGCCGTGGAAGCTCATAGCGTGTGTATGCCCGTAGCAAAAGTGCTTATTGAAGGACCTTTCGGAGCGCTTGAGACGGAGGCCGCAGTGTCATCTATGCTGCCCCCCCCAGTACCCGTACCTATTTTCGAACAGGTCCGATCACCTCCTGCGCGAGAAGAGGCTTTTGTTTGGTGAGGCTAGCGTTCAGGCCTTAACCAGATCAAAGGTTCGGGAGCTCGCTGCAAAGGCGGTAGTTGCGGGGCCGACGTTGTCGAACGATGAGAAAGGATCTGAGGCGCAGCAAGCTGATATTCAGAGCACGCCCGAACTGAATAAAATTGCGCCTGTAGCGTTAAAGGCACCAGATACTGGAGAGGAAATGCCCGACACGGGAAAGTTAGAAGAGCTATCTGCAGATTTGCTCATCGCACCTACGTCAGACGGACTTAATAGGTTGCTAAAAGTCAGCCGGTCGGCTTTGATAGCCGAGCAAAAGAAGGATGGCAGCCTAGAAAACATCCGCTGCATTGTCAAGGAAGGTATCGCCAAGAAAAATGCTCGCTTTGTGGAAAGAGGTGGGGTCCTGTACCGGAAGTATCTAGACCGCAGGGGAGTGGAGTTCGATCAGCTGATCGTGCCTCAGTGCTACCGTCAGGATCTGTTGCGCTTGTCGCATGGGGGTTCGTGGTCCGGACACCTAGGAGTTAAGAAAACTAAGGACCGTCTCTTGCAAGAGTACTATTGGCCAGGGTGTTTTCGGGACGCAGACCACTTTGTCAAGACATGTGACACCTGTCAGCGGGTGGGCAAACCAGGGGACAAATCGAGGGCGCCGTTGAAGTTGGTACCTATCATTACGGAGCCTTTTAGACGGCTCGTTATTGATACAGTGGGACCTCTGCCGGTAACAGCCACGGGGTACAGACACATTTTGACTGTGATCTGCCCAGCGACAAAGTTCCCTGAAGCAGTGCCGCTTAAAGAACTCAGCTCAGTTGAGATAGTCAATGCACTACTGTCCATAATTGCGCGAGTTGGTTTTCCTGCGGAAATCCAGTCAGATTAGGGCACGGTGTTTACGAGCGCTTTGACGACAGCCTTTCTCGAAAGGTGCGGGGTAAGGCTGTTACACAGCTCAGTGCACCACCCCCAGTCGAATTCCGTTGAGAAGCTCCACTCCGTCATGAAGCGCGTGTTGAGAGCATTGTGTTTTGAACATCAAACTGACTGGGAGCTGTGTCTGCCTGGGGTGATGTTTGCATTAAGGACCGCGCCGCATGCGGCTACGGGGTTTTCACCAGCTGAGCTAGTGTACGGTCGCTCGCTGCGATCTCCGCTTCGCATGGTTCGAGACGGATCACTGCCCTCTCCAATGGCTGCAGACTATCTCTTCCACAAATGGCCGCCTCCTGCGCTGGAGCCTCGCTTTGCAACAACATTCCTTTGAGGTGCGTTACAAAAAGGGGAGTCTCAACGGTAACGCCGATGGCTTAAGTCGAAGCCCCTAACGTGGGAATCAGCCTCAAAATTGTTTGTTACTGATGTTTTTCTTCCTGAGGCAGGATTTTTAACATATTGCTTTTGTGTAGTGTTTCAAAGTGATGATGTGCTTTCTAGTGCAATTTTCCGATTTGTGGACGCGTTCTGAGAGCTGCTAAACTACTGTAAGGAACTAGGCAGTAGTATAAAAGGGGAAAGAGCCTGGCAGGGCTTAGTGAGGGTTGTGCCGTGCTTGCTGACTGAGCGGTTGACTTTCGGCGTAGTTCTAACGCTTGCCGGGAACGAGAACAAAAATGTCAACTCTCCCGAAGTCACTTTGCAGTGTCCTGTGTGAACCTGAACGAGAGAACGAGGCCTTCTCCGTGCGCTGCGCTCAAGAAACGCCGACGGACGCGCGACTTCGGTTATGTGCATCATCGAGCGACATCCCTCCGAACAGCGGATGCAGTCCCCTGACCATCGGGATCTCCTTCCCCCGGCGGGGCGGTCTGTTACGTTTCGCCTACGACGCGCGGTATAGCCGGCGCGGATGCAACGGACGCCGGGGCTTCCTTCAAAGCGGCGGACATTTTGGCCCGTTCGGAGCTGCCGCAAAGCCTCCCCGCCAAGCGCGTCCAGGCGTGTTTCAGTGCCACGTGTCTTCGTGTGTGCGTGTGTGTGTGTGTGCCCACGCTTGTCAAAGCGCGGCAGCCGGGGAGAGGAGCTCCCCAAGTGTGAAGCGAGGAGGTCTGATCGGCGCCTGCTCGGCGGCTGAGTCACTACACTCGTCTCAACATGTCTCTCAGCTCGTCCGTGCTCCGCCGTCACGTGGTCTCAACCCGTGACCTTCCTTCTTGCCCGCGACGCCGAGAGTATAAGAGCAGCTGCCTCCGGACGCCAGGAGAGAGGCTCCGATTTCTTCTGTTGAGTAACGTGCACTCCCGTCTCTCCACTTCGGTCGACCTGACCGGCCGCTCTTTTGCGATGTTAGAATAAACAAGTTGTTCTGTTACCAGTCGACTCATGGTTTGCCAGGACCTTCGGATGCTTCCAGTTGTGCCCCAGGCCGCCAGGCCAACGCTACCCTTGGGGCTTGCGACCCATTTGCAACAACGGGCGTCAGCGCTGAGGTTCCAACAACTCGTGCCAGCGGTGCGATTTTAACAGTGGACAGCCCGTCTGCCTAATATTTCCTCTGTGAGCAATCTGATTAAATTAACTGTTCCTGAAATACTTAATTGTAAAGTAACGTTAATGGTTATTTCCTCGATGTTGCGGTAACCTTAGCTATTCACTTTTATTTAATGAATGAGAGTTCGCTTTTTTGTACTTTACTTTGCTGTGTTCGCGTGATTGGTTACATAGTGCTTCATTATTTTCCTCTATGAATTTTTGCACCTGTCTAGTGACTGAATATTTATTTGTGAGAAACCATGCAACATATTTCGAAGGATTAACTTGATCTTCTATTAATTTAATAATTATGCAGGTCAAAGGCATATCTTATAATCTATGTCAAGCGGTAAATCGAGTGCTATATATCTGACTACTTTCTCGTTCTGTCTTTGTCATAAAGGAAATGACACACACCGTGTTCATCTCAAAGAGCTAGTTTGCGTTGGCACGATAAAAGTGCACCAGCGGTTGCGGCCTAATGGTCACATCGTGGGGCTGCAGCGCTGGGGGACCGATGTCCATCTAGCCCATAATTAGTCCTTTTCTTTAAGTATGAGCCTTTCGATATGTCAGCAGCAGCACCCAGAAGCCCCAATCAGAAAAGTCCGGTAATGTTTGTGAAGAAAACTTTGCTTTAATGCGAGGCCCTGCAGGCTGAACGCAAGTCTTCCCGCTGGCGTATGCAGTACTGTAAACTGTGAAGCGAGTGCGCCTGAAAACTGACAAAAAAGAATACAAAAACATCAACAAGTGCTATTGCTAATTAAGGATACGAAGTGCACAACGTTGTGAATTGCACTGTTTTTTGTATAATTTAGTTTGATATTGCGTGTTATAGGGACCAGAGGTGACGCGTTCAGCAGTATAGCCTGCGCGCCTCCCTGTTGTCGAGCGCGGACGATGTCGCGTTCGACTGTTTATCGCAATCGTTTGTTGTCTCGTGAGCGATTCTCGGAAATCTAAGCATTTCCACGGCGGTTTTTGTGCTGTGGCGGCAGTGGTGATTCGCGCGGTGGTCGGTATCCAAGATGCGAGAAAAGACTAGCGCCGCATCTAGCGTCCCAGACCTTAAGTGGTTATTACAGCCAGGGAAAGCTAGAGAGAAGCATACGGCCACTCTTCTCGCTGGTACATAAACAGCTAATCAGAACCGGTCGAGATGAACAGTGGAGGTATATTCTGTCCACTTGCAAAATTTGCCTCCTCGCTCCCATGTGAAGCGTACACGAATATGCGATAGGTATAGCGCGCACCGTAGCGGTGATTTGGAACGCATGCTAGTTTCTTCTTTATTTTTTTTTTTTGCATAATGTCAAATACCCAGATGGTGCAATAACAAGCGCAGTCGTAGCGCAGCGCTTGAAAAAAGAATCGTGTACCGTAATCTGCTAGTAGATATGAAATAAAAAAAAGGGCTCTGAAAGGTGCGTTTCGCTTTATGTGAGTCACCATACTGGCAGAATAACCTTGCTAAATGTATAGCGTGGTCAACTGTGTAAGATTAGTATGTGCTTTGCTTTGCTCCTATAAAAATAGTTTCAGACCAGCCGCGGTGGCTTAGCGGCTATATCGTGCAGCGCTGCTAAGCACGAGGTCGCGGGAATAAATCCGAGGCGTGGTGGCTGCAATTCGATGCAATGCACTGAGAGAACGTTAAAAATCCCTTGGTGGTCAAATATATTCCTGAGCTCCCCTCTACAGCGTGTATCGTAATCATATCGTGGGTTTGGAACGTAGAATCCTAGAAGTGAAGCATTAGGAAAATAGTTTCAGTATATTTACACATTTTTAGAAATGGCGGGTTTCATTCAAAAGGCCAACCCTTCTTGTATCACAGCGTGCGATGTAGTATGAATCACCGAACACGTGCACAGCAAAATTATAGCTAACTTCAGCGGCTAAGAGCGGGCAACTGTGGGTTAGTGGCCACTAATGCCGGCGACTCGTGGTCACCTAAGCTAGTATTGTATTTGGGCGTGCAGGCTCAAATAGCAGGCTCAAACCCAAATTGAAAAAAAGCTACGTCTACACGACAGAGTGAAACTTCGTTCATGAAAGGCTCAGTTATTATGGATTTCTTATTATTGTCCTTTTTATGCAGCTAATAAATTAACTGAGATTTTGTTTTTTCTTCTCCTTTTTTTCAGTTTATTTTTATGAATAGACTAGGACGGGGTTTTGAAACAGGGGACCAACTGCATAACTGGCTGAGATGCGGTCCTTGTCTTCAGAAATATAGATCTTGGAAGATACTTGTATTTTCAATGCAGGAGAAAATTATTTTTCCAATGCCATCATATATTCGTGATTCTTACCGACGCTGCTAACATAGGTATCTACCGTTAAAACAGTAGCTATTTTTTTTTATTGATATGATATAAGGAGATGTTGGCGCGCAATTTAAGACGCCGGCTACTCCTTATCTCTTGGGTGGTTCCGTCATACATCATTCAGGGTTCACGGTTACATATAAAATAATCTTTTCACACAAGCACCAGGACTTATAACGCAATGTTTCCACAAGAAGACTATGACGTAAGGAACACATGGTGCATACAATATACATGGCAAATGTCTCCACACTTATGTAGTCGAAAGTCTCAAAAGTACAAACGGTACTGTCGCCTAATAACACATTTTCTAGTCAGCGGGTCAGCGGGTACATACAATATACATGGCAAATGTATCCACACTTATGAAGTCGAAAGTCTCAAAAGTACAAACGATACTGTCGCCTAATAACACATTGTCTAGTCAGCGGGTGGTATATACATCGTGTAAATATATTAGCACATACAGTCACAAGAGAACAGTCAACATAATTCCCAAACAGATGCATATATAGAGTGACATTGAAATGAACAGAACAATGAAAGCACTAATAACGTCCAACGATGCCGCTGTCCTCAAGAAAAGTCTTTAGTGCTTTTAAAGCGCTCTTCTGCAAGGCCGTTGTTGGCCAAGGGCCCAAAAGTTTCCTTAAACTGAAAGGTCTGCGGTCTAATTTACTTAGCGCTGATTTAAGTCGGCATCTTGATGTGTCGTGATGTGGGCAATCTAGAAGGAGGTGATATATATCTTCATCTACAAATCCACAATCACATTCGGCGGTTTCCGCTCGGCCAATTCTGTGTAAGAAATGCCTTGTGTAGGCAGTGCCTAGCCTTAATCGATGAATAAGCGTTTCCATAGTTCTATCTAATGACAATGAAAATTTGAATTCAATAAATGGATCAATATGACATAAGTCAGAGCTCTTAGAATTCTGGTCAAACCAAGTGTTTCTAGACATGTTGAAAGACGTTGTCCTTAAAATGCAGCGTAATTCATTCTTTGATATTGGGAGCGGAGCCGTATCATCTTTCAGGTGCGCTTGTCGTGCTGCTTCGTCGGCTGCTGTGTTGCCAGGAATGTTGCAATGCCCTGGTATCCACTGGAATGCTATTGCATGTTTCGCTTCGCTTGCCTTTGTGAGGTTTTTAAGTGTTTCATATATTATACTGTCGCTGAATGTTTTCCCCTTTGTGCTGCAGAGTGATGTTAGAGCCGCCTGTGAATCGCTGAAAATTACCCATTTTTGCGCTTCTGTTACTGACAATATAAATTTTACCGCACATAGGATTGCGAACAGTTCAGCCGTTGTGGATGAAGTCGCACGAGATAACTTAAATGATTCTTCTTTGTTGAGGTGCGGTATAATAAATGATGAAGTTGAAGAGGTTACTGTACTGGAGCTGTCTGTATAGACGTGTGTGTATCCTGAATACCGCATATATATCTGGTATAGTGCTAGTTGTTGAGCAGCTTGAATGAACATGTCTCTTTTGCTGAATATCCCTTCTACTGACAATTCGATTTTTGGAACTGTAAGCAGCCATGGAGGATATTCAATGTCTGAGTTCCGAAATTCATTTCCTGGCAATATGTGAAGATTATTTTGAATTTCTATATGAACATAACTTCTATCTCGTTTCATTATGTCTAGAGCCAATGGGTGGTTTTTATGCTGGGTTTGAAGATGGAAATAATGCCGGCATGTTTCTGTAGTTCGCATGACTGGAAATGGTGATTGGCGAGCCTCAGCTATTACAAGAGAACTCGAAGTCGCTCGTGGAACTCCTAGACATAGGCGTAGTCCTCTAGCTAAAAGTCTTTGAAGTCTCTCTTCTGACGTGTGGGAAAGTCCGTGTAAGATGGGCGCGGAATATGCAATTTTTTGTCGTATTAATGCATTGTAAACAGTCGGCATGGACGATACTGATCCGCCCCATGATGTGCCTGCAAGTCTGCGAAGTACAGTCACTATGGCATTGACCTCGTTTTCGAGTTTTTTTAAGTGGGGTGCCCAGGATAGCTGCCTATCAAGTATTATACCAAGAAATCGATGCTGTGTGACAATCATTAGAGGGTGTCCTTCCAGATTAAGAGTGAGATTTTTTAACTGCCTCCGAGTGAAGGGCAATACAGCAGTCTTTGCGTGTGATAGTACCATTCCTCTTTCTCTCAAAAATTTGTTGATGATATTTATGCCGTCTTGCAATGCCATCTGAAGTAGTTGAGCATTAGACCCAGATGTCCAAATACACACATCATCTGCATACAGTGAAAACTTTAACTGTGATGGCAGTCTTCGCGTTAAATCAGCCATGACGCAGTTAAAAAGGAAGGGGCTGAGTACGCGTCCCTGTGGTACTCCCTGTTTGACAATATGTTCAGCACTCTTTCCTTCACCCGTCTGAACAAATATTTTGCGACCTGATAAAAATTCAGAAATCCATCGCAAGGACCTGCCAGACAGACCAAGTTCCAACATGCTTAGCAGAATATGAACGTGACTAACAGTGTCAAATGCGCTCTTGATGTCTAGGAATACTGCTATAGTCATGTTTCCACGTGCACGCTCGTGTTCCACACAGGTTACTATATCTAATATTCCATCCATTGTGAATCTATGTTTTCTAAAACTTATTAAGTAGTTGGACAGCACATTCGTTTCATTACACCACCATTGAAGTCACGCGTCAATCATTTTCTCCATTACTTTGCATAAACAACTTCTCAACTAACGGCGCGGAAGGATTCAAGGCACAAGGGCGTCTTACCAGGTTTTAAAATTGGTATGATTCGAGCGACTTTCCAAAAGTCAGGTACAGTTTCCTCTATCCATAAGTTATTATAGATGTCTAAGAGAGCATTTGTACCTGTCGGTCCGAGGTTTCTTAGCATATTGTACGTAATGCCGTCCGGCCCAGCAGCGGACCTTTGGCGACATGATGCAATTGCACATTGAAGCTCGCTTAATGTGAAAGTGTGATCTAATTGAGAATGTTGGGCACAGTAGCAAGCAGTAATTTTTCGCTTAGCCAACTCTACTGAAATATCAAATTCTGCACATTGTGATGAAAAAGCAGATCTGGAAATAAGCTCACAATAAGCTCACAGTAGCTATTATGTTACGTGCAAAAACAAGCTGCTGAGTTCAGAAGCCCGGAGCATATATGTACTTTTCGGCAAAAATATATACTCACAAGACACAAAGCACAATTACTAAGCAATTAAAGAAAGACGTTTCGTCTAATGGAATTGGAGGAAACGAATGGTTCAGCGCAGCCACTCCAGGAGTGGGAATGTTTTTTTCAACGCTTACGCTTGCGTGTAGTTAAAATGAGTATAATTACGGAGATTTATATTCTCCGGAAATCAGTAGAAATACAATGCAGCGCCCCGATCGGCAACTCTGGTTCGCACTACGCAATGGGTTCTATATTAGCGCAATGTTCAATCCTCGGTGTTTCATGCTTTTGGGAGTATACCAGCGCTCCAGATCTTTAAAAAGAAGTACCATGGACAAAAGTGCACTCATTGATGTTCTATGGGGCCACTGCCCCATTATAATCACCATGACTTTTTTTGCCTGAATAATATGCTGACATTGTCATACTTGCCTAAAAGATAGGCCGCATTCACGTGACCAGTCACACTTTAACCAAAATGCGGCGAACAAAAAGGGCGTGGTCTTCTCGATACCTAATTTGACATCTTCTTGCGTACACTACTAAAAATATTCTGCTGCTACAGTCAAACTTCCAGTAGACAAAACAAAATTACTTCCTCGTGGCTGTTCATGATTACGGATCTTGCATGCCGAAGCGCCAGAATGTGCGCTTTGGAATTTACTCATGGTATCTTGGAAGTAATCACCGTATTGATTCCACAGAATTTGTTATCCCTGTCTGAATGATGCACTTTGCTAGCATTATGCATAGAAGAGAGTGAGAAAAATTATCTAGTGGTGTCTGCTCAGCACATGAACGCATTAAGCCTAACACGGCTTGTATAAAAATAATCGGCAAGGGTGTTTCTAAAAAGGTGCATCGCAGATCATTATTCTCAGGGAAGACGATTATACAGTTTAGGGTAAGCAATGGCTGAACAGGTTTATCCAATAGGTTTATTTCCTCAAGGTAGTGTTTAATTAAAAGCTTGAAACGATTGGTGAAGGAGTACGTTTTTAGTATTGTCCATGAAGTAGATCACCCGATGATGTATGTAATCCGTTTAAGACACGCTTATAAAAAAAGAAGGAAGGAAAAGAAATGTAAATGGTCATATTTAACTTTTTCTCAACTAGGATGGAACGGACCTCTAAAGGTATACAAGATACTGAAGCTAGATATTCGCCGGCTTTAAATGGCCGCTTTACTGGTGGGTCTCTGTGGCTGGAGCGGCCAATCGTGCGGCAATTTTGCTTGCATTTGCGGGCTTCATTGACGCTCGGAAAAACACTTTCTTTGTAGCATGTACTGAGCAACAGAAAGCTTTATCGGCACATTTTGACGTCGCTTTATATTTTCTTATTGACAATTTTCGTCTAATTATAAAGTTCCAGAAGTTGACTAACCAAGACTATCTTATCAAGCGGAGTGAACAAATAATTTTGAGTATTGCCAAGCGACGGCAAACAACATTACATTGGCTCTATCTAGCTACGTGGAATTCGCACATTTTAAAATTCTGGCTAAAGTTATCTCGGACACCCTGTATACTTTACCGAGAAAAGCGTTTCTAGCCTTGAAAAAGACAAGTGCACTTGTCGAAACGCTGGATACGAATTTCACCTTGTTCTCGTTTTGCTCATCATCTTGGATTTCCATTTCCCGATTTCCCCGTGTTTTCTTCGTACGTAATCGAAGCGAGACAAGATACATCCGGGGTGTTTTGTTTCTGGTCTTTGTGTTCCATTTGGCAAAGGCCGCTTACAAACGCAACTTTTTTTCTCATTTTCACGACAGCTCTCTTCGCGCTCTCACTTTTTTATTGGTATCTGTTGCCTTGTCGAACTTGGCATTATAGCTCATACTCGTGTTCTAATTTGTGTCTCGTAAAATTATTGTCCACATCTGAGTGGAGGGGTCTAGAAAAAAAGGATACTGTGCGTTGAGGCTTCTCAAGTAACAGTCCGCTAATAAAGTCTTAATTTTATGATCACCTACTTTTAGGTTCAGGCCACTATTCCCAATAGCGTGAGTATGTCACCTGCATCTCCGAGAAAACTAGCGTTTCCTGACTGAAACGAAGCGAAATATGTAAATCTTTGGCAGGCACTATGTAATCGTGAACATCACTACACCATGACTATTTGTTCCACCACAATGGTCCTTATAAGCTCATTTATTTACCTGAGGTCGAAACAACAGAAAAGTCCAATATCGTCGATTCGCCAATAGAAATGCTTGCTGAATTAATTATCTTTGTCTGCCTGCAATTATGCTCAGAAGTTACGGTAGTTTGCCAAACCAAGACTACCAAAACGCGTAGAAGTACTTGCGCAGAAGCTTCGCCCCCGTCGCCTTCCCATCTTTGCCAAGAGAATTTGTACGCGAGCATAGGTGAGGATTTGTCATGGTCCAGTCGATAAATTGTGTCGCTAAACATCGCCATACGGCCCTGACACTCTAGTACCGTGAATGGAGCCGAACTGATAGCTATGCCATTGTAGGACTCTCATTTCAGCAATCGCAATAACACTAGGTTTTCCTGTAATTCTTTAAGCTGCAGTGCTCGGAACTGCCTCTAAACATAGGTGCTTAGAAGGCCAGTGATGAAATTTTACATGTAGAAGGGAATTTTTTATCCCTGTCTGAAGGAATTACTTTGCTGGCATCATGTATAGAAGAGAGTGAGAAAATTTTTCCAATTGTGTCTGCTTAGTAAATGCATACATTAAGCCTAACACAGCCTGCGTAAAAATCATAGGCAGGGTGTTTCCAAAATGGAGCATCACAAATCATTATTTTCGGTGAAGTCGACGGCACAGGGTAGGACAAGTAATGGCCGAACACGTTTAGCTTATAGGTATTTTTTTTTCAAGGTAGAGTTAAAATTCAAAGCTTGAAATGATTGGTGAAGATGTGCATTTCTATTATTGTCGATAAGTAGATAACTTGATGATGTGAGTGATCCATTTAGGATGCGGTTCTCAAAAAAAAAAAAAATGCTAGATAGTCATCTTGCCCTTTTTATTAACTAGCGTTAAACTGACCTCTAAAGGTACACAAAATAGTGAAGCTACATATTCGTCGGCTTTGAATGATCCGTTTACTGGCAGGTCCCTCTGGCTCGAGTAGCCAGGTGCGCGGCAATTTTGCGTGCAATTGCGGGCTTGTTTCACGCTCGGAAAAACACTCTTTGTTGCACGTACTGAGAAACAGAAAGCTGTATCGGCGATGAAGCCACCTGGTCTGCGCATGAAAGGGGCCAACGTGTCTTCATTACACTTTCGGGAACAGACGCTGCGGCTGGGCTGCGACTGATGTCCCGTGAATGTACTTTGCCTCTGTGGGAGTCAAACGCTTTCACCATGTGTCGTTTGCGTTCGTTGTCTCAGGACATACGGATGCCCCTACCGCCTGGGTTACTACGACGGGAAAACCCCATGCTGTATCGTCTGTTGCTAGGTGTTGCATTTACGAACTCGTATGATTTCCTTATTGGAATGGCCAACAACCCCACGTGCGCCACATGGAACATCGATGAGACGCTTGCACATATTATCTGTGTCTGCCCGCGATATAGTGTCCAGAGACAAGCGTTATGCAGAGTACTGGACCAGCTGGACAGTCCTCCACTGTGAGAACTCAAAGCTATAGGTCAGTACTCCCACAGAATATCCACGCTAAAGGTCTTACTCGCGGTATTAAGATTCCTGCGGTCTTCGGGGCTTCACGATAGACTGTAAGAACGCCGCCCCCTACCACTCTGTAGTGCACGCGGTTTTTTCGTGCTCGTCTCTATTTCTCTCTCTCTCTCTTCTCCTTCCGTTCTCTTTCTCTTTTTATCCCCCTTGTCCCTTCCCCCCGTGCAGGGTAGCCAACCGGCACTGCCTCTGGTTAACCTCGCCGCCTTTCTATGCATCCTTTTCTGTCTCGCTGTATCGGCAGCTTTTACCGTCGCCCTAAAATTGGCTTATTGACACTTTTCCTCTAATTATATTTGAGAAGTTCATTAGTTAATCAAGAGTAAACACATTAGGCAGAATGAAAAAAAATAATCTTAGCATAGCCAAGCGACGGCAAACAACATTACCTTGATTCTATCTAGCTACGTGGCATTCGTATATTTCAAATCTCTGGGTAAAATTAGCTGGGACACCCTGTATACTGTGCCGATGAAAGCGTTTGTCGCCTTGAAGAAGACAAGCTCGCCTGTCGAAACGTTGGCTCCGGCTTTCACCGTGTTCTCGTTTTCCTCATCGTCTTGAATTTCCATCTCCCGATTTCCCCGTGTTTTCTTCTAACGTAATCGAAGCGAGACAAGTCCGCGGAAAGATACATCCGGGGTGTTTTGTTTCTGGTCTTTGTGTTCCATCTGACAAAGGCCGCTTACAAACGCAACTGTTCTTCTAATTTTCATGACAGCTCTCTTCGCGCTCTCACTTTTTTATTGGTATCTCTTGCTTTGTCGAACTTGGCATTATAGCTCATACTCGCGTTCTAATTTTTGTCTCGTAAAATTGTTGTCCACAGCTGAGTGGAGGGGTCAAGAAAAATAAAATACTCTGCGTTGAAGCTTCTCAAGTAACAGTCCGCTGATAAAGTCTTAATTTTATGATCACCTACTTTTAGGTTCAGGCTACTATTCCCAATAACGTAAGCATATCAACTGCATCTCCGAGAAAACGCGTTTCCTGACTGAAACGAAGCGAAATATATAAAGCTATGGCAGGCACCATATAATCGTGAACATCACTACACCATGATTATTTCTTGCACTATAATGTTCCTTATAAGCTCATTTATTTACGTTAGGTCGAAATAACTGAAAAGTCTAATATCGTCGAGAGGAAGAAGAAGAAGTCGACCTGTGCGGATGTGGAATTTTCGGCTCCCGCTTCTGTACACGTTTTCGGACTGATTTATGTGATTCCTAGCAACGAAATGTGCACTATTCAACGCACTTTCTTCTAAGGAACACGCCGATGTCCGATTTTTCTTCCGGTCAGTGAACTCTTTTCAATTTCCGAGACGTTTTAGTTCAAACCACGCTGCGGCTCAGCTAGCCCTACCCGACTAGGCCCATCGCCGGGGTCGAGGAGCGAGCAGGCCCAGGCCTCGCTCGTACGTGTGCGCGGCAGGATGCCCGCTATGGAGACCGTCGTAGAGGGAGAGGACATCTCCCAAGAAGAAGCGAATCGCCCAGGCTGGGCGACGGCCATGGGTAGAAACAAGAAGGCCAAACCGGGACCGACCGTTCCGGACCGAGGCAACGAGGGACGAGCAGAGACGAAGGGCGGCCGCCGCACGGCTGGCCCGCAGAGCGCGATCAAGCGCCTCGTCGCCGCATCGAGGCTCCCCCGGCTACCGAGGGACCACATTCGCATCATAGTGAGGCCGAGAGACGGCCTCGACGTGAAAAAAGTGAGTCAGATTCGCCTGGCAATGGCAATGGCGGCCTCGCTCCCGCCGAACGAGACCGAGGAAGACATCGTTTGTCCGAACGCAACCCAGAACATTCTCGTCGTGTCCACGCCGACTGAGAAGAACGCCAACGCATACGCCGGAATTCACAAGCTTCACCTAAGAGAAGGCGCATACAATGTGGCCGCATACATTGCGGCGCCGGACAACACGTGCAAGGGGGTCATCAGAGGAGTGGACCCCGAAATCAACGAGGCCCAGCTTCAGGCCATGATCGTCAACCAAAGAAATCCCAAGGCCTTGGAAGCCAAGCGGATCAAAAACACCTCGACGGTGGTAGTGCTCTTCGACGGCATGAAAGTGCCGAACTATATCATGTGTGGCGTAAGCCTAATACGCTGCACGCTATACAAGCGGCAAAACGACGTGTGCTACGGGTGCGGTGACTTGGGCCACAGAGTCGACGTGTGTCCAAATCCTCACAAGAAAAGGTGCCGCGGCTGCGGAGTCAACGACCCGGCTGAAGACCACCAGTGCTCGCCCAAGTGCGCCCTTTGCGGGGGCCAACACCCGACGGCGGACAACAAGTGCAAGCAACGATACCAAATCCCTTACGTCGTGCGGCGCAGGAGGCGCCGACGCAGAAATGCCAAGAAATCGCGGCTGCAAAGCCAGCCGCAACAGGTGGAAGGTAGATCACGCGATTCCAGCGTGACAAGCGCCCCCAGACGGGGACGTTCGACAACGCCGACACTACGACAGCGCAGCCGATCGAGAGGCCGTTCCCTCTCCAGGGGGCGCTCCCGCTCCCAAGTGCGCATTCAAGAGGGGCCGACCTGGGCGGACCGGGCCAGGCCAAAGCCGCAACCGAAATCACAATCAAAGGTAACGCAGGTAGCATTGCCAAAGCATAACAAGGAAGACCCTAGAATAGCTCAGCTAGCGGAAGAAAACGCGCGCCTCAAAGAGGAGATCAAGAAAATGAGGGCGGATTTCGAATCGTTTCGGAAACAAGGTTCCACTTCTCAGCCAGCCGAACAGCAGCAGCAGGTGGCGCAAAGTACACCGACCCCGCAAGGGGAGCAGTCTGTTCGCTCGGTCAAACGCAGGGCCCCTCCCCTGACGGAGGAGGGAAACCTGGCGGAACACGAGTCCAGCAGCATCCTATTGGGAATTAAGCAGTCGATTAGCTCTTTGCAGCTAATGGTCCAGCAACTAGCGGAAAGCATAGTAGCGCTAGAGGCAAGAGTGACGCGCATCGAAGCACACATGGCGCCTGCAGGTGCTAAACAAATCCAATGTATCAATCATGGCGAACAATCCAACTAGAGAGCTGGTCGTGTGGCAGTGGAATTGCGCTAGCATCAAAAAGCGCAAGGCTCCGCTGCTACAGTTCGTTGCCTCACAGGCGGACAAACCGCACGTCATAATCTTACAAGAAACTTTGGGTAGCGAGGTGACCTTGCCCGGCTACCGGGTCGCCTCGTCGAAATTCGAACAGGGTAAGCGCGGAGTGGCAACGCTTGTCGCGAACAAATGCTCTTTTCAGGAACGAGATTTCAAATTAGGCAACGCGAAAGCGGAGGTAACCGCGATCGAAATCATACCGAACAGTTGGATGAAAAACAGCGTATTCGTAGTGAACGTGTACAGCCCGCCGTCTGACCGCAAACAATCGTTCACGTCGATAATAACGAAGGCGGCCTCAATGACCAGGGGGGCCCCGCTAATAGTGGCAGGAGATTTTAACGCGCCCCACGGAGCCTGGGGTTATGCAAGGCCAATGCCTAAGGGAGAACGGCTATTGGAGGCAGTCACTATGTGCTCGCTAGAGCTGGTGACCGACCCCCGCTATCCAACTCGACTAGGCACGTCGGTGGCGCGGGACACGACGCCCGACCTGACCTTCGTCAAGAACGTGCGAGGGGCCGAGTGGCGCAACCTGCACGAGAACCTCGGCAGCGACCACTGCATACTGGCAGTGACGATCCCCGTCAAGGCGGCACCACCGAGAGAATTTAAGGTCACCGACTGGGACGCCTTCCGCAAAATAAGGAAGGAAGACTAAAGCGAATATGCGGACCTAGACAGCCTTTTTAGAAGGCTCAAAGAGGACGTTGGCACTGCGACGAGGGTTGTCCAAACTGAACTGAACGTGGAAAGGATGGACGCGAGATTGGCACACCTATTAGAGGCAAAGAATTCCATCACGGCCAGGTGGAAAACGCAAAGACTAAATCGCAGACTGCGAAAGAAAGTAGCGGCACTAAACCGGGAAATCGAAGCGCACTCGATCGAGCTTTCCAAGCAAGAGTGGAACGAGGTGTGCGCGTCGGTAGACGGACAAATGAGAACCGGGCGCAAATGGAACCTCCTAAAGAAACTGTTAGACGACAAGCAATCCAAAGGCAATCAGAGATTGGCAATTGATAGGATTTTACACAAACAAAAGGAGCAGGGCAAAACGGAGAGCGAGTTCCTAAAGGAGCTGGCCGAGACGTATCTACCACTGGGCCCGTCAGGCGATGGCGACTATCCACAATACGCCGGCACAGAGGTCGAAGAACTCGACGGGCCCTTCACGGAATCGGAAATTTGGGATGCCTTACAAGGCCTCAACGGACGCTCCGCGACGGGCCCTGATGGGGTCTCGAATAAACTGTTAAGAAACCTAGACGGAAAGTCGGTCGACAAGCTCACCGAAGAAATAAACAGAGCGTGGGAAACGGGACAAGTACCAGAGGCCTGGAAAGAGGCTTCGGTCATACTAATACCGAAACCCGGTAAACCACTTGCGGCGGAGAACATGCGGCCAATATCGCTGACCTCGTGCGTAGGCAAGACGGTGGAACATGCCATACATAACCGAGTATCGCGGTACATAGAGAGAGAGGGCCTCTTCCCACATAACATGGTGGGCTTCAGACCAGGCCTCTCCACACAGGACGTAATGTTACAACTCAAAAAGCACATAATCGACGGCATACCCAGAGACACCACGGGCATACTGGCCCTGGACCTAACGAAAGCGTTCGACACGGTGAAACACAGATTTCTAATGGAAACGATCTCGGTGATGGGGCTCGGCCGGAAATTCCACTCTTACATAGGCTCCTTCCTCAGAGACAGGAAAGCCACGATCAAAATTGGACAAGCCACGTCCGATTGCTACACGCTGGGCGCGAAGGGCACCCCACAAGGGGCGGTGCTCTCCCCGCTATTATTCAATCTAGCATTGAAAGGGCTCTCGGACCGGCTGACGAGAGTGACCAACGTCAATCACGCCCTGTACGCAGACGACATTACGGTGTGGTGCCCGGGAGGGTCCGACGCAGAAGTCGAGCGGGCTCTTCAAGAGGCGCTGGACACAACGGAAGAGTACCTGAAGGAAACGGGACTCCGTCTGTCACCCAGCAAATCGGAACTGTTGCTCTACAGGCCCTCGAAACAAGGCATGAGGAATTTGACGCCGATCGATCAAATACCAATCAAATTACGCACGAGTGACGGCCAGCCGATCCCCAGAGTGGACACTATAAGAATCTTGGGGCTGCTAATTGAGGCTAAAGGCGGTAACACGCAAACGGTCATGAGACTCACGTCCAAAACGGAGAACATGCTCCGGCTGATCCTCAGGGTGACCAACCGCAGGGGAGGGCTCAGCGAGAGCAATCTCATCAGACTTTACCACGCCTTCCTCATGAGTCACGTAAATTACGTAGCCTCGGCGCTAAAATGGACCAAGAGAGACGCGGCCAAGATAGACACACTGATGCGCAAGAGCATCAAGAGGGTTCTAGGTCTTCCGATCAGTACAAGCACGGAGCGTCTCGATCGGCTAGGGGTCCACAATACGCTAGCAGAAATCATCGAAGCACAGACCAAGGCACAGGTCGTGCGGCTGTCGACCACCAGGGCCGGCAGACGCATCCTAGAAGAAGCAGGTATAAATGCCGAGGCAGAGTGCAACGCACGCAGCGTCGCGCTCAGCGCGGCGGTCAGGGGCACTTTCAAGGCAGAACCGCTTCCGAGAAACGTCCACCCGCAATTCAACGAGGGGCGCCGAAAGGCGAGGGCCCGAGCACTGCTGAAATCGACCGCCAGCTGTCCGGGACTGGCGGCATTTGTAGACGCGGCCCAGTACGGGCGCAGCGACCGGTACGCGGCCGTCTCGATACGCTGGGATGGTACGATCATCAACGCAGCAACGCAGCAACGTCCGAGGTGGCCGAACAGGTGGCAATAGCCATGGCAATGAGGGACCCCGAACGTCCATACGTATACACAGATTCGCGATCGGCGGCCAGAGCATTCGCCTCGGGCTCGATATCGCGGAAAGCAGCGGCCGTCCTCGGCAGTGAGGGAGCCGCGGGTCATCACATCCTCAAATGGTTTCCAGCCCACATGGGGGCCGACGTGCACCCCGACTTTCCCAACGCCAATGAGCTGGCACACGGACGCGCGCGAGGACTCACGCACCGCGGCGATCGTGGCGAGCGAAGTGGCGGGGAGGGAGGGGAGCACCGAGACCCGCTGCTCACCTTCAACGAACTAACAACACATTATCAGCTGTCGAGGAGGACCTTCCCGCTCCCCCACGCTAAACTTACTAGACCACAGTCATCTATATTCAGAATGCTGCAAACAAGGTCGTTCCCCTCGAGAGGCAGAATGAGCCTTTATTCACCGGACGTAGAGCCGCAATGTCCGGATTGCGGCGAATCGTACTGCTCGCTATCGCACATGCTTTGGCAATGCTCCGCGTTAAGCGGCACCGTGTTCAGCAAAGAAGAAGACTGGATGGACGCCTTGCGAAGCGACGACCACCAGACCCAGCTTCGGGCCGTCCAGAGGGCTCACGAAAGGGCGGAGGCTCACGGGCTTCCCGTCCCAACGTGGGTGCGGCCCGCGACCCCTGCCGACCACTAAACCAAGAGTGGGTAGGAAGGGGTTCCTCAGGACCCAATAAAGTTCTTTCCTCCTCCTCCTCCTCTAATATCGTCGATTCGCCTCTAGAAATGCTTGCTGAACTATCTTTGTCTGCCTGCAATTATGGACAGAAGTTATGGCAGTTTGCCAAACGAAGACTACCAAAACGCGTAGAAGTACTTATGCAGAAGCTCCGCCCCCGTAGCTTTCCCATCTTTGCGAAGAGAATTTGTACGCGAGCATAGGTGAGGATTTGTCATGGTCCAGCCAATAAATTGTGTCGCTAAACATCGCCATACAGCACTGAAAACGTCGCACCGTGAATGGAGCCGAGGTGGTAGCTATGCCATTGTAGGACTCTCATTTTAGCAATAGCAGTGGTACTAGGTTTCCATGTAATTTTTTAAGCTACAGTGCTCGGAACTGCCTATAAACATAGGTGTTTACAAGGACAGTGATTATATTTCACATGTAGAAGCGAACCTGTTTTAAAGGTTGGATAATATGTTATCACAGTCGCGTTTACCAACGAATATCAGCGCTCCATTTTTATTCGTAACTACGCGCTTCTATTCTTAACCTCAATTCAGCTTTGAGATGCTTCGGATTGGATACTCGCACTTTGGCCATTCTAAAGAATCATGCACTTGTAGCAAGGGCGTCGCTAGTGACATCGCCAACCGCGATTAGCGTGGTTACACAGTAGACGAAACGACGGTTAGGCGGCTAACCGCCCTCATTGTGCCAGCGGTTGCCGTTAACCGTGATCAGGGCAGTTATACTGCAGGAAAACCCGTGTTTAATATGCTAACCGCGGTTGACGCGAAATCGAGATTGGCAGCCTCGACGGCGAGATATGGGACGACGGATCCATCGTCGGCGGAGTGCATCGTGGGCGCTTCGCGGTCGGCATCCCAAAAGCGTGTCAGCCGGCCCGACTCGACAACGGCGGCGCTGATACGAAAGTGGGAGGACATTGTGTCCGCAGGTCGCTGGAACGTCGCGAATGCCCTCCTGTACGCCTTATAAATCAACGGTAGTGGCTATTTATCATCGTCTACCACAAGAAGTACTCGAGCTCAAGATACCTAACACCTTAAAGGACACAAACATTATTGGGATAATTTGAGTTACTCATTTTGTTTTTCCGAATGCAGTAAGGGAAAGGAACACGCTCTCCAATGATTTTGAGGACAGCCAGTCCATGAAATATTTACTCTTTGAGCTATCTGATAAGATTTCCTGTTCCTGAAATGCTTCAGTGTTTAAGTAATGTTAACGCTCATTTCCTCGATGTTACGATAACCTTATCCTTGTAACAAGGGTTATTCACCTTTATTTATTGAATGAGAGTTGACTTTTTGTTCTTTATTTTACTTTGTTCCCGTCATTGGTTATATAGTGCTTCATTGCTTTCACGTATGATTGTTTAGAACCTATCTATCAATTTCTTGACTGTTTATTCGCGAAATACCATGCAACATATTTCGATGATTTCATTTGATATTATGGTAATTTAACAATTATACAGGTCCAAGGCACATATTATAATCTATGTGATGCAATAAATCGAATGCTATATATTTGCCAACTTTCTTGTTCTGTCTTTGGCATAAAGACATAAATGACGCACGCCGCGTTCATATCAAAGAGCTAGTTTGCGTTGACACGATAAAACTGCATGAGCGGTTGCGGCCTAATGGTTAAAGCGTCGGGCTGCTCTGCTGTGGGACGAGATGACCATCAAGCCCGGAATCAGTCCTTTTTTTTTTTTAGGTATGAGCCTTTCGGTATGTCAGCAGCAGCACCCAGAAGGCACAATCAGCGAAGTTAGGTAATATTCGCTAAGAAAACTTTGCTTTAATGCGACGATATGCAGGTTCAATGCAAGTCTTCTCGCTGACGAACTACCGTAAACTGTGAAGTGAGTGCGCTTAAAACTGGCAAAAAAGGAAAAAAAGATATACATCAACAAGCGCTATTGGTAAGTAGGGATACGGAGTGCATAACGTTGCGAATTTCACTGCTTTTTATATAATTTAGTTTTGTACTGTGTGTTATGGGAGAAGCCATTTGTTCAGCAATCCAGCCTATGCACACACCTGTCGTCGTTTGCGCGCGTTGTCGTGTCCGATTGCTTGTTGCAGTTGTCTGTTCTGTCGTGCGCAGTTCTCGGAAATGTATGCATTTCCAAAGTGGTTTTCGTGCTGTGGCGGTAGTGGGGATTTGAGTGGTGGTCGGTATCCAAGATACGAGGAAACATCCGCGCCGCATCTAGCGCCCCAGAGCTTAAGTGGTTATTACAGCCATGGAGTGCTAGAGAGAAGCATCCAGCCAGTCTTCTCGCTGGTACGGCTCCAGCTAATCAGCACCTGCGAAGTGAGCCGTGGAGGTTGCTCTCCTTGAGCACGTGCCAACTACAGTCATGCTATCAATGTACGCGGATGACATCTGCATATGGACGTCTGCAGTAACACGCCTACAGTTGCGAGCGAGAATTCAGAGAGCCGCCACACAAGCTGTTCTCTACCTTCGTAATCGAGGCCTGGAAATTTCCTCAGAGAAATGCGCACTAGTGCCATTTACGCGCAAACCCATGGCCAACTACAATGTAATGATAAATGGCCAAATAATACGACGGGTCCGACCGTACAAGTTCCTAGGTGTCATAATCGACAGGGACTTGTCATGGAGCCCACACGTATCATACGTGAAAAAACGGTTGACAGGCATCTGTCACCTCTTCAAGTTTTTCGCTGGCAAGACCTGGGGAATGTCGCCAAGTGCGATGTTGCAACTGTACAGGGTGCTTTTCCTAGGATTTCTGCGATACAGCTTGCCAGCAATAAACAACACAGGTAAAACAAATCTACGCACAATACAAAGTCTTCAGGGTCAAGTGCTCCGGATCTGTCTAGGCCTGCCTCAGAGTGCTTCAACAGTGGCTACGATAGCAATCGCTGGAGATCACCTTGTCAGGACCCACATTGAAATTGAAGTACTCAGGACCCATATAAGGCATCTGACCAGGACTCCTCGTCACCACTTGGCCTCCCTAACAGCGGACAGACCACACACATCTTTCAGCCGGACGATAACCGCACATGATGAATCATTGCCAGCTTGTTTCACCCCGGCTGCGAGACCTTCGATTCCTCCATGGTGCCTCGCTCATTCAAAAATCAATCTCACCATACCTGGTATCTCGAAAAAAGCTGATCTATCATCGCCAGCCCTTAGACAGCTCACGCTACTACATTTGTACGAGAATTACCGTGATTCTACGCATATTTACACTGATGGATCTGTCCTTCCAAGTAGCTCCGCGGCGGCAATCGTCATACCAGCGAAAGCTACAACAATCAAATTTAAGACGACCCACGCGACAACATCGACGGCAGCAGAGCTCGCAGCGCTCTTTACTGCCCTTCATCATATTGGTGATGAACCACCACATAAATGGACAATATTCTGCGATTCGAAGGCGGCATTGCAGTCTCTACTGTCACCTTTACGACGCGGACCACACGAACAACTAATATTCCATATTACAGAGACGTTGCAACATATAAGTGAAGCAGGCCATGAGATAACCTTTCAGTGGCTTCCAAGTCACTGCGGGATTATCGGCAATGAACGGGTGGATCACGCTGCCCGCTCAGCCCATACTGAGGAGCGCCACGTCCCAATTCCTCATTCTAGAACTGACACAGCTCGGAAGCTCCGCCTACTTGCTCGGCAGTGCACCGCGTCGCAATGGAATGAGCCACATTTAAGAAACACGCGACTGTACTCACTTGATCCAACACTGAGTCTTCGAGCGCCATCACAGCTTCGCCGTAGAGACGCCACGCTTCTATATCGACTTTGGTTGGGCGTTGCCTTTACTAAAGCCTATGCATTCCGCATAGGGATGACCGACAGCCCAACCTGTGACCACTGCGGCCATGAAGAATCAATTGGCCATATTTTGTGTGCCTGCCCGCGGTACAGTACAGAGAGGGCATGCCTTCGCCACGAACTTGACCAACTGGACGACCAAGCGCTATCCGAAAAAAGAATTCTACAACATCGAAAGGACCTACCGTCACAGAAGAAGGCCGTGCAAACGCTATTGCGCTTTTTGCGATCTACCGGCCTGTGTGAACGACTAACTGGAACGCCTTTTGTGTGTGTGTGCCTCCATGTGTGCGTGTTTTTTCTTTCCTTTTTTTTTTGCGTTTTCCTCTCTGTCATCTTTCTAACCCCTATCCCCCATCCCCAGTGTAGGGTAGCAAACCGGAGACTCAGTTCTGGTTAACCTCCCTTCCTTTCCGCTTCATTCTCTCTCTCTCTTTGGCTTACGAAATTGTCAGTTATTGTGGATTTGTTTTTCATTGTCGCTTTCGGAGCCGCTTATAAATTGACTGAGATTTTCCTCTGTCGTTCTTTTTTTTTTTTTATGAACAGGCTAGGCCGTGCTTCCGATAGAGGGAACCACCTGCATGACTGGCCGAGACGCAGTCCTCTCTTCAGAAATATATATCTTGAGAGATACTTGTATTTTCATCGCAGGAGCCAATTGTTTTTGCAATGACGTGATATATATTCGTGATTATAACCCACGCTGCTAACTTACGTATCTACAGTTAAAACAGTAGCTATTATGTTATGGGTAAAAACTTGCTCCAGAGATAACATGCCATTGAGCATATACGTACTTTGCGGGAAAAATTGTATTCATAAGACACGAAGCACAGTTACTAAGCAACTAGGAACGTTTCAACGCTTAAGCTTCCGATTAGTTCAAAGGAGTTTAATTATGGGGACTTCCACTATCCGGAAAGGAGTAGCAAGGGAATTGCACGCCCCGTTACGAAACTCTAGTTGGCACTACGCAACCTTCTTTTTATGAGTGCAGTGTCCGATCCTCGGCGTCTCCTGCGGTTTGGAGTATACCTGCGGTCCAAATCTTAAAAAAATAAGCTATCATGGGTAAAAATGCAGTCACTCTTGTTCTACGGGGCCACTGTCCCATTATAATCGCCATGAATTATTTGCCTGAATAATATATTGGCATTGTCATACTTGCTTATAATATAAGCCTCATCCACACAGCCAGCCACACTTTAACCAAAATTGTACGTCGGCTTGCCGTACACACCTAGAAAGAATCTGCGCCTTTGGTCAAACTTTCAAAAGACAGAACAAATTACCTGCTCGGGGCTGTTCGTCAATACGGATATTGCATGCCGAAGCATCAGAATGTGCTCAGTGAAATTTACTCATGGTATCCCGGAAGTAATCGCCGTATTGCTGGAGCTCACAATTCCACATGATTTTTTATCAATTTCCGAATCATGTACTTTGCTGGCATTATGCGTAGAAGAGAGTGAGAAAAATTATCCACTCGTGTCTGCCCGCCACCGTTGCCTTCCCTTATTTGCCAAGAGAATTTGTACGCGAATAAAGGTGAGGACATAGCGAAAGAAATTTCAACAAGAGCGGACACTTCCATAGAGCCCAGCGGCCGAATTGACTGTAGCACACCAAGCGGATGTTATTGACTCCTTTCGGTTTCGGTTTTGGGCGCGCGCGTTTTGAACACCAGTTGGTACACGCCGCGCCGGCTCCGCTGCTCGGCGCGGCATTCATTTCTTTTTTTTTTTTTTTTCGCTTCTGCTGAACCTCGCGTGGCCTTGGCGTGGAATCGTTTCATTATTAAATAGAAATGATTGCGATTGACCTTTATAAGACTGCGCCGAGTCTGTCAGGTGCAATTTCATAAAGAAAATGAAAGACGTCTTCTGAAATGATGAAATGTTTATTTTGCTCTATATAAATGCTCCTTCCGGGCTTCTGCATTCATCCAAAGTTGTGGCACCAGGTAAGCAGCAGTCGTTGGCGTACGATGCTCCACCTGATGCCATCAGATGAAAGAAAGTAAATTACAAGCATGTATCATTTCGGTATATTGACCTAACAGGGGTATTGCGTGTAGAGGTGAAACGTGCGTAAGTGGTAAATGAGCGGCATTAGAGATAAATTTACTTTTACGTACATTTCGCAGCAAAGACTCCTTCCAAACAATGCCATGAAATTTGAACATCCGATTTTGAAGCACCCCTCCTTTCCCGGGCATTATTTCCTGCACTTTAACTGCACAAATACAAGGGTGACTGCGCGTTTCCAAAACAACTTGGCCTCAGTCGACACGACGGTACTCCAAGTACACAAAGGTGGCTACAACACAGGCTCAGCCAGACCACGTTACACGCTCGCAGTATGCCTTCTAATCGCACTCAAGTCAGACTCGTGGGTGCAAAGCCTGTTTTCAGTCGCTCAGAATACATAAATGTTATGTTCTTGACCTCCTCCGTGTTATCTTTTACGCGTCCTGCCGGCGCATGCAACACTCCCGTGTTATCACTCTCGGCAATCGCTCGTCGCGTTTTCGAGAAGCGTGAGTACCGAAATAAGGTACATGTTGTTGCAGGGTTATAAAATGCGTCACAGACTTGTCCCACTAAAATCAGTACACGCAAAACTGACTCCCTATGGCCGGCTTGCTTTTTTGCTAACAGCTTCACAACCCCAGGCGCGGCGAGCAAGCCTCAAGATATCCCAAAAAGGTACCAAATAAATTAGAATACTTTTTCGGGTCAGAGAATGCGATCACGAACTTCTACCAGTAGGATTCAGTACACGCGAAACTAACTGTGGCACACAGCCGAGCTGCTTTTCGCTAACTGCGCCATTACGCCGAGCGCAGCCACTGTGCTTGAAAAGTACCCCAAAAAGTAGTGAAATTAGTTACAATAATGTCTTGGGTCAGAGAAAGCGTCAAAACTTGTCCCGGTAAGATTCAGTACACGCTAAACTGCGTCACGCGGCCAAGGTGCTTTTCGTCAGAAAGCCAGGTGTGGCGAGCGTGCCCAAATACTACCGAAATAGGTTATAATTATGCTTGGACTCATAGAAAGCGTTGCAAACATCTCCCAGTACGAGTAATTAACTCATTAACTATAGGCTTGGACTGCGGAGCTGTTTTTCGATAACTGCGTCACTATATAGGTTCAGTTTTGTGCCGTAAGCCTAAATGTGCTTGAAGTGCGTTGCAGACTGTCAAAGAAAATTCCTCACCTTGCTGTAGTCCAGTAGTGCAGCGGTGCCGTGTCGAAATGCACACGGAACACAAGAGAACGCCTGGAGCCCAGAAAACGGGCTACATCCAAAAGAGACGGGTCGCCGAGCACGCGAGCTTCACATGCGCAGCCGGCCTCGCTCACTCGTGCGGCTTGTCTGGCGCATGACGTATGCACGCGCGTCTGGCGTGCCGCTAGCTTGTTGCTAGGCAACGCAACAACAAGTTGCAAAGTATAAGTTCATTCACACGAAAACATTTTCACTTTTAGTGGGAAGAAATAAAAAAAAATAAAACGTTGTCTGGAAGTTTATTTCACATTCTTTTTTTCTGATGCTCGCGTCAACTAACGGATGGTGTTGAAAGTAGGCGTAGCGTGTTTCCTGTTGCCAGTTTTTGAAGAGTGTCCCCTCTTGTTGAATTTCTTTGTCTATGGTGAGGATTCGTCACGGTCCAGCCAGTACATTATGTCGTTAAACATCGTCAGTCGGCACACCAATCCTTATACCATGAATGGAGCCGAAGTGGTAGCTATGTCATTGTAGGACTCTCATTTCAGCAATTTCATTTTTCAAACTACAGAGCTCGGAACTACCACTAAACATAGGTATTTAGAAGGCCAGTGACGTATGTAGTCACATGTAGCAGTGAACCTATTTTAAAGCTTCGATAATATTCATGACGGTCGCGTTTGCCCACGAATATCAGCGCTCTATTTTAACCGTTCTACGCGTTTGCATTCTTAACCTCAATCCGGCTTTGAGATGATTCGGAATAGGTGCTCGCAGTTTTGCCCTTCTAAATCATAATGCCGTTGTTACAAGGACGTCCCTAGTGACATCGCTAACCGCGGTTACCTCAGTTACCTAGCAGGCTAAACGACGGTTAGGCGGCTAACCACGCTCCGTGTGACAGCGGTTGCCGTTAACCGTGATCAGGACAGTTATACCGCAAGAAAAGCGGCGGTTAGCATGCTAACCGCGGTTGACACCAAACCGAGCTCGGCAGCGTGGTCTGGGAGATGTGGGACGACGGATCTATCATCGGCGGAGTGCAGCGCGGGGTCTTCGCAGTCGGCCTCCGAGAAGCGTGTCAGCTGGCCCGACTCGACAACGGCGGCGCCGATATGAAAGTGGGAGGACAACGTCTCGGCAGGTCGCTAGAACGTCGGTATTGCCCGCCTGCCCCCTTACAAATAAACAGTAGTGGCTATTTATCCTTGTCTGCCACAACAAGTACTCGAGCTGAAGATACCCAACTCCGTTAAAGAACACAAGCTTTATTGGGACAATTAGAGGCATTCATTTTTTTCCCAGTGCTGTAAGGGAATTGTACATGTTCTCCAATAATTCTGAGGACAGCCCCTGCGCCTAATACTTCCTCTTTGTGGTATGATTATATTTCCTATTCCTGAAATGCTTCAGTGTAACGTAACGTTAACGATTATTACCTCGATGCTACGGTAACCTTATCCTTGTAACAAGGGTTGTTCACCTTTATTTACGGAATTAGAGTTCACTTTTTCTTCTTTATTTTACTGTGCTCGCGTGATTGGTTGAATAATGCTTCATTATTTTCAACTATGAGTGTTTAGCGCCAGTCTATTGCTTGACTGTTTAACCGTGAAAGACCATGTAATGTATTTTAAGATTTCTTTTGATATTGTAGTAACTTAATGAATATGCAGATCTAAGGTATTTATTATAACCTATGTGATGTGGTAAATCGAATGCTATATATTTGCCCACTTTCTTGTTTTGTCTTTGGCAATACTTAAACGGCACGCTCCGCGTTCATCTAAAAGGGCTAGTATGTGTTGGCACGATAAAACTGCGCGGGCGATTGCGGCCTATAATGGTTAGAACGTCGGGCTGCGCTGCTGTGGAACGAGATGTCCGTCTAGCCCGTAATTCGTCTTTCTTTGTTTAAGGATGAGCTATTCGACAGGACAGCAGCAGCAGTTAACAGCCACAAACAGAAAAGTCCGGTAATGTTCGCGCGATAAACTTCGCTTCAATTCGACGACCTGCAGGCTGAGCGCAAGTCTTTCCGCCGACGGAATAAACTGTGAAGTGAGTGCACCTTAATACTGGCAAAAAAGAAAAAAAAAATACGTCATATGCGCTGTTAGTAAGTATGGATACGAAGTGCATAACGCGGTGACTTGTACTGTTTCCTATATAATTTAGCTTTATACTGCGTGTTATAGGGACCAGAGGTAATGTGCTCAGCAATCCAGCCTACGCGCCCCCTTGTCGCTTGCGCGATGTCGCTTCCGGCTGTTTGTTGCAATTGTCTGTTCTGTCGTGCGCAGTTGTCGGAAATCTAAGCATTTCCACAGCGGTTTTCGTGCTGTGGCGGATGTGGTGATTCGAGCGGTGGTCGGTATCCAATATGCGCAGAAAGACCTGTGCCGCATCCAGCGTCCCAGACATTAAGTGGCCATTATAGCCAGGGAGTGCTAGACAGAAGTATCCAGACAGCCTTCTCGCTGACACAGCTGCAGCCAATCAGCACCGGTCGAAGTGCACTGGGTGTTGCGACAGTTACAGCGCTCATCGTAGCGACATATAGCGACATTGTAGCAGCGACCTTGAGCGCACGTTCCTTTTTTTTTTTTTTGCAAACTGTCAAATGCCCAGATGATGCAATAACAGGCGGAGGCGTAGAGCAGCGCTGGAAAAGAGAATGGTGTCCGATAATCTGTCAGTAGATATGAAAGAAAAAAAAAAAGAAGCCCTGAAAGGGGCATTTCGCTTCATTTTAGCCACCGTATTGGCAGAGTAACCTTCCTAAA
Source organism: Dermacentor andersoni (assembly GCF_023375885.2). Lineage (NCBI taxonomy): Eukaryota > Metazoa > Arthropoda > Arachnida > Ixodida > Ixodidae > Dermacentor > Dermacentor andersoni. The sequence continues at coordinate 76,073,344 of NC_092824.1, read as the reverse complement.
TGCATAGTGTGGGCAACAGCGTAAGATCAGTATGTGCTTTGCTTTTCTGGAATAAAAATAGTTTCAGACCCACCGGGTTGGATTAGCGCCTACGGTGCAGCGATGCTAAGCACGTTGGAGTGGGATTAAATCCTGCGCGCGGCTGTCAAATTTCGATGGGAGCGAAACGCAAAGAGGCCCGTGTGCCGTGCATTGTTGGCACATTAAAAATCCCCAGATGATCAACATTCTTTTTTTTTACTGAAGTGAATGTTAGATCAAAATTATTCCCGAGCTCACCACTACAGCGTGTCTCATAATCGTATCGTGACTTTGGCACGTAGAACCGTAGAATTCAACCAATTAAAATATTTCCAGAAATTTTTGGAAATATCGGGTTTCGTTGAAAAGGCAAACCTTTCTTGTATGGCAGCGTGCAATGTAATCGTCAATCACCTAACACGTGCACAGTAAAAGTAAAGCTAACTGCAACGGCTACGAGCGGCCAGCTGTAGGTTAGTGGCGATTAATGCAGTTGACTCATGGTCTCCTACGCTAGTGTTGAATGTTGCCCTGAAATAACAGGCACAAACGCAAATTGAAGAAAAGCTGCGTCAATACGACAAAGCGAAAGTTCGCTTATGAAGGTCTCAGGTATTATAGATTTGTTTTTCATTATCGTTTTGAAGCAGCTTAAAAATGGACTGAAATACTGCTGTGTCTTGTTTGTTTTTTGTTTTGTTTTTATCAAAGGACTGGGACGTCGTTAAGAAACAGAGGACCAAGTGCATGACTGGCTGAGATGGGGTCCTCGTCTTCAGAAAAATAGATCTTGGAACATGCTTGTGTTTTCATCGCAGGAGCGAAATATTTTTGCAATGCCGTCATATATATTCGTGATTCTAACCCACCCTGGCAACATGCGTATCTGCCGTTAAAACAGTAGCTAATACGTTACGGGCAATAACATACTGCAGAGATAACAAGCCCCTAAGCATTTATGTACTTGGTAACCAATTAAAGAAAGATGTTTAATATATTTGAATTGAAGGAATTGAATGGATCAGCACACGCCACTCCAGGAGTGGGAATGTTTTTTCAACGCCTACGCTTCGGAGTATTTCAAGGGAGTGTAATGACGGGGATTTACACCCTGCGGAAAGGAGTAGGAACGGAATCGCACGCCCCATTACGAAACTCTGGATGGCACTACACAATCCGTTCTATATTAGCGCAATGTTCAATCCTCGGCGTTTCATGTCGTTGGGAATATACCAGCGCTCAAAATCTCAAAGAACAGATAGTACGACGGGCAAAAGTGCACTCATTCTTGTTCTGTGGGGCCACTGACCCATTATAATCGCCATGCATTTTTTGCCTGAATAACATATTAGCATTTCTTATTTTGTTGTGGCGGAAACTGAACGAAGACAACAGTTGTCTTTCATCAGCTTGCCCTACAAGAAAATAAGATATGCCGTACCGACAAGCCCCTATAACTATCCTCATATTGACATTGTCGTACTTGTTTAAGATATAAGCCTCATGCACAGCCAGTCACACTTTAACCAAAAATGCGAAGAAAGAAAGTGCGTGGTCGTCCCGCAACCTCATTTGACACATGCTTGCCGTACACTGCTAAAATAAATCTACGCCTTTCGTCAAACTTCCAAGGGACAAAACAAAATTACTTGCTCGTGGCTGTTCTTGATTACGGATCCTGCATGCCGAAGCATTAGAATGTGCGCAGTGGAATTTACATATTACATCGCGGAAGTGATCACCGTATTGGTCGAACTCACAATTCCGCATAATTTTTTATCCCTGTCCGAAGGAATTACTTTCCTGGCATCATGCGTAGAAAAGAGTGACAAAAATTATCCAGTGGATTCTGCTGAGTAAATGCATACATTGGGCCAAACACGGCTTGTAAAATATCATAGGCAGGGTGTTTCCAAAACGGAACATCGCAAATCATTATTTTCGGTGAAGTCCACGGCCCAGTGTAGGATAAGTAATGGCCGAACACGTTTATCCCACAGGTATTCTTCCTCAACGTAGAGTTAAAATTCAAAGCTTGAAACGATTGGTGAAGCTGTGCATTTTTATTACTGTCGATCAAGTAGATCACTTGATGATGTGTGTAATCCATTTAGGATGCGGTTATGAGAAAAAAAGCTAAATAGTCATCTTTCGCTTTTTATTAACTAGCGTGGAACTCACCTCTAAAGGTACACAAAATAGTGAAGCTACATATTCGTCGGCTTTCAATGATCCGTTTACTGGCAGGTCCCTCTGGCTCGAGTAGCCGGGAGCGCGGCAATGTTGCGTCCAATTGCGGGCTTGTTTCACGATCGGAAAAACACTCTTTGTTGCACGTACTGAGAAACAGAAAGCTGTATCGGCGATAAAGCCGCCTGGTCTGCGCATGAAAGGGGCCAACGTGTCTTCATTACACTTTCGGGAACAGATGCTGCGGCTGGGCCGCGACTGATGTCCCGTGAATGTACTTTGCCTCTGTGGGAGTCAAACGCTTTCACCATGTGTTGTTTGCGTTCTTTGTCTCCGGACATACGGATGCACCTACCGCCTGGGTTACTACGACGGAAAAAGACCATGCTGTACCGTCTGTGGCTAGGCGTTGCATTTGCAAACTCGTATGATTTCCTGATTGGAATGGCCAACAACCCCACGTGCGCCACATGGAACATCGACGAGACGCTTGCACATATTATCTGTGTCTGCCCGCGATATAGTGCCCAGAGACAAGCGTTACGCAGAGTACTGGACCAGTTGGACAATCGTCCACTGTCAGAACTCAAAGCTATAGGTCAGTACTCCCACAGAACATCCACGCTAAAGGCCTTACTCACGTTATTAAGATTCCTGCGGTCTGCGGGGCTTCACGATAGACTGTAAGAACGCCGCCCCCTACCACTCCGTAGTGTACGCGGTTTTTTCGTGCTCGTCTCTATTTCTCTCTCTCTCTCTCTCTCTCTCTCTCCTCCTTCCGTTCTCTTTCTCTTTTTATCCCCCTTCTCCCTTCCCCCCGTGCAGGGTAGCCAACCGGAACTGCGTCTGGTTAACCTCGCTGCCTTTCTATGCATCCTTTTCTATCTCGCTGTATCGGCAGCTTTTACCGTCGCTCTAAAATTGTCTTATTGACACTTTCAATCTAATTATATTTGAGAAGTTCATTAGTTAATCATGAGTAAACACATTAGGCAGAATGAAAAAAAAATCTTGGCATAGCCAAGCGACGGCAAACAACATTACCTTGATTCTATCTAGCTACGTGGCGTTCGTATATTTCAAATCGCTGGCTAAAATAAGCTGGGACACCCTGTATACTGTGCCGAGAAAGAGAGAGAGAATAAACTTTTTTATTGTACGAAGGAACTCCGTGGGGTTAATCTCGGGTGGAGCCTTCTTGTAGAGCCCCACTGGCCGTAGCGGCTCGCCGGGCCTGGTCCAGGGTCGCCAGTTGGCTTCCCAGTGCCAGCTCGGTAAGCCGTGCCTCCCAAGACCACGTCGTGAGTGTTTGTGATGAGCTCACCAGCCTAGATACTGCCTGGGCTGGGTGCTCCGTACACTGGTAAGTAATGTGTGTCAGTGTGGCTGTGTGGTCGTTACACCATGGACATATCCCTATTGTGTATACCTCTGGAAAAATTCCAGAGGAAAGCGTTTGTCGCCTTGAAGAAGACAAGTTCGCCTGTCGGAACGTTGGCTCCGGCTTTCACCTTGTTCTCGTTTTGCTCATCGCCTTGAATTTTTATCTCCCGATCTCCCAGTGTTTTCTTCGAAGGTAATGGAAGCGGGAGAAGCCCCTAGAAAGAAATATCCTGAGTGTTTTGCTTCTCGTGTTTGTGTTCTATGTGGCAAAGGCCGCTTACGAAATAAACTTTCTCATTTTCACGACAGCTCTCTTCGAGCTCTCATTTTTTATCGCTATTTGTTACCTTGTCGAACTGGGCATTATAGCTCATACTGGTGTTCTAATTTCTGTCTCGTAAAATTATTGTCCGCTGCTGAGTGGAGGCGTCAAGCAAAATAAGATAATGTGCGCTGAAGCTTCTGGAACAATAGTCCACTGATAAAGTCTTGATTTTCTGATCAGCTCATTTTACCTTCAGGCCACTATTTCCAATAGAGTGAGTATATATATATATATATATATATATATATATATATATATATATATATATATATATATATATATATATTTATATATATATATATATATATATATAGTCGTAAACATAAATACGACATGACTATTTTTTGCACCCTGATGTTGCTTACAAGTTCATTTCTTTACCTGAGGTCGAAACAACTGAAAAGTGTAATATCGTCGATTGCCTATTGGAAATGCTAGCTGAATTATCCTCGCCTTAAATATGCACAGGAGCTATGGAAGGTTGTCAAACCAAGACTACCAAAACGCGCAGAAGTTTATGTGCAGAAGCTCCGCCACCACAGCCTTCCCTTCTTTGCCAAGAAAAGTTGTCCGCGAGTGTAGGTGAGGATTTGTCAAGACCTCCTTTCAAAGGAGATGCCAATAAATTATTGCTTTAAAGGGCCCCTCACAAGGTCTGGCCATTTTGAGCTGACAAGCGCAGAGCATACATTTCGCGATGGCGATCGTGTTTGCAAAGTATCACATCGCTACGCGTCGCGGAAAGACCTAAAATTTCAAACCGAACGCCGTTTTTCCTTCTCCTCGCGGCCGCCGCGATCCAAGCCAGGGGATGACGTAGTCGCGTCCCTGTCCCTACGTACTCGAGTCCGCAGTGTGACGTCGCTCATGGGGACATGTGATTTCGAGAATTATTCAAGACAACATCTCCTACCAGTGCGATCTGTTGCTTTAATTGACGAATTGAAGTTTAGATAAATGATAAAACACACAAACGCAATGTCTACGTGTCTTTTGTTTTACTTCGCTCCGAAGCAAGCGAGGTGTACTTCCCCTTCATCTGCTTGTTCCCAAGGTCGTACGGTCGTGTGCGCAGGTACCGAAACTATGCCATTTTCTACCGTGTTCCAGCGCGTGATCATGCTCTGCGATCCGCTGGTTCTGCCTCAGTATTCATGTAGCACTGATATATACCGCTAGTCATGTTTCCTTGTCCACAGCGCGCACAATCGTGCGCTGAGAGAACGAGACAACAGCTCGCGTGCGACGCCGTCAGCGGAATTGCGCAGCGCCGGAAAAAAAGATAAGAGAAAAATGAAGACGGGACCTGTAACTTATGCGTCAGGCGATCCTCGAGGTCTGGTATGGGAAAACGTAGGGAAGGAATTTCGCTTGCGGAGGCTAGACGAGGCGATTGGAGATAGCGTCTAGCTGGGCAGTGGACCCTGCCTGCTGACGTCGCAGGTTCGCGGCACTGGAATATCTTTATCTCGGCTATTATTGAGGCGATTTGAAAAGTACTTGGGGCATATGTAACAATTTCTAGCCAATAACCTAAACTTCAACTTCTCCAGACGGCGAATGGAGCCGAAGCGTTAGCTATGCCATTGCAGCACTCTCATCTTCGCAACAGTAATACCACAAGCATCCCCTGTAATATTTTTAACTGCAGAGCTGTAAACTGCCAATTAACATTGTTTTGTAGAAGGCCAGTGATGATATTTCACATGTAGAAGGGAACCTGTTTCAAAGCTTCGACAATATTTTATCTTAGTCGCGTTTAGCAACGAATATCAGCGGTCTATTTTGAACCGTTCGTACGCGTTTGTATTGTTAATCTCAATTCTGCTTTGACGTGCTTAGGAATAGGTACTCGCACTTTTGCCATTCGAAAGCATCATGCACTTGTTGCAAGGGCGTCCCTGACGAGATTGCTAACCGCGGTTAGCACGTTACACAGCAGGCGAAATGACGGTTAGGCCGCTAACAGGGCTCAGTGTGACAGCAGATTCCGATAACCGTGATCAGGGCTGGTATACAGCAGGAAAACCGGTGGTTAGTTAACTTGCTAACCGCGGTTGACGCCAAACCGAGGTCTGCAGCCTCGCATGGGAGATGTGGGACGACGGATCTATGGTAGGCGGAGTGCAGCGCGGGCTCTTCGCAGTCGGCCTCCGAGAAGCGCGTCAGCTGGCCCGACTCGACAACGGCGGCGTTGACAGGGACGGGGGAGGACATTGTGTCCGTAGGTCGCTGCAACGTCGGGAATGCCCGCCTGCACGCCTTGCAAATAAACAGCAGCGGCTATTCATCCTCGCCTGCCTCAAGAAGTACTCGAGCTCAAGATATCCAACACCTTAAAGAACACAAACTTCATTGGGATAATTTGAGGCACTCATTTTGTTTTTCCGAGTGCAGTAAGGGAATGGAACATGTTCTCCAGTGATCATGAGGACAGCCTGTCTGCCTAATATTTCCTCTGTGAGCAATCTGATTAAATTAACTGTTCCTGAAATACTTAATTGTAAAGTAACGTTAATGGTTATTTCCTCGATGTTGCGGTAACCTTAGCTATTCACTTTTATTTAATCAATGAGAGTTCGCTTTTTTGTACTTTACTTTGCTGTGTTCCCGTGAATGGTTACATAGTGCTTCATTATTTTCCCCTATGAATTTTTGCAACTGTCTAGTGACTGAATATTTATTTGTGAGAAACCATGCAACACATTTCGAAGGATTAACTTGATCTTCTATTAATTTAATAATTATGCAGGTCAAAGACATACCTTATAATCTATGTCAAGCGCTAAATCGAGTGTATATCTGACTACTTTCTTGTTCTGTCTTTGGCATAAAGGAAACTACACACACCGTGTTCATCTCAAAGAGCTAGTTTGCGTTGGCACGATAAAGCTGCACGAGCGGTTGCGGCCTAATGGTCGCAGCGTCGGGCCGCAGCGCTTGGGGACCGATGTCCATCTAGCCCGCAAATAGTCTTTTTTTTTTAAGTATGAGCCTTTCGATATGTCAGCAGCAGCACCCAGAAGCCACAATCAGAAAAGTCCGGTAATGTTCGCGAAGAAAACTATGTTTTAATGTGAGGACCTGCAGGGTGAACGCAAGTCTTCCCGCTGGCGCAGTACTGTAAACTGTGAAGCGACTGCGCCTGAAAACTGACAACAAAGAATAAAAAACATCAACAAGCGCTGTTGCTAACTAGGGATACGAGGTGCACAACTTTGTAAATTGCACTGTTTTTTGTATAATTTAGTTTGATATTGTGTGTTATAGGGACCAGAGTTCATGCGTTCAGCAATATAGCCTGCGCGCCTCCCTGTTGTCGAGCGCGGACGATATCGCGTTTGACTGTTTATTGCAATCGTTTGTTGTCTCGCGAGCGATTCTCGAAAATCTAAGCATTTCCATAGCGGTTTTCGCACTGTGGAAGCAGTGGTGATTCGCGCGGTGGTCGGTATCCAAGATGCGAGGAAAGACCCGCGCCACATCTAGCGTCCCAGACCTTAAGTGGTTATTACAGCCATGGAGTGCTAGAGAGAAGCATACGGCCAGTCTTCTCGCTGGTACAGCAACAGCTTAGCAGAAGCGGTCGAAACGAACAGTGGAGGTATATTCTGTCCACTTGCAGAATATACCTCCTCGCTCCCATATGAAGCTTACGCGAATATGCGATGGGTATAGCGCGCACCGTAGCGGTGATTTGGAACGCATGCTAGTTTCTTATTAATTTTTTTTGCATAATGTCAAATACCCAGATCGTGCAATAACAAGCGCAGTCGTAGCGCAGCACTTGAAGAAAGAATCGTATACCGTAATCTGCTAGTAGATATGAGATAAAAAAAGGGCTCTGAAAGGTGCGTTTTGCTTTATGGGAATCACCATACTGGCAGAATAACCTTGCTAAATGCATAGTGTGGTCAGCTGTGTAAGATTAGTATGTGCTTTGCTTTGCTCCGGGAGGACGACGACGAAGTGTCTTGATACAGCGCTGTTCTTTCTAGCTCCGCCTTATTTCTGTGAAAACCTAAGTTCATCCGCTGGTCTTCGCTCTCTGCTCGGTCGTAATGGAAGTGGACGACCCCGCACGTCTGCCGGCGATGGCGGCGTCAGCGGCGGCCGCCTCCAGGAAGCGGATCGGTCAGCAGAGCGACACCGACAGCGAGGACACCCATGTCTACTCTCTCAGCAGTGAGGACACTTCCGATGACGACTTCCAGCTTGTGCAGAGCCGCAGAGCGAAGAGAAGGAACACCAGGACGTCCTCATCGTCAAGCACGCAAACAGTGAGACAGCCGCAGAGGCCGGACGCCAATACCATCATATTTGTGCCCCTGCTTCCCAACGTCAACATGAGGCTACTTAACAGGCAATCTGTGTCGATGTCACTGGAAGCCCTGGTGCCAAACGAAATATCGGACATTCGAATGAACACCCGAAAAAATCTTCTGGCGGTTGATGTCCAGCATGCGGCTGCTTTGGCCACTCTACGCAGCGTAACGGACCTCGATGGCATTCAGGTGCGCTCTTACATCCCTCTGGGATCTGACGTAGTCACCGGTGTTATCTACGACGTAGACGTTGCTATCCTTAATAACGACTTGCCTATTCTTATCAAGCCAGCCAATGATGAGGTCATCGTTGATGTTAAGCGGCTAGGCAGTTCACGCTGCGTGAAAATAGCATTCAAGGGTAAATATATACCCTCGCATGTTAAGGTGAGACACTTCAGACATGCAGTGCGGCCTTTCATTGCGAAACCTCTTCAGTGCCACAAATGCATGAAACTGGGACACGTGAGCAGCGTCTGCGAAAATCAGGCAGCATGCCCCCGCTGCGGAGAGCCCCACGCTGCAGATAAATGTGGCGCGACTGTAGTGAAGTGTTCCAACTGCGGAGGATCACATGAAGCTTCATCGAAGAAATGCCCACATATTAAGAAGGAAATGGCCATCTTGAAAGAGATGGCGAGAGATCATTCATCTCATCGCGAAGCCGCCGAAAAAATCAGGAAGCGACGTTCACGTCGCCGGCGCTCCTCAAGGAAGGCTCCTCAAGGAAGGCGCATGCCACTTCCTACAACACCACCTCCTCCTCCACCGCCCAGGCCAGACAATGTGGACAGGACCGCGAAGAGCAAGTCCACTGAGAAGACCGCATCTGCCGAATCTTGGCCGGCTCTACCGAAACGACAACATTCCCCAACAGACACACAGCAAGCTTTCGCTGGACAACCCCCGACGTCTACTGTCGGCGATTTGTGCGACCACGACAGGCAGGTGGCTGATATGCTGCAATCGCTAATTAATACAATGCGCATTATACTGAACAAGCTGCAAACACCAGCAGCTGGAAGCGCTCTGCAAATACTGGATGCACTAAATCCAGTGCTTGCTAGCATCGTTTAAGCATCATGGCTCGATCAACAGTCCCCTTCCGCACTGAACTTAAAAGTGCGTCGGTCTTTCAATGGAATGCCAGGGGTCTAAGGACCCGTATATCAGACTTTCGCCAATTCATTTTCACACATCGCTTCCCCATACTGGTCATTTGCGAACCAAATACATCAACTCCACTCAGACTGTCCGGTTATGAATCTTTCGTCTCGTCCACATGCGGTGCGAGCACGAAAGTGATCATCTACATCCGCACGGACTTAACATATGTCGCTAATGCGATAGAGCCTCATGACGACAACCAATATGTCTGCGTAAATGTCCAAAAGAAGAATGTGTCATTTACACTAATTGGAGCCTATATATCCCCAGCGGGTCACTTTGACGGTGAACGACTGAAGAAAATATTACTAATGAACAATGGCCCCTGGGTTATCACAGGTGATTTCAACGCGCATCACCAGCTATGGGGAAGCACTAAAATTGACTCCAAAGGCAGGAGCCTTGCCTCCTTTGCTGCCGACCATGATTTGTGCTGCGTGAATGACGGCAGCCCTACATTTCTGCGAGGCACGACCTACAGCAGCTGCTTGGATTTAACTTTGGTGTCACGGCGCTTTGCCTCGAGCGTCCAATGGTTTACAGACATAGAAACACATGGAAGCGACCATATTCCAACATACATAAAGATTAGAGGAGTTGAGCAACGCTCCTCTACTGCCTTGCGTACAGTTGATTGGTCAAAATTTCAGAAGGATATGGATGACACATGTCGGGAAGGCCTCTCACACACTATCGAAGAAGCAATCGCAGAAGCATTGAAAACATCCATCTGCTCGCTTCCAAGGTCAACAAGGCGAACAGACTTGGACATGGAACTGGAGAGGCTGCGTGCAGCACGCCGACAAGCGGAGAGGAGGTATCGGCGCACGAAGTCCGTCTTGGATCTGAGGGCTTCACGACGCATACAAAAGAAAGTCCAGCGTCGCATGGATAAATTGGAAGATAAGAGATGGAAAGCATTCTGTCAGTCGCTTGATCCCCGCAAATCGCTCTCGCACATATGGAGAACGGTTAGGGGTCTTCGCTCATCTCCGCATCAAAGGAAGCCCTTCGCTGCTCTGGCCCTCTACCAACTCCGCTCGGAACTTCAAGTGGCTGAAGAGTTCTGTGCACGGGTTGCTGGGTCCGTGGCCATCATTACTGACGTAGCATTGAATGACATCCCTGAGGCCCGTGTACCAGAAATGAACGTGCTATTTTCACTCGAAGAGCTCGATGCTGCGTTGGCGACCTGCCGGCGTTCTTCGTCACCAGGACCTGATGGCATCACGTATGCTGCCCTATGCCACCTTGGACATGGCGCACGTGATGAGCTGCTCAACTACTACAATGAATCTTGGCAGAACGGCGCCGTTCCTAAACAATGGAAATCGAGCCGCTTGATCCCCATTCTGAAACCTGGAAAGTCTCCGCTTGAGATCTCATCATATCGTCCGATTGCGCTTTCGAGCTGCGTCGGCAAAGTGATGGAAAGAATGATTCTTGCTCGATTGGAGTGGTACCTAGAACGATTCAACATCTATCCGGACGCCATGACAGGTTTTCGTCGAGGTCGCACGTCCATCGACAACATCATCGACATCGTAACATGGGTCCAAAATCAAAAAAGCCTCAAGCGCCTATCTGCGGCACTTTTTCTAGATATAAAAGGAGCATACGACAGCGTCGCCCATGAGGCCATACTAAACTCACTTGAGGCTGTTGGAGTTGGTGGCCGGATGTATCAATGGATTCGGGACTATTTGACTGAGAGGCGTTTTTTCTTACAGACCGAAGACGGCCCAACTTCAGACCATTCCGTCTGCCGTGGTGTGCCGCAGGGTGGAGTGTTGAGCCCTATTTTGTTCAACCTCGTCCTGGTAGGACTAGCGGATTACCTACCGCAGACAGTACATGTCTCAATATACGCCGACGACATTTGCATCTGGGCCTCTGCGGTGACTCGCCCTCAGCTAAGAGCCAGGCTTCAGCGGGCGGCAACTATGACGGCTTCTTATCTCCGAGAGCAAGGCCTCAGTGTGTCTACTGAAAAGTGCGCATTACTTGGTTTTACGCGGAAACAAATGTCATCGTATCCTGTTACGATCAATGGTCAAGCTGTACTCTATGTTAAGACGCATCGCTTTCTGGGCGTCATCATTGACCGCAACCTCTCGTGGAGCCCTCACTGCGTCTATCTGAAGAAGAAGCTAGTCGCCATTGCTCAGGTCTTCCGATTTCTATGCGGGAAAAACTGGGGTACACCAGTCCATTCTATGTTACAGCTGTACAGGGCTTTGTTTCTCGGACTCCTTCGTTACAGCCTACCAGTATTGTCAAATGCATGCAAGACGAACTTTCGCGCCTTGGAGAGCATACAAGGTCAAGCCCTACGCACGTGTTTAGGGCTGCCTAGGTGCACCTCAACAGCAGCGACAATCGCCATCGCAGGAGACCATACAATCCAGACACATGTAGCTGTCGACTCTCTCAGAGCGCACATTCGCCATCTGTCAAGGATCCCCGACCATCATTTGGCCTCCCTACCAGCCGAGAGACCTCAAGCGACCTTTTCACGAGTTATTAGCGCTCATCATGAGTACATACCGGCATCATTTACACCGGCGGCGAAGCCTTCCTCTCCCCTGTGGTGCCTGCAACAGCCTCAAGTGAATTTTGCTATTCCTGGAATTACAAAAAAGTCCAATCATCCATCGCCGGCTCTGAAGCAACTTACGCTCATATTACTGCATCAGACGTATCATGACCGCATACATATATATACCGATGGTTCCACCTCACCTACCAGCTCAACTGCCGCATTCGTCGTTCCAGCCAAGAACGTTACAGTTAAATTCAAATTGTCGCACACGACTACATCTACATCGGCAGAACTTGCAGCTCTCCATGCCGCTATGATGTACATCACCGAAGAGCCTACAGAGAAATGGGTCGTATTTTGTGACTCAAAGGCCGCCCTTCACAGCATCAAGTCCGCATTACGTCACAGAACTTACGAGCAAATGACATCTGAAATCAGGGAACTGCACCACCATGCTCTGGAAAGTGGACACCACATTATATTTCAGTGGATTCCTGCTCACTGTGGCATCGTCGGCAACAACCTAGCTGACAAGGCTGCCCGGTGTGCCCACGAAGATACCAAGACGCGTCCAACACCTTTGGCGAGGTCGGACGCTGCCATAGAACTTCGCCAACTTGCGCGTAAGAAGTCCCAAGATCTCTGGATTTCAAGTGGCCTAAATTGCAGATTACGTAAACTGGACCCCACGCTACGGCTACAACTGCCATCTAGCCTTCCCCGCGGCGAAGCAACCTTGTTGTGTCGCTTGTGGCTGGGAGTGGCGTTCACGAACGCATACTCCTACCGTATGGGAATGGCCGAGAGCCCGATGTGCGACTCGTGTGGGTGCGAGGAGACCATCGAGCACCTATTGTGTACCTGCCCTCGCTACGATGTCCAACGCCTCTCTCTGCGGGCAACATTACGCAGACTGGACTCGAGATGTTTCACCGAGTCAAAGATACTCGGACCGTGGCCACACCCGTCACTGGCTCGAAAAGCGATTCGTGCACTAGTGCGGTACTTGAAGTGCACGGGCTTAACAGAGCGTTTATAGTGTCCTTGTGTATGGTGTCGCTCCCACACGTACTCAGTGCTTCCTCTCTCCCTTTCTTCCTCTTTCTATTCCCCTTTCCCCCACCCCCAGTGTAGGGTAGCAAACCGGATGCTGTTCTGGTTGACCTCCCTGCCTTTCCTACCCTTGTTTTCTCTCTCTCTCTCTCTTGCTTTGCTCCCATAAAAATAGTTACAGACCAGCCGCGGTGGCTTAGCGGCTATATCGTGCAGCGCTGCTAAGCACGAGGTCGCTGGATTAAATCCGGGGCGCGGTGGCTGCAATTCGATGCAATGCACTGGGGAACGTTAAAAATCCCTTGGTGGTCAAAATTATTCCTGAGCTCCCCTCTACAGCGTGTATCGTAATCGAATCGTGGGTTTGGAACGTAGAATCCTAGAAGTGAAGCATTAGGAAAATAGTTTCAGTATATTTACACATTTTTGGAAATGGCGGGTTTCATTCAAAAGGCCAACCCTTCTTGTATCACAGCGTGCGATGTAGTATGAATCACCGAACACGTGCACAGCTAAATTATAGCTAACTTCAGCGGCTAAGAGCGGGCCACTGTAGTTTAGTGGCCACTAATGCCGGCGACTCGTGGTCGCCTAAGCTAGTATTGTATTTGGCCGTGCAGGCTCAAATAGCAGGCTGAAACCCAAATTGAAAAAAAGCTACGTCAACACGACAGAGTGAAACTTAGTTCATGAAAGGCTCAGTTATTATGGATTTCTTTTTATTGTCCTTTTTATGCAGCTAATAAATTAACTGAGATTGTTTTTTCTTGTCCTTTCTTTCAGTTTATTTTTATGAATAGACTAGGACGGGGTTCTGAAACAGGGGACCAACTGCATAACTGGCTGAGATGCGGTCCTTGTCTTCAGAAATATAGATCTTGGAAGATACTTGTATTTTCGACGCAGGAGAGAATTATTTTTCCAATGCCGTCATATATTCGTGATTCTTACCCACGCTGCTAACATACGTATCTACCGTTAAAACAGTAGCTATTATGTTACGTGCAAAAACATGCTGCTGAGTTCAGAAGCCCGGAGCATATATGTACTTTTCGGCAAAAATATATACTCACAAGACACAAAGCACAATTACTAAGCAATTAAAGAAAGACATTTTATCTACTGGAATTGGAGGAAACGAATGGTTCGGCGCAGCCACTCCAGGAGTGGGAATGTCTTTTTCAACGCTTACGCTTCCGTGTAGTTAAAATGAGTATAATTACGGAGATTTATATTCTCCGGAAATGAGTATAGAAATGCAATGCAGCGCCACGATCGGCAACTCTGGTTCGCACTACGCAATGGGTTCTATATTAGCGAGATTAGAAGAGAGTGAGAAAAATTATCCAGTGGTGCCCGCTCAGTACATGAACGCATTAAGCCTAACACGGCTTGTATAAAAAAAATCGGCAAGGGTGTTTCTAAAAAGGTGCATCGCAGATCATTATTCTCAGGGAAGACGATTATACAGTTTAGGGTAAGCGATGGCTGAACAGGTTTAGCTCATAGGTATTTTTCCTCAAGGTAGTGTTTAATTAAAAGCTAGAAACGATTGGTGAAGGAGTACATTTTTAGTATTGTCCATGAAGTATAAATCACCCGATGATGTATGTAATCCGTTTAAGACACGCTTATAAAAAAAGAATAAAGGAAAAAAAATGCAAATGGTCCTATTTCGCTTTTTCTCAGCTAGCATGGAACTGACCTCTAAAGGTATATAAGATACTGAAGCTAGATATTCGCCGGCTTTAAATGGCCGCTTTACTGACAGGTTTCTGTGGCTGGAGCGACCAATCGCGCGGCAATGTTGCTTGCATTTGCGGGCTTCATTCACGCTCGGAAAAACACTTTCTTTGTAGCATGTACTGAGCAACAGAAAGCTCTATCGGCACTTTTTCACGTCGCTCTATATTTTCTTATTGACAATTTTCGTCTAATTATAAAGTCAAAGAAGTTGGTTAACTAAGACTATCTTATCAAGCGGAGGGAACAAATAATTTGAGTATTGCCAAGCGACGGCAAACAACATTACGTTGGCTCTATCTAGCTACGTGGAATTCGCACATTTTAAAACTCTGGCTAAAGTAAGCTCGGACACCCGGTATACTTTACCGAAGAAAGCGTTTCTACCCTTGAAAAAGACAATTCCACTTGTCGAAGCGTTGGATACGGATTTCACCTTGTTCTCGTTTTGCTCATCGTCTTTTATTTCCATCTCCCGATTTCCCCGCGTTTTCTTCGTACGTAATCGAAGCGAGACAAGTGCACGGAAAGATACATCCGGGGTGTTGTGTTTCTGGTCTTTGTGTTGAATTTGGCAAAGGCCGCTTACAAACGCAACTTTTTTTTCTCATTTTCACGACAGCTCTCTACGCGCTCTCACTTTTTTATTGGTATTTGTTGCCTTGTCGAACTTGGCCTTATAGCTCATACTCGTGCTCTAACTTGTGTCTCGTAAAATTATTGTCCAGATCTGAGTGGAGGGGTCAAGAAAAATAAAATACTCTGCGTTGAGGCTTCTCAACCAACAGTCCACTGATAAAGTGTTAATGTTATGATCACCTCATTTTAGGTTCGGGCCATTATTTCCAATAGCGTGAGTATATAAACCGCATCTCCGAGAAAACTAGCGTTTCCTGACTGAAACGAAGCGAAATATATAAAGCTTTGGCAGGCACCATATAATCGTGAACATCACTACACTACGATTATTTGTTCCACCATTATGTTCCTTATAAGCTCATTTATATACGTGAGGTCGAAATAACCTAAAAATCTAATATCTAATATCGCCATTGGAAATGCTTGCTGAATTATCTTTGTCTGCCTGCAATTATGGGCAGGAGTTATGGTAGGTTGACAAACCAAGACCACCAATACGCGTAGGGGTACATGCGCAGAAGCTCCGCCACCGTAGCCTTCCTTCACTTGCCAAGAAGATTTGTCATGGTCCAGCCAATACATAATGTCGCTAAACATCGCCATTCGGTACGGACATGGAAGTACCGTGAATGGAGCCGAAGTGGTAGCTATGCCATTCTAGGACTCTCATTTCAGCAATAGCAATGGCACTAGGTTTTCCTGAAATTTTTCAAACTACAGAGCTAGAAACTACCAATAAACATAGGTGTTTAGAAGGCCAGTGACGTATGTAGTCACATGTAGCAGTGAACCTATTTTAAAGCTTCGATAATATTCATGACGGTCTCGTTTACCCACGAATATCAGCGCTCTATTTTAACCGTTCTACGCGTTTCCATTCTTAACCTCAATCCGGCTTTGAGATGCTTCGGAATAGGTGCTGGCACTTTTCCCCTCAAAATCATAATGCCGTCGTTACAAGGGCGTCCGTAGTGACATTGCTAACCGCGGTTAGCTCGGTTATACAGCAGGCTAAACGACGGTTAGGCGGCTACCCGCGCTCAGTGTGACAGCGGTTGCTGCTAACCGTGATCAGGACAGTTATACCGCAAGAAAACCGGCGGTTTGCATATTAACCGCGGTTGACAGCAAACCGAGCTCGGCAGCCTTGCCTGGGAGATGTGGGACGACGGATCTATCCTCGGCGGAGTGCAGCGCGGGGTCTTCGCAGTCGGCCTCCGAGAAGCGTGTCAGCTGGCCCGACTCGACAACGGCGGCACCGATATGAAAGTGGGAAGACAATGTCTCGGCAGGTCGCTAGAACGTCGGGATTGCCTGCCTGCACGCCTTACAAATAAACAGTAGTGGCTATTTATCCTTGTCTGCCACAAGAAGTACTCGAGCTTAAGATACCTAACTCCTTAAATAACACAAGCTTTATTGGGATAATCAGAGGCATTCATTTTTTTCCCAGTGCTGTAAGGGAATTGTACATGTTCTTCAATGATTCTGAGGACAGCCCGTGCGCCTAATACTTCCTCTTTGAGGTATCTGATTATATTTCCTATTCCTGAAATGCTTCAGTGTAACGTAACGTTAACGATTATTACTTCGATGCTACGGTAACCTTATCCTTGTAACAAGGGTTGTTCACCTTTATTTACGGAATTAGAGTTCGCTTTTTCTTCTTTATTCTCCTGTGCTCGCGTGATTGGTTGAATAATGTTTCATTATTTTCACCTATTACTGTTTAGCGCCAGTCTATTGCTTGACTGTTTATCCGTGAAAGACAGTGTAATGTATTTTAAGATTTCTGTTGATATTGTAGTAAATTAATGATTATGCAGTTCTAAGGTATTTCTTATAATCTATGTGATGCGGTAAATCGAATGCTATATATTTGCCCAGTTTCTTGTTCTGGCTTTGGCAATAATTAAACGGCACGCTCCGCCTTCACCTAAAAGGGCTAGTTTGCGTTGGCCCGATAAAACTGCACGAGCGATTGCGGCCTATAATGGTTAGAGCGTCGGGCTGCGCTGCTGTGGGACGAGATGTCCATCTAGCCCGTAATTCGTCTTTCTTTGTTTAAGGATGAGCTATTCGACAGGACAGCAGCAGCACTCAACAGCCACAATCAGAAAAGTCCAGTAATATTCGCGTGGAAAACATTGCTTTAATTTGATGACCTGCAGACTGAGCGCAAGTCTTTCCATCGATGGAATAAACTGTGAAGTGAGTGAACTTTAAAACTGGCAAAAAAGAAAAAAAAGATATGTCAAAAGCGCTATTAGTAAGCATGGATACGAAGTGCATAACGCGGTGACTTGTACTGTTTCCTACATAATTTAGTTTTAAACTGCGTGTTATAGGGACCTGAGGTAATGTGCTCAGCAATCTAGCCTACGCGCCCCCCTGTTGTCGCTTGCGCGATGTCGCTTCCGGCTGTTTGTTGCAATTGTCTGTTCTGTCGTGCGCAGTTGTCGGAAATCTAAGCATTTCCACAGCGGTTTTCGGGCTGTGGCGGCAATGGTGATTTGAGCGGTGGTTGGTATCCAAGATGCGAAGAAACACCCGTGCCGCATCTAGCGTCCCAGACATTAAGTGGCCATTATAGCCAGGGAGTGCTAGACAGAAGCATCCAGCGAATCCTCTCGCCGGCAGAGCTCCAGCCAATCAGCACCGGTCGAAGTGAACAGTGCACTGGGTGTACACTTACAGAGTATTGCTCCTCGCTGCCACATGAAGCCTACACGAATATGCGACAGTTACAGCGCTCATCGTAGCGACGTATAGCGACATTGTAGCAGTGAGTTGGAACGCACGCTGCCCTTTTTTTTTATTTTGCATACTGTCAAATGCCCAGATGATGCAATAATAGGCGCAGCCGTAGAGCAGCGCTTGAAAAAAGAATGGTATACGATAATCTGTCAGTAGATATGAAAGAAAAAGAAAGAAGCCCTGAAAGGTGCATTTCGTTTTATGTTAGTCACCGTATTGGCAGAATAACCTTACTAAATGCATGGTGCGTACAACAGTGTAAGATTAGTATGTGCTTTGCTTTGCTCTAATGGAAATAGCTTCACAACCACCGGGGTGGCTTAGCGGTTATGGCGCTGCGCTGCTAAGCACGAGGTAGTGGGATTAAATCCTGGGCGCGGCGGCCACATTTCGATGGGAGCGAACCGCAAAGAGGCCCGTGTGCCGTGCATTGTTGGCACATTCAAAATCCCCAGGTGATCAAAATTATTCCGGAACTCACCACTACAGCGTGTCTCATAATCGTATCGTGACTTTGGGACGTAGAACTGTAGAATTCAACCTTTAAAAAATATTTCCAGGAATTTTTGGAAATATCGGGTTTCGTTGAAAAGGCAAACCTTTCTTGTATGGCAGCGTGGGATGTAATCGTCAATCACCTAACACGTGCACAGTAAAAGTAAAGCTAACTTCAGCGGCTAAGGGCGGCCAACTGTAGGTTAGTGGCGATTAATGCAGGTGACTCATGGTCTCCTACACTAGTGTTGTGTTTGGCCCTGAAATAACAGGCACAAACGCAAATTGAAGAAAAGCTGCGTCAATACGACAAAGCGAAAGTTCGCTTATGAAGGTCTCAGGTATTATAGATTTGTTTTTCATTATGGATTTGAAGCAGCTTAAAAATAGGCTGAGATACTGCTGTGTCTTGTTTGTGTTTTCTTTTGTTTTGTTTTTATCAAGGGACTAGGACCGCGTTAAGAAACAGGGGACCAAGTGCATGACTAGCTGAGATGCGGTCCTCGTCTTCAGAAATATAGATCTTGAAAGATACTTGTATTTTTATCGCAGGAGCGAATTATTTTTGCAATGCCGTCATATATATTCGTGATTCTAACCAACCCTGGTAACATGCGTATCCGCCGTTAAAACAGTAGCTAATACGTTACGGGCAATAACATACTGCAGAGATAACAAGCCCCTAAGCATTTATGTACTTGGCGGAAACATTATACTCACAATACACGAAGCACAATTAGTAACCAATTAAAGAAAGATGTTTAATACATTTGAATTGAAGGAATTGAATGGATCAGCACACGCCACTCCAGGAGTGGGAATGTTTTTTCAACGCTTACGCTTCGGAGTAGTTCAAGGGTGTGTAATGACGGGGATTTCCACTGTGCGGAAAGGACTAGGAACGGAATCGCACGCCCCATTACGAAACTCTGGTTGGCACTACACAATCCGTTCTATATTAGCGCAATGTTCAATCCTCGGCGTTTCATGTCGTTGGGAATATACCAGCGCTCCAAATCTCAAAGAACAGATAGTACGACGGGCAAAAGTGCGCTCATTCGTGTTCTATGGGGTCACTGACCCATTATAATCGCCATGCATTTTTTGCCTGAATAATATATTGGCATTTCTTATTTTGTTGTGGCGGAAACTGAACGAAGACAACAGTTGTCTTTCTTCAGCTTGCCCTACAAGAAAATAAGATATGCCGTACCGACAAGCCCCTATAGCTATCCTCATATTGACATTGTCGTACTTGTTTAAGATTGTTTAAAAAAAGTGCGTGGTCGTCCCGCTACCTCATTTACACATGCTTGCCGTACACTGCTAAAATAAATCTACGCCTTTGGTCAAATTTCCAAGGGACAAAACAAAAGTACTTGCTCGTGGCAGTTCTTGATTACGGATCCTGCATGACGAAGCATTAAAATATGCGCAGTGGAATTTACATATTACATCGCGGATGTGATCACCGTATTGGTCGAGCTCACAATTACGCATAATTTTTATCCCGGTCCGAAGGAATTACTTTCCTGGCATCATGCGTAAAATAGAGTGAGAAAAATTATCCAGTGGATTCTGCTGAGTAAATGCATACATTAAGCCAAACACGGCTTGTATAAAAATCATAGGCAGGGTGTTTCCAAAACGGAGCATGACAAATCATTATTTTCGGTGAACTCGACGGCCCAGTGTAGGATAAGTAGTGGCCGAACACGTTTATCTTACAGGTATTTTTCCTCAACGTAGAGTTAAAATTCAAAGCTTGAAACGATTGGTGAAGCTGTGCATTTTTATTACTGTCGATCAAGTAGATCACTTGATGATGTGTGTAATCCATTTAGGATGCGGTTATGAGAAAAAAAGCTAAATAGTCATCTTTCGCTTTGTATTAACTAGCGTGGAACTGACCTCTAAAGGTACACAAAATAGTGAAGCTACATATTCGTCAGCTTTGAATGATCCGTTTACTGGCAGGTCCCTCTGGCTCGAGTAGCCGGGTGCGCGGCAATGTTGCGTCCAATTGCGGGCTTGTTTCACGCTTGGAAAAACACTCTTTGTTGCCCGTACTGAGAAACAGAAAGCTGTATCGGCGATAAAGCCGCCTGGTCTGCGCATGAAAGGGGCCAACGTGTCTTCATTACACTTTCGGGAACAGACGCTGCGGCTGGGCCGCGACTGATGTCCCGTGAATGTACTTTGCCTCTGTGGGAGTCAAACGCTTTCACCATGTGTCGTTTGCGTTCGTTGTCTCCGGACATACGGATGCACCTACCGCCTGGGTTACTACGACGGAAAAAGACCATGCTGTACCGTCTGTGGCTAGGCGTTGCATTTGCAAACTCGTATGATTTCCTGATTGGAATGGCCAACAACCCCACGTGCGCCACATGGAACATCGACGAGACGCTTGCACATATTATCTGTGCCTGCCCGCGATATAGTGTCCAGAGACAAGCGTTACGCAGAGTACTGGACCAGTTGGACAATCGTCCACTGTCAGAACTCAAAACTATAGGTCAGTACTCCCACAGAACATCCACGCTAAAGGCCTTACTCACGTTATTAAGATTCCTGCGGTCTGCGGGGCTTCACGATAGACTGTAAGAACGCCGCCCCCTACCACTCTGTAGTGCACGCGGTTTTTTCTCTCTCTCTCTCTCTGCTCCTTCCGTTCTCTTTCTCTTTTTATCCCCCTTCTCCCTTCCCCCCGTGCAGGGTAGCCAACCGGAGCTGCCTCTGGTTAACCTCGCTGCCTTTCTATGCATCCTTTTCTATCTCGCTGTATCGGCAGCTTTTACCGTCGCTCTAAAATTGGCTTATTGACACTTTTCATCTAATTATATTTGAGAAGTTCATTAGTTAATCAAGACTAAACACATTAGGCAGAATGATAAAAAAAATAATCTTAGCATAGCCAAGCGACGGCAAACAACATTACCTTGATTCTATCTAGCTACGTGGCATTCGTATATTTCAAATCTCTGGCTAAAATTAGCTTGGACACCCTGTATACTGTGCCGAGAAAGAGAGAGAGAATAAACTTTTTATTGTACGAAGGAACTCCGTGGGGTTAATCTCGGGTGGAGCCTTCTTGTAGAGCCCCACTGGCCGTAGCGGCTCGCCGGGCCTGGTCCAGTGTCGCCAGTTGGCTTCCCAGTGCCAGCTCGGTAAGCCGTGCCTCCCAAGACCACGTCGTGAGTGTTTGTGATGAGCTCACCAGCCTAGATACTGCCTGGGCTGGGTGCTCCGTACACTGGTAAGTAATGTGTGTCAGTGTGGCTGTGTGGTCGTTACACCATGGACATATCCCTGTTCTGTATACCTCTGGAAAGATTGCCGAGGAAAGCGTTTGCCGCCTTGAAGAAGACAAGTTCGCCTGTCGAAACGTTGGCTCCGGCTTTCACCTTGTTCTCGTTTTGCTCATCGCCTTGAATTTTCATCTCCCGATCTCCCAGTGTTTTCTTCGAAGGTAATGGAAGCGGGACAAGTCCCTAGAAAGAAATATCCTGAGTGTCTTACTTCTCGTGTTTGTGTTCTATGTGGCAGAGGCCGCTTACAAAATAAACTTTCTCATTTTCACGACAGCTCTCTTCGAGCTCTCATTTTTTATCGGTATTTGTTACCTTGTCGAACTGGGCATTATAGCTCATACTGGTGTTCTAATTTGTGTCTCGTAAAATTATTGGCCGCTGCTGAGAGGAGGCGTAAAGCAAAATAAGATAATGTGGGTTGAAGCTTCTGGAACAATAGTCCACTGATAAAGTCTTCATTATCTGATCAGCTCATTTTACCTTCAGGCCACTATTTCCAATATATATATATATATATATATATATATATATATATATATATATATATGCAGAAGCTCCGCCCCCACAGCCTTCCCTTCTTTGCCAAGAGAAGTTGTCCGCGAGTGTAGGTGAGGATTTGTCAAGACTTCCTATCAAAGGAGATGCCAATAAATTATTCCTTTAAAGGGCCTCTCACAAGATCTGGCGATTTTGAGCTGACAAGCGCAGAGCATACATTTCGCGATGGCGATCGTGTTTGCAAAGTATCACATCGCTACGCGTCGCGGAAAGATCTAAAATTTCAAACCGAACGCCGTTTTTCCTTCTCCTCGTGGCCGCCGCGCTCCAAGCCAGAGGATGACGTAGTCGCGTCCCTGTCCCTACGTACTCGTGTCTGCAGTGTGACGTCGCTCATGGGGACATGTGATTTCGAGAATTATTCAAGACAACATCTCCTACCAGTGCGATCTGTTGCTTGAATTGACGAATTGAAGTTTAGATAAATGATAAAACACACAAACGCAATGTCTACGTGTCTTTTGTTTCACTTCGCTCCGAAGCAAGCGAGATGTACTTCCCCTTCATCTGCTTGTTCCCAAGGTCGTACGGTCATGTGCGCAGGTACCGAAACTATGCCATTTTCTACCGTGTTCCAGCGCGTGACCATGCTCTGCGATCCGCTGGTTCTGCCTCAGTATTCATGTAGCACTGATATATACCGCTAGTCATGTTTCCTTGTCCACAGCGCGCACAATCGTGCGCTGAGAGAACGAGACAACAGCTCGCGCGCGACGCCGTCAGCGGAATTGCGCAGCGCCGGAAAAAAAGATAAGAGAAAAATGAAGACGGGAGCTGTAACTTATGCGTCAGGCGATCCTCGAGGTCTGGTATGGGAGAACGTAGGGAAGGAATTTCGCTTGCGGAGGCAAGACGAGGCGATTGGAGAGAGCGTCTAGCTTGGCAGTGGACCCTGCCTGCTGACGTCGCAGGTTCGCGGCACTGGAATATCTTTATCTCGGCTATTATTGAGGCGATTTGAAAAGTACTTGTGGCATACGTAACAATTTCTAGCGAATAACCGAAACTTTACATCTTCCGACGGCTGATGGAGCCGAATCATTAGCTATGCCATTGCAGAACTCCCATTTTAGCAACAGCAATACCCCAAGCATCCCCTGTAATATTTTTAACTGCAGAGCAGTAAACTGCCGATCAACCTCTGTTTTTTAGAAGGCCAGTGATGATATTTCACATGTAGAAGGGAACCTGTTTCAAAGCTTCGACAATATTTTGTCTTCGTCGCGTTTACCAACGAATATCAGCGCTCTATTTTGAACCGTTCCTACGCGTTTGCATTCTTAATCTCAATTCAGCTTTGACGTGATTCGGAATGGGTACTCGCACTTTTGCCATTCTAAAGCATCATGCACTTGTTGCAAGGGTGTCCTTGACGACATTGCTAACCGCGGTTAGCGCGGTTACACAGCAGGCCGAATGACGGTTAGGCAGCTAACAGCGCTCAGTGTGAGAGAAGTTTCCGTTAACCATGATCAGGGCTGTTATACAGCAGGAAAACCGGTGATTAGTTAACTTTCTAACCGCGGTTGACGCCAAACCGAGGTCTGCAGCCTCGCATGGGAGATGTGGGACGATGGATCTATCGTCTATCGTCGGCGGAGTGCAGCGCGGGCTCTTCGCAGTCGGCCAGCGTGTCAGCTGGCCCGACCCGACAATGGCGGCGCTGATACGAAAGTGGGTGGAAATCGTGTCCGTCAGTCGCTGCAACGTCGGGAATGCCCGCCTGCACGCCTTGCAAATAAACAGCAGCGGCTATTCATCCTCGCCTGCCTCAAGAAGTACTCGAGCTCAAGATATCTAACACCTTAACGAACACAAACTTCATTGGGATAATTATAGGCAATCATTTTGTTTTTCCGAGTGCAGTAAGGGAATGGAACATGTTCTCCAGTGATCATGAGGACAGCCCGTCTGCCTAATATTTCCTCTGTGAGCAATCTGATTAAATTAACTGTTCCTGAAATACTTAATTGTAAAGTAACGTTAATGGTTATTTCCTCGATGTTGCGGTAACCTTAGCTATTCACTTTTATTTAATCAATGAGAGTTCGCTTTTTTGTACTTTACTTTGCTGTGTTCCCGTGAATGGTTACATAGTGCTTCATTATTTTCCCCTATGAATTTTTGCACCTGTCTAGTGACTGAATATTTATTTGTGAGAAACCATGCAACACATTTCGAAGGATTAACTTGATCTTCTATTAATTTAATAATTATGCAGGTCAAAGACATACCTTATAATCTATGTCAAGCGCTAAATCGAGTGTATATCTGACTACTTTCTTGTTCTGTCTTTGGCATAAAGGAAACTACACACACCGTGTTCATCTCAAAGAGCTAGTTTGCGTTGGCACGATAAAGCTGCACGAGCGGTTGCGGCCTAATGGTCGCAGCGTCGGGCCGCAGCGCTTGGGGACCGATGTCCATCTAGCCCGTAAATAGTCCTTTTCTTTAAGTACGAGCCTTTCGATATGCCAGCAGCAGCACCCAGAAGCCACAATCAGAAAAGTCCGGTAATGTTCGCGAAGAAAACTATGTTTTAATGTGAGGACCTGCAGGGTGAACGCAAGTCTTCCCGCTGGCGCAGTACTGTAAACTGTGAAGCGATTGCGCCTGAAAACTGACAAAAAAGAATAAAAAACATCAACAAGCGCTGTTGCTAACTGGGGATACGAAGTGCACAACGTTGTAAATTGCACTGTTTTTTGTATAATTTAGTTTGATATTGCGTGTTATAGGGACCAGAGGTGACACGTTCAGCAGTATAGCCTGCGCGCCTCCTTGTTGTCGAGCGCGGACGATGTCGCGTTCGACTGTTGATTGCAATCGTTTGTTGTCTCGTGAGCGATTGTCGGAAATCTAAGCATTTCCACGGCGGTTTTTGTGCTGTGGCGGCAGTGGTGATTCGCGAGGTGGTCGGCATCTAAGATGCGAGGAAAGACTAGCGCCGCATCTAGCGTCCTTGACCTTAAGTGGTTATTACAGCCAGGGAAAGCTAGAGAGAAGCATCCGGCCAGTGTTCTCGCTGGTACAGCAACAGCTAATCAGAAGGGGTCGAAACGCACAGGGGAGGAATATTCTGTCCACTTGCAGAATATGCCTCCTCGCTCCCATATGAAGCGCACACGAATATGCGATGGGTATAGCGCGCACCGTAGCGGTGATTAGGAACGCATGGTAGTTACTAGCATGCTAGTGCCAAAGTTGGGGCATGGTAATTAATTTTAAAAAATCTACATACACTCACGTAAGTAAAAAACAGAACTTTATCAGATTTGAATGTATTATAGGAGAAAATGCCTTGGTCGAAGTACAGAGTTTCCGATATTTAGGGGTGACAGTGACGCATAATCTAGACTGGCGTGTTCACATTGAGAATATCTGTTCGAAGGCTTACCAAAAGCTCTGCTTCCTTAGGAGAAAGCTTCCAGATGCGACTAAAGAAATTAAATTGGACGCCTACAAAATGTTTATACGACCAGTTCTGGAATATGCGAATGCTGTATATGCTCCAAGTATCGCCGTACTGACTCGGTTACAGAGATGATACAGCAGTATGAATAAGAAACGCTGGAAATGAGAAGAATAAAACATCGACTCAAACTTTTTTTCCAGATAATGCAAGGGGCATTAAAAATAAATAAAGAACATTATGTGAAAGCGCCTCTAAAACGTGGTTCAAGAAAAAACCACAGCAGGGTACTACAACCTATTGACACACGTACGGATGTATATCGGTATTCCTTTTTTCCTGATGTAATTGAACTATGGAACAAACTGCCAAGTGATGTTGTGGAGAGTGTGAACGGGCAACAATTTGTGCTGGGTGTCGATATGTTTTTGAGAAATGGTGTACAAATTTCGAAATCTGATTCATGATTGCTCATTGAAGTGCTTATGAAATGTATATGTTCTTCTTCCCTCCCTGTAACGACCCTCACTGGAGGGTTAACAGTATGACCATATATATAAATAAATAAACTTCTTTCTTCTTTTTTTTTTGCATAATGTGAAATACCCAGACGGTGCAATAACAAGCGCAGTCGTAGCGCAGCGCTTCAAAAAAGAATCGTGTACCGTAATCTGCTAGTAGATATGAAATAAAAAAAGGGCTTTGAGAGGTGCGTTTCGCTTTATGTGAATCACCATACTGGCAGAGTAACCTTGCTAAATGCATAGTGTGGTCAACTGTGTATGATTAGTATGTGCTTTGCTTTGCTCCTATAAAAATAGTTTGAGACCAGCCGCGGTGGTTTAGCGGCTATATCGTGCAGCGCTGCTAAGCACGAGGTCGCGGGATTAAATCCGAGGGGCGGTGGCTGCAATTCGATGCAATGCACTGAGAGAACGTTAAAAATCCCTTGGTGGTCAAATATATTCCTGAGCTCCCCTCTACAGCGTATATCGTAATCAAATCGTGGGTTTGGAACGTAGAAGCCTTGAAGTCAAGCATTAGGAAAATAGTTTCGGTATATTTACACATTTTTGGCAATGGCGCGTTTCATTCAAAAGGCCAACCCTTCTTGTATCACAGCCTGCGATGTAGTATGAATCACCGAACACGTGCACAGCCAAATTATAGCTAACTTCAGCGGCTAAGAGCGGGCAACTGTGGGTTAGTGGCCACCAATGCCGGCGACTCGTGGTCACCTAAGCTAGTATTGTATTTGGGCGTGCAGGCTCAAATAGCAGGCTCAAACCCAAATTGAAAAAAAGCTGCGTCAACACGACAGAGTGAAACTTCGTTCATGAAAGGCTCAGTTATTATGGATTTCTTATTATTGTCCTTTTTATGCAGCTAATAAATTAACTGAGATTTTGTTTTTTCTTGTCCTTTTTTTTCAGTTTATTTTTATGAATAGACTAGGACGGGGTTCTGAAACAGGGGACCAACTGCATAACTGGCTGAGATGCGGTCCTTGTCTTCAGAAATATAGATCTTCCAATGTACTAGTATTTTCATCGCAGGAGAGAATTATTTTTCCAATGCCGTCATATATTCGTGATTCTTACCCACGCTGCTAACATTCGTATCTACCGTTAAATCAGTAGATATTATGTTACGGGCAAAAACATGCTGCAGAGTTCAGAAGCCCGGAGCATATATGTACTTTTCGGCAAAAATATATACTCACAAGACACAAAGCACAATTACTAAGCAATTAAAGAAAGACGTTTTATCTAGTGGAATTGGAGGAAACTAATCGTTCAGCGCAGCCACTCCAGGAGGGGGAATGTGTTTTTCAACGCTTACGCTTGCGTGTAGTTAAAATGAATATAATTACGGAGATTTATATTCTCCGGAAATGAGTAGAAATGCAATGCAGCGCCCCGGTCGGCAACTCTGGTTCGCACTACGCAATGGGTTCTATATTAGCGCAATGTTCAATCCTCGGTGTTTCATGCTGTTGGGAGTATACCAGCGCTCCAAATCTTTAAAAAGAAGTACCATGGACAAAAGTGCACTCATTGATATTCTATGGGGCCACTGCCCCATTATAATCACCATGACTTTTTTTGCCTGAATAATATGCTGACATTGTCATACTTGCCTAAAAGATAAGCCGCATCCACGTGACCAGTCACACTTTAACCAAAATGCGGCGAACAAAAAGGGCGTGGTCTTCTCGATACCTAATTTGACATCTTCTTGCGTACACTACTAAAAATATTCTGCTGCTACAGTCAAACTTCCAGTAGACAAAACAAAATTACTTCCTCGTGGCTGTTCATGATTACGGATCTTGCATGCCGAAGCGCCAGAATGTGCGCTTTGGAATTTACTCATGGTATCTTGGAAGTAATCACCGTATTGATTCCACAGAATTTGTTATCCCTGTCTGAATGATGCACTTTGCTAGCATTATGCATAGAAGAGAGTGAGAAAAATTGTCTAGTGGTGTCTGCTCAGTACATGAACGCATTAAGCCTAACACGGCTTGTATAAAAATAATCGGCAAGGGTGTTTCTAAAAAGGTGCATCGCAGATCATTATTCTCAGGGAAGACGATTATACAGTTTAGGGTAAGCAATGGCTGAACAGGTTTATCCAATAGGTTTATTTCCTCAAGGTAGTGTTTAATTAAAAGCTTGAAACGATTGGTGAAGGAGTACGTTTTTAGTATTGTCCATGAAGTAGATCACCCGATGATGTATGTAATCCGTTTAAGACACGCTTATAAAAAAAGAAGGAAGGAAAAGAAATGTAAATGGTCATATTTCATTTATTCTCAATTAGGACGGAACGGACCTCTAAAGGTATACAAGATACTGAAGCTAGATATTCGCCGGCTTTAAATGGCCGCTTTACTGGCGGGTCTCTGCGGCTGGAGCGGCCAATCGCGCGGCAATTTTGCTTGCATTTGCGGGCTTCATTCACGCTCGGAAAAACACTTTCTTTGTAGCATGTACTGAGCAACAGAAAGCTTTATCGGCACATTTTCACGTCGCTTTATATTTTCTTATTGACAATTTTCGTCTAATTATAAAGTTACAGAAGTTGATTAACTAAGCCTATCTTATCAAGCGGAGTGAACAAATAATTTGAGTATTGCCAAGCGACGGCAAACAACATTACGTTGGCTCTATCTAGCTACGTGGAATTCGCACATTTTAAAATTCTCGCTAAAGTTATCTCGGACACCCTGTATACTTTACCGAGCAAAGCGTTTCTAGCCTTGAAAAAGACAAGTGCACTTGTCGAAACGCTGGATACGAATTTCACCTTGTTCTCGTTTTGCTCATCGTCTTGGATTTCGAGCTCCCGATTTCCCCGTGTTTTCTTCGTACGTAATCGAAGCGGTACAAGACACATCCGGGGTGTTTTGTTTCTGGTCTTTGAGTTACATTTGGCAAAGGCCGCTTACAAACGCAACTTTTTTTCTCATTTTCACGACAGCTCTCTTCGCGCTCTCACTTTTTTATTGGTATCTTTTGCCTTGTCGAACTTGGCATTATAGCTCATACTCGTGTTCTAATTTGTGTCTCGTAAAATTATTGTCCACATCTGAGTGAAGGGGTCAAGAAAAAAAGGATACTGTGCGTTGAGGCTTCTCAAGTAACAGTCCGCTGATAAAGTCTTAATTTTATGATCACCTACTTTTAGGTTCAGGCCACTATTCCCAATGGCGTGAGTATGTCACCTGCATCTCTGAGAAAACTAGCGTTTCCTGCCTGAAACGAAGCGAAATATATAAAGCTTTGGCAGGCACTATATAATCGTGAACATCACTACACCATGACTATTTGTTGCACCACAATGGTCCTTATAAGCTCATTTATTTACCTGAGGTCGAAACAACAGAAAAGTCCAATATCGTCGATTCGCCATTAGAAATGCTTGCTGAATTAATTATCTTTGTCTGCCTGCAATTATGCTCAGAAGTTATGGTAGTTTGCCAAACCAAGACTACCAAAAGGCGTAGAAGTACTTGCGCAGAAGCTTCGTCCCCGTCGCCTTCCCATCTTTGCCAAGAGAATTTGTACGCGAGCATAGGTGAGGATTTGTCATAGTCCAGTAGATAAATTGTGTCGCTAAACATCGCCATACGGCCCTGAAACTCTCGTACCGTGAATGGAGCCGAACTGATGGCTATGCCATTGTAGGATTCTCATTTCAGCAATCGCAATAACACTAGGTTTTCCTGTAATTCTTTAAGCTGCAGTGCTCGGAACTGCCTCTAAACATAGGTGCTTAGAAGGCCGGTGATGAAATTTTACATGTAGAAGGGAATTTTTTATCCCTGTCTGAAGGAATTACTTTGCTGGCATCATGTATAGAAGAGAGTGAGAAAATTTTTCCAATTGTGTCTGCTTAGTAAATGCATACATTAAGCCTAACACAGCTTGCGTAAAAATCATAGGCAGGGTGTTTCCAAAATGGAGCATCACAAATCATTATTTTCGGTGAAGTCGACGGCACAGGGTAGGACAAGTAATGGCCGAACACGTTTAGCTTATACGTATTTTTTTTTCAAGGTAGAGTTAAAATTCAAAGCTTGAAATGATTGGTGAAGATGTGCATTTCTATTATTGTCGATAAGTAGATAACTTGATGATGTGAGTGATCCATTTAGGATGCGGTTCTCAAAAAAAAAAATGCTATATAGTCATCTTGCCCTTTTTATTAACTAGCGTTAAACTGACCTCTAAAGGTACACAAAATAGTGAAGCTACATATTCGTCGGCTTTGAATGATCCGTTTACTGGCAGGTCCCTCTGGTTCGAGTAGCCAGGTGCGCGGCAATTTTGCGTGCAATTGCGGGCTTGTTTCACGCTCGGAAAACCACTCTTTGTTGCACGTACTGAGAAACAGAAAGCTGTATCGGCGATGAAGCCACCTGGTCTGCGCATAAAAGGGGCCAACGTGTCTTCATTACACTTTCGGGAACAGACGCTGCGGCTGGGCTGCGACTGATGTCCCGTGAATGTACTTTGCCTCTGTGGGAGTCAAACGCTTTCACCATGTGTCGTTTGCGTTCGTTGTCTCAGGACATACGGATGCCCCTACCGCCTGGGTTACTACGACGGGAAAACCCCATGCTGTATCGTCTGTTGCTAGGTGTTGCATTTACGAACTCGTATGATTGCCTTATTGGAATGGCCAACAACCCCACGTGCCCCACATGGAACATCGATGAGACGCTTGCACATATTATCTGTGTCTGCCCGCGATATAGTGTCCAGAGACAAGCGTTATGCAGAGTACTGGACCAGTTGGACAGTCCTCCACTGTGAGAACTCAAAGCTATAGGTCAGTACTCCCACAGAACATCCACGCTAAAGGTCTTACTCGCGGTATTAAGATTCCTGCGGTCTTCGGGGCTTCACGATAGACTGTAAGAACGCCGCCCCCTACCACTCTGTAGTGCACGCGGTTTTTTCGTGCTCGTCTCTATTTCTCTCTCTCTCTCTCTTCTCCTTCCGTTCTCTTTCTCTTTTTATCCCCCTTGTCCCTTCCCGCCGTGCAGGGTAGCCAACCGGCACTGCCTCTGGTTAACCTCGCCGCCTTTCTATGCATCCTTTTCTGTCTCGCTGTATCGGCAGCTTTTACCGTCGCTCTAAAATTGGCTTATTGACACTTTTCCTCTAATTATATTTGAGAAGTTCATTAGTTAATCAAGAGTAAACACATTAGGCAGAATGAAAAAAAATAATCTTAGCATAGCCAAGCGACGGCAAACAACATTACCTTGATTCTATCTAGCTACGTGGCATTCGTATATTTCAAATCTCTGGGTAAAATTAGCTGGGACACCCTGTATACTGTGCCGATGAAACCGTTTGTCGCCTTGAAGAAGACAAGCTCGCCTGTCGAAACGTTGGCTCCGGCTTTCACCGTGTTCTCGTTTTCCTCATCGTCTTGAATTTTGATCTCCCGATCTCCCAGTGCTTTCTTCGAAGGTAATGGAAGCGGGACAAGTTTCAGAAAAGAAATATCCTGAGTGTTTTGCTTCTCGTGTTTGTGTTCTATGTGGCAAAGGCCGCTTACAAAATAAACTTTCTCATTTTCACGACAGCTCTCTTCGCGCGCTCACTTTTTTATCGGTATTTGTTACCTTGTCGAACTGGGCATTATAGCTCATACTGGTGTTCTAATTTGTGTCTCGTAAAATTATTGACCGCTGCTGAGCGGAGGGGTCAAGCAAAATAAGATAATGTGCGTTGAAGCTTCTGGAACAATAGCCCACTGATAAAGTCGTCATTTTCTGATCAGCTCATTTTAACTTCAGGCCACTATTTCCAATAGAGTGAGTATACAAATATATATATATATATATATATATATATATATA
The DNA here is from genome assembly GCF_023375885.2 of Dermacentor andersoni. Classification (NCBI taxonomy): domain Eukaryota; kingdom Metazoa; phylum Arthropoda; class Arachnida; order Ixodida; family Ixodidae; genus Dermacentor; species Dermacentor andersoni. The sequence goes on along the minus strand of NC_092824.1, from coordinate 76,041,038 downwards.
TGTATTCGTAAACATAAATACGACATGACTATTTTTGCACCATAATGTTCCTTGCGAGTTCATTTCTTTACGTGAGGTCGAAACGTCTGAAAAGTGTAATATCGTCGATTGCCTATTGGAAATGCTTGCTGAATTATCCTCGCCTTAAATATGCACAGGAGCTATGGAAGGTTGCCAAACCAAGACTACCAAAACGCGCAGAAGTTTATGTGCAGAAGCTCCGCCACCACAGCCTTCCCTTCTTTGCCAAGAGAAGTTGTCCGCGAGTGTAGGTGAGCATTTGTCAAGACCTCCTTTCAAAGGAGATGCCAATAAATTATTGCTTTTAAGGGCCCCTCACAAGGTCTGGCCATTTTGAGCTGACAAGCGCAGAGCATACATTTCGCGATGGCGATCGTGTTTGCAAAGTATCACATCGCTACGCGTCGCGGAAAGATCTAAAATTTCAAACCGAACGCCGTTTTTCCCTCTCCTCGCGGCCGCCGCGCTCCAAGCCAGAGGATGGCGTAGTCGCGTCCCTGTCCCTACGTACTCGAGTCCGCAGTGTGACGTCGCTCATGGGGACATTTGATTTCGAGAATTATTCAAGACAACATCTCCTACCTGTGCGACCTGTTGCTTGAATTGACGAATTGAAGTTTAGATAAATGATAAAACACACAAACGCAATGTCTACGTGTCTTTTGTTTCACTTCGCTCCGAAGCAAGCGAGATGTACTTCCCCTTCATCTGCTTGTTCCCAAGGTCGTACGGTCATGTGCGCAGGTACCGAAACTATGCCATTTTCTACCGTGTTCCAGCGCGTGATCATGCTCGGCGATCCGCTGGTTCTGCCTCAGTATTCATGTAGCACTGATATATACCGCTAGTCATGTTTCCTTGTCCACAGCGCGCACAATCGTGCGCTGAGAGAACGAGACAACAGCTCGCGCGCGACGCCGTCAGCGGAATTGCGCAGCGCCGGAAAAAAAGATAAGAGAAAAATGAAGACGGGACCTGTAACTTATGCGTCAGGCGATCCTCGAGGTCTGGTATGGGAGAACGTAGGGAAGGAATTTCGCTTGCGGAGGCAAGACGGGGCGAGTGGAGAGAGCGTCTAGCTTGGTAGTGGACCCTGCCTGCTGACGTCGCAGGTACGCGGCACTGGAATATCTTTAACTCGGCTATTATTGAGGCGATTTGAAAAGTACTTTTGGCATACGTAACAATTTCTAGCGAATAACCTAAACTTTAACTTCTCCAGGCGGCGAATGGAGCCGAAGCGCTAGCTATGCCATTGGAGCACTTTCATCTTAGCAACAGTAATACCACAAGCATCCCCTGTAATATTTTTAACTGCAGAGCTGTAAACTGCCAATTAACATCTGTTTTTTAGAAAGCCAGTTATGATATTTCACATGTAGAAGGGAACCTGTTTCAAAGCTTCGACAATATTTTATCTTAGTCGCGTTTAGCAACGAATATCAGCGCTCTATTTTGAACCGTTCCTACGCGTTTGTATTGTTAATCTCAATTCTGCTTTGACGTGCTTCGGAATAGGTACTAGCACTTTTGCCATTCGAAAGCATCATGCACTTGTTGCAAGGGCGTCCCTGACAACATTGCTAACCGCGGTTAGCACGTTACACAGCAGGCGAAATGACGGTTAGGCCGCTAACAGGGCTTAGTGTGACAGCAGGTTCCGATAGCCGTGATCAGGGCTGTTATACAGCAGGAAAACCGGTGGTTAGTTAACTTGCTTGCCGTGGTTGACGCCAAACCGAGGTCTGCAGCCTCGCATGGGAGATGTAGGACGACGGATCTATCGTAGGCGGAGTGCAGCGCGGGCTCTTCGCAGTCGGCCTCCGAGAAGCGCGTCAGCTGGCCCGACTCGACAACGGCGGCGTTGACAGTGAAGTGGCAGGACATTGCGTCCGTAGGTCGCTGCAACGACGGGAATGCCCGCCTGCATGCCTTGTAAATAAACCGCAGTGGCTATTTATCCTCGCCTGCCTCAAGAAGTACTTGATCTCAAGATATCTAACACCTTAAAGAAGACAAACTTCACTGGGATAATTTGAGGCACTCATTTTGTTTTTCCGAGTGCAGTTAGGGAATGGAACATGTTCTCCAGTGATCATGAGGATAGGCCGTCCTCATATTTCCTCTGTGAGCTATCTGATTAAATTAACTGTTCCTGAAATACTTAATTGTAAAGTAACGTTAATGGTTATTTCCTCGATGTTGCGATAACCTTAGCTATTCACTTTGTTTAATCAATGAGAGTTCGCTTTTTGTACTTTACTTTGCTGCGTTCCCGTGATTGGTTACATAGTGCTTCATTATTTTCCCCTATGAATTTTAGCACCTGTCTATTGATTGAATGTTTATTTGTGAGAAACCATGCAACATATTTCGAAGGATTAACTTGATCTTCTATTAATTTAATAATTATGAAGGTCAAAGGCATATATTGTAATCTATGTCAAGCGCTAAATCGAGTACTATATACCTGACTACTTTCTCGTTCTGTCTTTGGCATAAAGGAAACGACACACACCGTGTTCATATCAAAGAGCTAGTTTGCGTTGGCACGATAAAACTGTACCAGCGGTTGCGGCCTAGTGGTCACAGCGTGGGGCTGCAGCGCTGGGGGACCGATGTCCATCTAGCCCGTAATTAGTCCTTTTTTTTAAATATGTGCCTTGCGATATGTCAGCAGCAGCACCCAGAAGCCACAATCAGAAAAGTCCGGTAATGTTCACGAAGAAAACTATGCTTTAATGTGAGGACCTGCAGGCTGAACGCAAGTCTTCCCGCTGGCGCCGTACCGTAAACTGTGAAGCGAGTGCGCCAGAAAACTGACAAAAAACAATAAAAAACAGCAACAAGCGCTATTGCTAACTAGGGATACGAAGTGCACAGCGTTGTAAGTTGCACTGTTTTTTGTATAATTTAGTTTGATATTGTGTGTTATAGGGACCAGAGTTCATGCGTTCAGCAATATAGCCTACGCGCCCCCCTGTGTTCGAGCTCGGACGATGTCGCGTTGGACTGTTTATTGCAATCATTAGTTGTCTCGTGAGCGATTCTCGGAAATCTAAGCATTTCCACGGTGGTTTTTGTGCTGTGGCGGCAGTGGTGATTCGCGCGGTGGTCGGCATCCAAGATGCGAGGAAAGACTAGCGCCGCATCCAGCGTCCTTGACCTTAAGTGGTTATTACAGCCAGGGAAAGGTAGAGAGAAGCATCCGGCCACTCTTCTCATTGGTACAGCAACAGCTAATCAGAAGCGGTCGAAACGCACAGGGGAGGAATATTCTGTCCACTTGCAGAATATGCCTCCTCGCTCCCATATGAAGCGTACACGAATATGCGATGGGTATAGCGCGCACCGTAGCGGTGATTTGGAACGCATGCTAGTTTCTTCTTTCTTTTTTTTTTGCATAATGTCAAATACCCAGATGGTGCAATAACAAGTGCAGTCGTAGCGCAGCGCTTGAAAAAAGAATCGTGTACCGTAATCTGCTGGTAGATATGAAATAAAAAAAGTGCTCTGAAAGGTGCGTTTCGCTTTATGTGAATCACCATACTGGCAGAGTAACCTTGCTAAATGCATAGTGTGGTCAACTGTGAATGATTAGTATGTGCTTTGCTTTGCTCCTATAAAAATAGTTTCAGACCAGCCGCGGTGGCTTAGCGGCTATATCGTGCAGCGCTGCTAAGCACGAGGTCGCGGGCAATTCGATGCAATGCACTGGGAGAACGTTAAAAATCCCTTGGTGGTCAAAATTACTCCCCTCTACAGCGTGTATCGTAATCAAATCGTGAGTTTGGAACGTAGAATCCTAGAAGTCAAGCATTAGGAAAATAGTTTCAGTATATTTACACATTTTTGGCAATGGCGGGTTTCATTCAAACGGCCAACCCTTCTTGTATCACAGCGTGCGATGTAGTATGAATCACCGAACACGTGCACAGCTAAATTATAGCTAACTTCAGCGGCTAAGAGCGGGCAACTGTAGTTTAGTGGCCACTAATGCCGGTGACTCGTGGTCGCCTAAGCTAGTATTGTATTTGGCCGTGAAGGCTCAAATAGCAGGCTCAAACCCAAATTGAAAAAAAGCTACGTCAACACGACAGAGTGAAACTTCGTTCATGAAAGGCTCAGTTATTATAGATTTCTTTTTATTGTCCTTTTTATGCAGCTAATAAATTAACTGAGATGTTGTTTTTTCTTGTCCTTTTTTTCAGTTTTTTTTATGAATAGACTAGGACGGGGTTCTGAAACAGGGGACCAACTGCATAACTGGCTGAGATGGGGTCCTTGTCTTCAGAAATATAGATCTAAGAACATACTTGCATTTTCAACGCAGGAGAGAATTATTTTTCCAATGCCGTCATATATATTCGTGATCCTTACCCACGCTGCTAACATACGTATTTACCGTTAAAACAGTAGCTATTATGTTAGGTGCAAAAACATGCTGCTGAGTTCAGAAGCCCGGAGCATATATGTACTTTTCGGCAAAAATATGTACTCACAAGACACAAAGCACAATTACTAAGCAATTAAAGAAAGACGTCTCGTCTACTGGAGTTGGAGGAAACGAATGGTTCAGCGCAGCCAATCCAGGAGTGGAATGTCTTTTTCCAACGCCCACGCTTCCGTTTAGTTAAAATGAGTATAATTACGGAGATTTATATTCTCCGGAAAGGAGTAGAAATGGAATGCAGCGCCCCGTTCCACAACTTTGGTTCGCACTAGGCAATCTGTTCTATATTAGCGGAATGTTCAATCCTCGGCGTTTCATGTTGTTGGGAGTATACCAGCGCGTCAAATCTTTAAAAAGAAGTACCATGGACAAAACTGCACTCATTGCTGTTCTATGGAGCCACTGCCCCATTATAATCACCATGATTTTTTTTTTGCCTGAATAATATACTGTCACTGTCACACTTGCCTAAAAGATAAGCCGCATCCACGCAACCAGTCACATTTTAACCAAAATGTGGCGAACGAAAAGGGCGGGGTCTTCTCGACAGCTAATTTGACATCTGCTTGCGCACACTAATAAAAAGAGTCTGCTCCTTTGGTCAAACTTCCAGTACACAAAAAAATATGACTTGCTCGTGGCTGCTCATGATTACGGATCTTGCATGCCGAAGCACTAGAATATGCGCAGTAGTGTTTGCAAATGGTATCTTGGAAGTAATCACCGTATTGATCGAGCTCTCAATTCCATAGCATTTGTTATCCCTGTCTGGATGATGCAACTTTGCTGGCATTATGCGTAGAAGAGAGTGAGAAAAATTATTCAGTGGGGTCTGCTCAGTAAATACATGTGTTAATACTGACACGGCTTGCATAAAAAGAATCGGGAAGGGGCGTTTCCAAAAATGGCCATCACAAATCATTATTCTCAAGGAAGACGACTATACAGTTTAGGATAAGCCATGGCTGAACACGTTTAGCTCATAGGAATTTTTCCTCAAGGTAGAGTAGAATTCAAAGCTTGAAACGATTGGTGAAGGTGTACGTTTTTATTATTGTCCATGAAGTAGATCACCTGGATGATGTAAGTAATCCGTTTAAGACACGCTTATAAAAGAATGTAAATAATCATCTTTCGCTTTTTATCAACTAGTGTGGAACTGACCTCTAAAGGTATACAAACAAGATACTCAAGCTAGATGTTCGATGGCATGAAATGGCCGGTTTACTCTCAGATCCCTTTGGCTCGAGCGGCCGATCGCGCGTCAACATTGCTTGAATTTGCGGGCTTCTTTCACGCTCGGAAAAACACTTGTTGTGGCACGTAATAAGCAACGGAAAGCTCTATCAGCAGTTTTTCACGTCGCTCTATATTCTCTTGTTACTCTTCATGTTATTTTAATATTATAGGAGTTGATTAACTAAGACTACCTTATCAAGCGGAATGAACAAATAATTTGAGTATCCTAAGCCAAGGCAAAACAACATTACCATGGTTCTATCCAGCTACGTGGCATTCGCACATTTCAAAACTCTGCCTAAAGTTAGCTGGGACTCTGGGATACTGCTGGGAGCTAGCTGGGATACTGTGCCGAGGAAAGCGTTTTTAGCCTTGAAAAAGACAAGTCCGCTTTTCGAAAGGTTGGATACGGATTTCACCTTGTCCTCCTTTTTCTCATCGTCTTGAATTTCCAGCTCCCAATTTGACCGTATTTTCTCCGAACGTAATCGAAGCAAGATAAGTCTCCGGAAAGATATATCCGGAGTGTGTTGGTTCTAGTCTTTGTGTTTCATTTAGAAAAGGCCGCTTACAAGCGCAATTTTTTCTCATTTTCACGAGAGCTCTCTTCGCGCTCTCACTTTTTTATCGGTATTTGTTGCCTTGTCGAACTTGGCATTATAGCTCATTATCATTATTATCATTATCATCAGCCTGGTTACGCCCACTGCAGGGCAAAGGCATCTCCCATACTTCTCCAACTACCCCGGTCATGCACTCATAACTCGTGTTCTAATTTGTGTCTCGTAAAATTATTGTCCACAGCTGAGTGGAGGGGTCAAGAAAAATAAAATAATATGTGTTCAAGCTTCTCAAACCACAGTCCACTGATACAGTCTTAATTTTATGATGGGCTCATTTTAGGTTCAGGCCACTATTCCCAATGGCGTGAGTATATCAACTGCATCTCGGACAAAATTAGCGTTTCCTGACTGAAACGAAGCGAAATATATAAAGCTTTCGCAGGCACCATATAATCGTAAACATCGCTATGCCATTATTATTTCTTGCACCATAATGTTCCTTACAAGCTCATTTATTTACCTGAGGTCGAAAGAACTGAAAAGTCTAATATCGTCGATTCGCCATTAGAAATGCTTGCCGAATTATCTGTGTCCGCCTTCACTTACGCAGAGAAGCTATGGAATGTTGACTAACCAAGACTAGCAAAATGCGTAGAAGTACACGTGCAGAAGCTTCCCCCCGTACCCTTCCCTTCTTTGCCAAGAGAATTTGCCACGGTGCAGCCAATAAATTATGTCGCTAAACATCGCCATACGGCACAGGAATTGCATTACCGTGAATGGAGCCGAATCATTTGCTATGTCATTGTAGGACTCTCATTTCAGCAAAAACAATGGCGCTAGGTTCACCTGTAATTTTTCAAACTGCAGTGCTCTGAACTGCCTATAGACATAGGTGTTTAGAAAGCCAGTGATGGCATTTCACACGTAGCGGTGAACCTATTTTAAAGCTTCGTAATATATCATGACGGTCGCGTTTCCCCACTAATATCAGCGCTCTATTTTTAACCATTCTTCGCACTTGCATTCTTAACCTCAATTCAGCTTTGACATGCTTCGGAATAGGTGCTCGCAGTTTTGCCCTTCTAAATCATAATGCCGTTGTTACGAGGACGTCCCTAGTGACATCGCTAACCGCGGTTAGCACGTTACACAGCAGGCTAAACGACGGTTAGGCGGCTACCCGCGCTCAGTGTGACAGCGGTTGCCGTTAACCGCGATCAGGACAGTCATACCGCAAGAAAACCGGCGGTATGCATGCTAACTGCGGTTGACACCAAACCGAGCTCCAGGCGAGGTATGGGACGACGGATCTATCGTCGGCGGAGTGCAGCGCGGGTTCTTCGTAGTCGGCCTCCGAGAAGCGTGTCAGCTGGCCCGACTCGACAACGGCGGCGCTGATACGAAACTGGAAGCACATTGTGTCCGTCCGCAGGACGCGGGAACTTCTGGAATGCCCGCCTGTACGCCTTGGAAATCAATTGTAGTGGCTATTTACCCTCGTATACCACAAGAAGTACTCGAGCTGAAGATACCTAACACCTTAAAGAACACAAACTTTATTGGGATAATTAGAGGCATTCATTTTTTTCCCAGTGCAGTAAAGGAATGGCTCATGTTCTGTAATGATCCTGAGGACTGCCGGTCGGCCTAATACTTCCTCTTTGAAGTATCTGATTAGATTTCCTGTTCCTGAAATGCTTCAGTGTAACGTTAAGTTAGCGATTATTACCTCGATGCTACGGTAACCTCATCCTTGAAACAAGGGTTGTTCACCTTCATTTACTGAACGAGAGTTCGCTTTTTCTTTATTTTACTGTGTTCCCGTGATTGGTTGTATAATGCTTCATTATTTTACATATTACTGTTTAGCGCCAGTCTATTGCTTGACTGCTTATCCGTGAAACACCGTGTAACGCATTTTAAAATTTCTGTTGATATTGTAGTAACTTCAGGATTATGCAGGTCCAAGGTATATCTTATAATCTATGTGATGCGGTAAACTGAATGCTATATATCTGCCCACTTTCCCTTTCTGTCTTAAGCATTAATTAAACGGCACGCTCCGCGTTCATCTGAAAGGGCTAGTTTGTGTTGGCACGATAAAACTACACGAGCGATTGCGGCCTATAATGGTTAGAGCGTCGGGCTGCCCTGCTGTGGGACAAGAAGTCCATCTAGCCCGTAATTCGTCTTTCTTTGTTTAAGTATGAGCTATTTGACAGGACAGCAGCAGCACTCAACAGCCACAACCAGAAAAGTCCGGTAATATTCGCGCGGAAATCTTTGCTTTAATTCGACGACCTGCAGGCTGAGCGCAAGTCTTTCCAACGACGGAATAAAGTGTGGAGTGAGTGCACCTTAAAATTGGCAAAAAAAAAAAAAAAAAGATACGTCAGAAGCGCTATTAGTAAGTAGGGATACGAAGTGCATAACGCTGTGACTCGTACGGTTTCCTACATAATTTTGCTTTATACTGTGTGTTATAGGAACCAGAGGTAATGTGCTCAGCAATCCAGCCTACGCGGCTCCCTGTTGTCGCTTGCGCGATGTCGCGTCCGAGTGTTTCTTGCAAGTGTCTGTTGTATCGTGCGCAGTTGTCGTAAATCTAAGCATTTCCACAGCGGCTTTCGTTCAGTGGCGGATGTGGTGATTCGCGCGGTGGTCGGCATCCAAGATGCGAGGAAAGACCCGCGCCGCATCTAGCATCCCAGACCTTATGTGGTTACTATAGCAAGGAAGTGCTAGAGAGAAGCATCCAGCCAGTCTTCTCGCTGGTACAGCTCCAGCTGATCAGCAGCGTTCGAAATGAACAGTGCACTGGGTCTCCACTTACAGAACGTACCTCCCCGCTCCCATATGAAGCGTACACGACTATGGGATAGGTGTAGTGCGCATTGTAGCGGTGATTTGGAACGCACGGTGCTTTCTTTTTTTCATTCTGTTAAATTGCCAGATGATGCAATAACAGGCGCAGTCAGAGAGGAGCATTTGCGAAGTGAATAGTGGCCGGTAATCTCCCAGTACATATGAAAGAAAATAAGGAAGCCCTGAAAGGTGCGTTTCGCTTTATGTGAGTCAGCGTATTGGCAGGATAACCTTTCTAAATACATGGTGTGGACAACTGCGTAAGATTAGTATGTGCCTTGCTTTGCTGCAATAAATATGATTTCAGACCCGCCGCGCTGTCCTTGCGGCTATGGTGAGGCGCTGCTAAGCAGGAGGTCGCGGGAATAAATTCCGGACGCGGCGGCCACATTTCGATGCAGGCGAAACGCAAATACGCCGGTGTCCCTTGCATTGGGGGAAAGTTAAAAATCCACAAGTGATCAGAGTTATTCCGGAGCTTCCAACTACAGCGTGTTTCATAATCACATCGTGGCTTTGGGAAGTAGAGCCATAGAATTCAAGCACTAAAAATAGATTCAAGAGAAAGGTTTTAGGAAATGGCGAGTTTCATTGAGAAGGCAAACGTCTTGAATGGCGGCGTGCGATGCAGTTGAGAACCACATAACACAGGTACAGCAAAAGTAAACCTAACTTCAGCGGGTAAGAGCGGGAAACTGTAGGTTAGTGGGAACTAATGCCAGCGACTCGTGGTCTCCTAGGCTATAGTTTCGTACCTGGCCGTGAAATAACAGGCTCAAACCCAAACTGAAGTAAAGCTACGTCAATACGACAGAGTGAAACTTCGCTTATGAAAGCCTCAGTTACTATGGATTTGTTTTCCATTGGCGTTTTGAAGGAGCTTATGTATAGACTAAGATTTTGCTTTGTCGTTCTTTTTTCGTTTGTTTTTTATGAAGACACTAGGACGGGGTTCCGAAAGACGGGACCAACTGGATGGCTGGCTGAGATGCGACCCTCTCTTCAGAAATATAGACCTTGGGAGATACTTGTACTTTCATCAGAGGAGCGCATTATTTTTGCAATGCCGTCATATATACTGGTGATTCTAATCCACGCTGCTAACTTACGTATCTACAGTTAAAACAGTAGCTATTATGTTACGGGTAAAAGCATGCTCCAGAGATACAAAGGCCCTGAGCATATACGTACTTTGCGGGAAAAATTATATTTATAAGACACGAAGCACAATTAGTAAGCAATTAAAGAAATACGTTCCGTGTACTGGAACTGGATGAATTGAATGGATCAGTACAGTCAAACCAGGACTGGGAACGTTTCAACGCTTAAACTTCTGAGTAGTTCAAAGGAGTGTAATTATGGGTATTTCACCTCTCCGGTAAGGAGTAGCAACGTAATTGCACCCCCGTTACGAAACTATGGTTGGCACCACGCAACCTTCTTTATATGAGTGAAATGTTCAATCCTCGGCGTCTCCGGCGGTTTGGAGTATACCCGCGCTCCAGATCTTAACATAAAAAGCTATCATGGGTAAAAATGCAGTCATCGTTGTTCTATGGGGCCACTGTCCCATTATAATCACCAAGAATTCTTTGCCTGAATAATATATTGACCTTGTCAAACTAAAATATAAGCGCCATTCACACAACCAGCCACACTTTATCCAAAATTGTACGTCTGCTTGCGTGCACACCTCGAAAGAATCTACGCCTTCGGTCAAACTTCCAGGAGACAGAACAAATTACCTGCTCGTGGCTGTTCGTCAATACGGATATTGCATGCCGAAGCATCAGAATGTGCGAAGTGGAATTTACTCATGGTATCCCGGAAGTAATCGCCGTATTGGTGGAGCTGATAATTCCACGTGATTTTTTATCCCTGTCCGAATGATGTACTTTGCTGGCATTATGCGTAGAAGAGAGTTCGAAAAATTATCCAGTGGTGTGTGCCCAGTAAATGCATATGTTAATACTAACACGGCATGCATAAAAATCATAGGCAGGGTGTTTCCAAAAAGGAGCACCACAATTCAATAATTTAGGCAAAGTTGACGGTAGAGTTTATGATAAGCAATCGCCCAACAGGTTTAGCTTATAAGTATTTTTCCTCAAGGTAGAGTTAAAATTGAAAGCTTCAAACCATTGGCGTATGTGTACCTTTTTATTATTGTGCATCATGTAGATCCCTTGATTGACTTAATTCGTTTAAGATGCGCTTATCAACAAAAAGTGTAAGTGGTCATCTTTCGCTTTTTATCGACTAGCTTGGAAGTGACCACTATAGGTACACAAGACAGTGAAGCTAGACATTCGTCGACTTGAAATGATCTCTCTGCTGGCAGATTCATGTGGCTCGAGCAGCCAGTCCCGCTGCAATTCTGCGTGCAATTGCGACTTTTTTTCACGCTCGGAGAAACACAGTTTTGTAGCGCGTACTCAGCAACCGAAAGCGGTATCAGTACATTTTCACGTAGCTCTATATTTTCTTATTGACACTTTTCATCTAATTATAATATTAAAGAAGTTCATTAACCAAGACTATCTTATCAAGCGGAATGACCAAATGATTTGAGTATTGCCAAGCGACGGCAAACAAAATTACGTTGGCTCTATCTAGCTACGTGGCATTCGCACATTTTAAAACTCTGGCTAAAGTTAGCTCGGGCACCCGGTATACTTTACCGAGAAAAGTGTTTCTAGCCTTGAAAAAGACAAGTCCACTTGTCGAAGCGTTGGATACGGATTTCACCTTGTTCTCGTTTTGCTCATCGTCTTGGATTTCCATCTCCCGATTTCCCCGTGTTTTCTTCGTACGTAATCGAAGCGAGTCAAGTCCGCGGAAAGATACATCCGGGGTGTTGTTTTTTCGGTCTTTGCGTTCCATTTGGCAAAGGCCGCTTACAAACGCAACTGTGCTTCTAATTTTCACGACAGCTCATTTCGCGCTGTCACTTTTCTATTGGTATTTGTTGCCTTGTCGAACTTGGCATTATAGCTCATAGTCGTGCTCTAACTTGTGTCTCGTAAAATTATTGTCCACATCTGAGTGGAGGGGTCAAGAAAAATAAAATACTGTGCGTTGAGGCTTCTCAACCAACAGTCCACTGATAAAGTGTTAATTTTATGATCACCTCATTTTAGGTTCGGGCCACTATTTCCAATTGCGTGAGTATATTAACTGCATCTCCGAGAAAACTAGCGTTTCCTGACTGAAACGAAGCGAAATATATAAAGCTATGGCAGGCACCATATAATCGTGAACATCACTACACCATGATTATTTGTTGCACCATAATATTCCTTATTAGCTCATTTATTTACGTGAGGTCGAAATAACTGAAAACTCGAATATATTCGATTCGCCATTAGAAATGCTTTCTGAATTATCTTTGTTTGCCTGCAATTATGCGCAGGAGTTATGGTAGGTTGACAAACCAAGACCACCAAAACGCGTAGGGGTACATGTGCAGAAGCTCCGCCACCGTTGCCTTCCCTTATTTGCCAAGAGAATTTGTAAGCGAATATAGGTGAGGACATCGCGAAAGAAATTTCAACAAGAGCGGACACTCCTATAGAGCCCAGCGGCCGAATTGACTGTAGCACACCAAGCGGATGTTATTGACTCCTTCCGGTTTCGGTTTTGGGCGCGCGCGTTTTGAACACCAGTTGGTACACGCCGCGCCGGCTCCGCTGCTCGGCGCGGCATTCATTTCTTTTTTTTTTTTTTCGCTTCTGCTGAACCTCGGGTGGCCTTGGCGTGGAATCGTTTCATTATTGAGTAGAAATGATTGCGATTGACCTTTACAAGACTGCGCCGAATCTGTCAGGTGCGATTTCATAAAGAAAACGAAAGACGTCTTCTGAAATAATGAAATGTTTATTTTGCTCTATATAAATGCTCCTTCCGGGCTTTTTCTGCATTCATCCAAAGTTGTGGCACCAGGTAAGCAGCACTCGTTGCCGTACGATGCTCCACCGTATGCCATCAGCTGAAAGAAAGTAAATTACAAGCATGTATCATTTCGGTGTATTGACCTAACAGGGGTATTGCGTGTAGAGGCGAAACGTGCGTAAGTGGTAAATGAGCGGCATTACAGATAAATTTACTTTTACGTACATTTCGCAGCAATGACTCCTTCCAAACAATGCCATGAAATTTGAACATCCGATTTTCAAGCACCCCTCCTTTCCCGGGCATTATTTCCTGCACTTTAACTGCACAAATACAAGGGTGACTGCGCGTTTCCAAAACAACTTGGCCTCAGTCGACACGACGGTACTCCAAGTACACAAAGGTGGCTACAACACAGGCTCAACCAGACCACGTTACACGCTCGCAGAATGCCTTCTAATCGCACTCAAGTCAGACTCGTGGGTGCAAAGCCTGTTTTCAGTCGCTCAGAATACATAAATGTTATGTTCTTGACCTCCTCCGTGTTATCTTTTACGCGTCCTGCCGGCGCATGCAACACTCCCGTGTTATCACTCTCGGCAATCGCTCGTCGCTTTTCGAGAAGCATGAGTACCGAAATAAGGTACATGTTGTTGCAGGGTTATAATATGCCTCACAGACTCGTCCCACTAAAATCAGTACACGCAAAACTAACTCACTATGGCCGGTTTGCTTTATTGCTAACAGCTTCACAACCCCAGGCGCGGCGAACAAGCCTCAAGATATCCCAGAAAGGTACCAAATAAATTACAATACTATTTCGGGTCAGAGAATGCGTCACGAACTTCTACCAGTAAGATTCAGTACACGCGAAACTAACTGCGGCACAAAGCCGAGCTGCTTTTCGCTAACTGCGCCACTACGCCGGGCGCGGCCACTGTGCTTGAAAAGTACCCCAAAAAGTAGTGAAATTAGTTACAACAATGTCTTGGGTCAGAGAAAGCGTCAAAACTTGTCCCGGTAAGATTCAGTACACGCTAAACTGCGTCACACGGCCAAGGTGCTTTTCGTCAGAAAGCCAGGTGTGGCGAGCGTGCCCAAAAACTACCGAAATAGGTTATAATTATGCTTGGACTCATAGAAGCCGTTGCAAACATCTCCCAGTACGAGTAATTAACTCATTAACTATAGGCTTGGACTGCGGAGCTGTTTTTCGATAACTGCGTCACTATATAGGTTCAGTTTTGTGCAGTAAGCCTAAATGTGCTTGAAGTGCGTTGCAGACTGTCAAAGAAAATTCCTCACCTTGCTGTAGTCCAGTTGTGCAGCGGTGCCGTGTCAAAATGCATACGGAACACAAGAGAACGCCTGGAGCCCAAAAAACGGGCTACATCCAAAAGAGACGGGACGCCGAGCACGCTAGCTTCACATGCGTAGCCGCCCTCGCTCACTCGTGCGGCTTGTCTGGCGCATGACGTATGCACGCGCGTCTGGCGTGCCGCTAGCTTGTTGCTAGGCAACGCAACAACAAATTGCAAAGTATAAGTTCATTTACACGCAAAACATTTTCACTTTTAGTGGGAAAGAATAATAAAAAAAAAACGTTGTCTCGAAGTTTATTTCACATTCTTTTTTTCTGATGCTCGCGTCAACTAACGGATGGTGTTGAAACTAGGCGTAGCGTGTTTCCTTTTGCCAGTTCTTGAAGAGTGCCCCCTCTTGTTGAATTTCTTTCTCTATGGTGAGAATTTATCACGGTCCAGCCAATACATTATGTCGTTAAACATCGCCATTCGGCACAATGATGACTGTACCGTGAATGGAGCCGAAGTGGTAGCTATGCCATTCTAGGACTCCCATTTCAGCAATAGCAATGGCACTAGGTTTTCCTGTTTTTTTTTCACACTACAGAGCTCGGAACTACCACTAAACATAGGTGTTTAGAAGGCCAGTGACGTATGTAGTCACATGTAGCAGTGAACCTATTTTAAAGCTTTGATAATATTCATGACGGTCGCGTTTGCCCACGAATATCAGCGCTCTATTTTAACCGTTCCACGCGTTGGCATTCTTAACCTCAATCCGCCTTTGAGATGCTTCGGAATAGGTGCTCGCAGTTTTGCCCTTCTAAATCATAATGCCGTTATTACAAGGACATCCCTAGTGACATCGCTAACCGCGGTTAGCTCAATTACCTAGCAGGCTAAACGACGGTTAGGTGGCTAACCATGCTCAGTGTGACAGCCGTTGCCGTTAACCGTCATCAGGACAGTTATACCGCAAGAAAACCGGCGGTTTGCATGTTAACCGCGGTTGACAGCAAACCGAGCTCGGCAGCCTCGCCTGGGAGATGTGGGACGACGGATCTATTGTCGGCGGAGTGGAGCGCGGGGTCTTCGCAGTCGGCCTCCGAGAAGCGTGTCAGCTGGCCCGACTCAACAACGGCGGCACCGATATGAAAGTGGGAAGACAATGTCTCGGCAGGTCGCTAGAACGTCGGGATTGCCCGCCTGCACGCCTTACAAATAAACAGTAGTGGCTATTTATCCTCGTCTGCCATAAGAAGTACTCGAGCTGACAATGCCTAACACATTAACGAACAGAAATTTTATTGGGATAATTAGAGGCATTCATTTTTTTTCGCAGTGCAGTAAGGGAATGGTACATGTTCTCCAATGATGCTGAGGACAGCCCGTCGGCCTACTACTTCCTTTTTGAGGTATCTGATTAGACTTCTTCTTCCTGAAATGCTTCAGTTTAACGTTACGGTAACGATTATTACCTCGATGGTACGGTAACCTTATCCTTGTAACAACGGTTGTTTACCTTTATTTACTGAGTGAGAGTTCGCTTTTTCTTCTTTATTTTACTGTGTTCCCGTGATTTTTCGAATATTGCTTCATTATTTTCACCTATTACTGTTCAGCGCCAGTCTATTGCTTGACTCTTTATCCGTGGAACACCGTGTTGTGTATCTTAAGATTTCTGTTGATATTGTAGCAACTTAATGATTATGCAGGTGCAAGGTATTTCTTATAACCTATGTGATGTGGTAAATCGAATGCTACATATTTGCCCACTTTCTTATTCTGTCTTTGGCAATAATTAAATGACACGCTCCGCCTTCATCTAAAAGGGCTAGTTTGCGTTGGTCCGATAAAACTGCACGAGCGATTGCGGCCTATAATGGTTAGAGCGTCGGGCTGCGCTGCTGTGGGACGAGATGTCCATCTAGCCCGTAATTCGTCTTTCTTTGTTTAAGGATGAGCTATTCGACAGGAAAGCAGCAGCACTTAAGAGCCACAATCAGAAAAATCCGGTAATATTCGTACGGAAACCTTTGCTTTAATTCGACGACCTGAAGGCTCAGCGCAAGTCTTTCCGCCGACGGCATAAACTGTGAAGTGAGGGCACCTTAAAACTGGCAAAAAAGAAAAAAAAGATACGTCAAAAGCGCTATTTGTAAGCATGGATACGAAGTGCATAACGCGGTGACTTGTACTGTTTCCTATATAATTCAATTTTATACTGCGTGTTATAGGGACCAGAGGTAATGTGCTCAGTAAACCAGCCAACGCCCCCCCCCCCCCCCCTTCCCGTTGTCGCTTGCGGGATGTCGCGTCCAACTGTTTGTTGCAATTGTCTGTTCTGTCGTGCGCAGTTGTCGGAAATCTAAGCATTTCCACAGCGGTTTTCGGGCTGTGGCGACAATGGTGATTTGAGCGGTAGTCGGTATCCAATATGCGCAGAAAGACCTGTACCTGTGCCGCATCCAGCGTCCCAGACATTAAGTGGCCATTATAGCCAGGGAGCGCTAGACAGAAGTATCCAGACAGCCTTCTCGCTGGCACAGCTGCAGCCAATCAGCACCGGCCGAAGTGAACAGTGCACTGGGTGTACACTTACAGAGTATTCCTCCTCGCTCCCACATGAAGCGTACACGAATTTGCGACAGTTACAGCGCTCATCGTAGCGACATATAGCGACATTGTAGCAGTGACCTTGAGCGCACGTTCCTCTTTTTTTGCACACGGTCAAATGCCCAGATGATGCAAGAACAGGCGGAGCCGTAGAGCAGTGCTTGAAAAGAGAATGGTGTCAGTTAATATGTCAGTAGATATGAAAGAAAAAAAAGAAGAAGCCCTGAAAGGGGCATTTCGCTTTATGTTAGTCACCGATGGGAGAGTAACCTTGCTAAATGCATAATGTGGGCAACAGTGTAAGATTAGTATGTGATTTGCTTACTACAATAAAATATAGTTTCAGACGCACTGCAGTGACTTAGCGGCTACGGTGGTGCGTTGCTAAGCATGAGGTCGCGGGCGAAAATCCGAGGCGCGGTAGCTGCATTTCGATGAAAGCTAAATGGAAACGCGCCCGTGTCCCGTGCATGGGGTCTCGCTAAAAATCCCTTAGTGGTCAAAATTATTCTGGAGCTATCCACTACAGCGTGTCTAAATCAAATCGTGGCTTTGGGACGTGGAAGCCTAGAATTCAACCATTAAAAAATAGTTTCAGTATAATATGAATATTAATATAATATAAATATAGGTCTCAGGTATTATAGATTTGTGTTTCATTATCGTTTTGAAGCAGCTTAAAAATGGACTGAGATACTGCTGTGTCTTGTTTGTTTTTTGTTTCGTTTTTATCAAGAGACTAGGACGGGGTTCGGAAACAGGGGACAGAGTGCATGACTGGCTGAGATGCGGTCCTCGTCTTCAGGAATATAGATCTTTCAAGATACTTGTATTTTCATCGCGAATATATTCAGCGAATTAGTTTTGCAATGCCGTCATATACATTCGTGATTCTAACCCACCCTGGTAACATGCGTATCTGCCGTTAAAACAGTAGCTAATACGTTACGGGCAATAACATACTGCAGAGATAACAAGCCCCTAAGCATTTATATACGTTGTGGAAACATTATACTCACAATACACGAAGCACAATTAGTAACCAATTAAAGAAAGATGTTTAATATACTTGAATTGAAGGAATTGAATGGATCAGCACACGCTACTCCAGGAGTGGGAATGTTTTTTCAAGGCTTACGCTTCGGAGTAGTTCAAAGGAGTGTAATTACGGGGATTTACACCCTGCGGAAAGGACTAGTAACGGAATCGTACGCCCCATTACGAAACTCTGGTTGGCACTACACAATCCGTTCTATATTAGCGCAATGTTCAATCCTCGGCGTTTCATGTCGTTGGGAATATACCAGCGCTCCAAATCTCAAAGAACAGATAGTACGACGGGCAAAAGTGTACTCATTCTTGTTTTATGGGGCCACTGACCCATTATAATCCCCATGCATTTTTTGCCTGAATAATATATTGACATTTCTTATTTTGTTGTGGCGGAAACTGAACGATGACAACAGTTGTCTTTCTTCAGCTTGCCCTACAAGAAAATAAGATATGCTTTACCGACAAGCCCCTATAGCTATCCTCATATTGACATTGTCGTACTTGTTTAAGATTGTTTAAAAAAAGTGCGTGGTCATCCCGCTACCTCATTTACACATGCTTGCCGTACACTGCTAAAATAAATCTACGCCTTTGGTCAAACTTCCAAGGGACAAAACAAAATTACTTGCTCGTGGCAGTTCTTGATTAAGGATCCTGCATGACGAAGCATTAGAATATGCGCAGTGGAATTTACATATTACATCGCGGATGTGATCACCGTATTGGTCGAGCTCACAATTACGCATAATTTTTATCCCTGTCCGAAGGAATTACTTTCCTGGCATCATGCGTAGAATAGAGTGAGAAAAATTATCCAGTGGATTCTGCTGAGTAAATGCATACATTAAGCCAAACACGGCTTGTATAAAAATCAAAGGCAGGGTGTTTCCAAAACGGAGCATCACAAATCATTATTTTCGGTGAACTCGACGGCCCAGTGTAGGATAAGTAGTGGCCGAACACGTTTATCTTACAGGTATTTTTCCTCAGCGTAGAGTTAAAATTCAAAGCTTGAAACGGTTGGTGAAGCTGTGCATTTTTATTACTGTCGATCAAGTAGATCACTTGATGATGTGTGTAATCCATTTAGGATGCGGTTATCAAAAAAAAAAAAAAAGCTAACTAGTCATGTCTCGCTTTTTATTAACCAGCGTGGAACTGACCTCTAAAGCTACAGAAAATAGTGAAGCTACATTTTCGTCGGCTTTGAATGATCCGTTTACTGGCAGGTCCCTCTGGCTCGAGTAGCCAGGTGCGCGGCAATTTTGCGTGCAATTGCGGGCTTGCTTCACGCTCGGGAAAACACTCTTTGATGCACGTACTGAGAAACAGAAAGCTGTATCGGCGATGAAGCCACCTGGTCTGGGCATGAAAGGGGCCAACGTGTCTTCATTACACTTTCGGGAACAGACGCTGCCGCTGGGCTGCGACTGATGTCCCGTGAATGTACTTTGCCTCTGTGGGAGTCAAACGCTTTCACCATGTGTTGTTTGCGTTCGTTGTCTTCGGACATACGGATGCACCTACCGCCTGGGTTACTACGACGGGAAAAGCCCATGCTGTACCGTCTGTGGCTAGGCGTTGCATTTACGAACTCGTATGATTTCCTTATTGGAATGGCCAACAGCCCCACGTGCGCCACATTTAACATCGACGAGACGCTTGCAAATATTATCTGTGTCTGCCCGCGATATAGTGCCCCGAGACAAGAGGTGTACAGAGGCCGTATAACGTAAAACTATTCCATTACGTTTTTATTTCAATCTCCTGACGTTCCGTCCCGATATCACGGTCACGTTCATCATCGTCCATCCCAGTACTTTCACTCCCCTTCCCTCTTCCCCAGTGCGGAGTAGCAGACTAGAGCGCACTAGCTCAGGTCGACCTCTCTGTCTTTCCTATCAATAAATCCAATCTAAAAAAAATCTCCTGACGTTAATTTTGTGCAACCGCCGACGCAAGCATCGGGAGGTCAACCACAGGGGTGTCTGAACAAACGATTCAAATGCTCCCCTCGTTCGTAGTAGGTCACTTTTGTTTGTTTGAAAAACGAATAACATTGCCTGCGCTGAGTGGCTTGTCTTATCTAATTGGCTCACAAGAGGCGAGGAGCATGCTCAAGTGGAGAGGAATTCGATGGGGCCGAGCCACTGTACTGACTATCGATAAGCGGATGAAGAGGGTGGCGCCGGCGTCTGCGATTGGTCCGCTTTCTCTTACTTAGCTTGCGGTGGCTCGTCGACAATCGCGGCGGCATGCAACGGAAGCTTAAGAATGTCGCTAAAAGACATCCTCAGCAAGAAAGAGTTGGCAGAACGAGGTCGTAAACGTGCGGAAGGTTTTCGAAAACGTTACACGGCCACGCAAAAGCTACGCGTGCTCTCCGGCAGGGGCGAGTAGCCAGTGCCGCAACGATCGGCGGCAGCCATTTTTTATTCCTTTCAGAACGGGGCAGCCTGTGGCTATTCACAAGAAAATTCAGTTTTTCTGCATATTAATGCATCTTTAACGTGTACGCGTCACTTTGACGCGGTAAATTTTTGCGGTTTTGTGGTGTCGCGTGAGAGGTAGGTGAAGTGGGTGCAGCCCGAAAACATCTGACCAATAGCCGAGGGCTAATGGCAAAAAGGCGTCGAATCAGAAATAACTATTTTTGTTTTGTTCGGTCAAATAATGCATAATCAGTGTGTACACGTCATGTGAGATGGGGAGCTATCGCGGTTTTCGTGACGTCGCGTGACAGGCAGGTGGAGTGGGGATGGTCCGAAAAAGTTTTTGACCAATCACGGAGGGCTGATTGCAGAATTGGAATAGACGGTTTGTAATAGTTTTACGTTGTAGCGCCCCAGAGTACTGGACCAGTTGGACAATCGTCCACTGTCAGAACTCAAAGCTTTAGGTCAGTACTCCCACAGAACATCCGCGCTAAAGGCCTCACTCGCGTTATTAAGGTTCCTGCGGTCTGCGGGGCTTCACGATTGATTGTAAGAACCCGCCCCCAAGCACTCCGCAGTGCACGCGGTTTTTTCCTGCTCGTCTCTATTTCTCTCTCTCTCTCCTCCTTCCACTCTCTTTCTCTTTTTAAACCCCTTAACCTTCCCACCCCCCCGTGCAGGGTAGCCAACCGAAACTGCTTCTGGTTAACCTCCCTGCCTTTCTATGCATCCTTTTCTCTCTCTCATTTATCGGCAGTTCTTGCCGTCGCTCTAAATTTTTCTTATTGAGACTTTCCATCTAATTACAATATTTGAGAAGTTGAATAAATATTTAGAATAATCGCATTAAGCGAAAGAAAAAAAAATAATCTGAGTATCGCCCAGCGACGACAAATAAGATTGCATTGGTTCTATCTAGCTACGTGGCATTCGCGTATTTTAAATCTCTGGCAAAAGTTAGCTGGGACACCCTGTATACTGCGCCGAGGAAAGCGTTTGTCGCCTTGAAGAAGACAAGTCCACTTGTAGAAACATTGGCTCCGGCTTTCACCTTGTTCTCGTTTTACTCATCGCCTTGAATTTCCAGCTCCCAATTTCCCCGTGTTTTCTCCGAAGTTAATGGCAGCGAGACAAGTCCCTGGAAAGAAATATCGTCAGTGTTTTGCTTCTACTTTCTGTGTTCTATTTGGCAAAGCCCGCTTACAAACTAAACTGTTTTTTTTTTCCCGACAGCTCTCTTCGCGCTCTCACTTTTTTGTCGGTATTTTTTACTTTGTGGAACATAGCATTATTGGTCATACTCGTGTTCTAATTTGTGTCTCGTAAAATTATGGTCCCCTGCACACTGGAGCCGGGAAGAACAATAAAATTATGTGCATTAAAGCGTCTCGAACAATAGTCCATTGATAAAGAGCTCATTTTACGTTCAGGCTGCTATTTGCAACAGCGTGAGTGTGTCAAGTGCATCTCAGACAAAACTGGCATATCCTGACTGAAAGAAAGCGAAATGCATAAAGCTATGACACCCGCCATATAATTGTGAACATCACTACGACATGACTGCTTGTTGCACCATAATGTTCCTTATAAGTTCATTTGTTACCTGAAGTCAAAACAACTGGAAAGTCTAATATCGTCGATTCGCCATTAGAAACGGTTGATGATTTATAATTGTTTGCCTTCAAACATGCACTGGAGCTATGGAAGGTTGACAAACCAAGACTACCAATACGCGTAGGAATACATGTGGAGGAGCTCCGCCACGGTAGCCTTCATTTATTTGCCAAGATACGTTGTGCGCGATTGTAGGTGAGGATTTGTCGCCGCTCCGTTGAACAGGGGATCGCAATGAATTACGTCTCGAAACATCGCCATACGACAGCGAGGTGTGCGCACTGCGAATGGAGCCGATCTGCTAACTACGCCATTGTAGGACTCTCATTGAAGCAACAGCAAGACGACAAGGTTTCCCTGCAATTTTTTTAACTACAGTGCTCTAATCTGCCGATTAACATCGGTTTTGTGCAATGCCAGTGATGATATTTCATATGTAGAAGCGAACCTGTTTTAAAGCTTCGATAATGTGTAATTACAGTCGCGTTTACCAACGAATATCAGCGCTCTATTTTCAACCGTGCCTACGCGTTTCTGTTGTTAACCTCAATTCAGCTTTGACATGCTTCGGAATAGACACTCGCCCTTTTGCCATTCTAAAGTATTACGCACTCGTGGCAAGGACGTCTCTAACGACATCGCTAACCGTAGTCAGCGCGGTTACACAGCGGGCTAAATGACGGTTAGGCGGCTAACCGCGCTCAGTGTGACAGCGGTTCCCGTTAAGCGTGATCAGGGCTGTTATACAGCAGGAAAACCGGCGGTTAGTTGACACGCTAACTGCGGTTGACGCCAAACCGAACTCGGCAGCCTCGCCTGGGAGATGCGGGACGAGACGGATCTATCGTCGGCGAAGTGCAGCGCGGGCCCTTCGCAGTCGGCCTCCGAGAAGCGTGTCAGCTGACCCGACTCGACAACGGCGGCGCCGATACAAAAGTGGGAGGGCAATGTGCCGCAGATTGCTGGAACGTCGGGAACGCCCGCCTGTACGACTTGCAAATAAACCGTAGTGGCTATTTATTCTCGTCTGCCGCACGAAGTACTGGAGCTCAAGATGCCTACCTTCTCAAAGAACACGAACTTCATTGGGGTAATTTGAGGCATTCATTCTTTTTTTCCGAGTGTAGTAAGGGGATGCAACATGTTGTCTAGTGATGTTAAGGACAGCCCGTCCGCGTAATACTTCCTCTGTGAGCTATCTGATTAGATTGACTGTTCCTTAAAGGCTTCATTGTAAAGTAACGGTAACGCTCATTTCCTGCATGTTACGGTAACCTTATCGTGGTGGGAAGTGTTATTCACCTTTATTAAAAATTATGGGGTTTTCACGTGCCAAAACCACTTTCTGATTATGAGGCACGCCGTAGTGGAGGACTCCGGAAATTTCGACCACCTGGGGTTCTTTAACGTGCACCTAAATCTAACTACACGGGTGTTTTCGCATTTCGCCTCCATCGAAATGCGGCCGCCGTGGC